>NC_081298.1:81014642-81330714 GCF_030435805.1 Mustela lutreola
TCTGGAACACACAGAGAAAATGATACATGAAGGAACTGCATATTGCAATACTATGAAAAGAATCATTTTTTGCTTTTTTCTTTTTAAAGTGGGGAATATTGGGAAATAAAAAGAAATTGACTTACATCATCTTAGTCTGGGTCAGACAGATCATAATTCACTAATGAACTTGATCTGCTGTATTTAAAATTAGTTATTTTATTTTTGGTTGCTAACAGAGCTGAAGATTGAGTTTAAACTTTATTTGTGCAATTTTTCTCTGTTCTAAGTGTGGAAGATAAAATTAATTTATATTAACTTCATATAAATCATATATAATTTATATATTATCACAGAAAACATGCAACTAAAATTAAATGTAAAATTGAGCATGCTAAATTGATAATTTAGGAAATCTCAAAAATGGGAACAAATTCCAAATGCTTCACAAATCCTGTCCATTAGAGTACCTACAAAGAACAGAAAAAGTCCAAGTTAAAAAAGAGTGGGGGGAAATCAACCTGAAAGTAAACCCATTAGTAAATAATTCACTGAGTAGGGGGTGTATAGAACTTAATTTAAAGTCAGGACCCATAAGAAATATTTGTTTCTCCCAGAGCACTCAAAATTGACAAAATTAAAAAGTCTTACTGGGAGAGTCGGAGCTCTTTCCACCTTCTGTCTCCCAACTTATGCTCTTAGAATTATTAATGACAGGATAACTGAACAACCAACCTTCTCTTTTATTTTCATTCAATAAGAACAATATTTTCTCTCTGCCTTCACATCAGTATCTCTATCTGTATCCACCTGTAGATTGCAACACACAAACACACACGAGAAATTAAGTGTAGACTTGTGTTACTTTTATTTTGTGGAGTAGGAAACAAGAAATGCTGATATTTTTTTGAGTTTTGTAGTTAGGAAGAACATAGAAATATAATTGAGAGTAGTACACGATGGAAAATATAGTTGCTATTGTGTGATCTGTAGTTTTTCAGGGACCAAAGCTATCAGAAAAGAACTTCTCTGAAACTAGCATATAGTTGAAGGCTGGTTAATAATACACACTGGTTTTGTAGTGTATCATATCACTAATTTTGTATATATTTTAAGGTGACTTGAGAACAATGCCAATATATAAGTTAACAGTGACCAAGGCTTAAATCTTTACTTGATGATAAACATGGATTTGGGATAGACCTCAGATTTTTAACAATCAGTATGCGGTAAACAAAATAATCCAGAATGAAATATATGAAAAATACTTCAGCACAATGAAACATTTATTATCATTTATTATCATCCTCAATACCTCAGTATAAATTACTACTAAAATACTACTGAAAATTATTTTTCATTTAAAAAAATAAATATTAGAATCCATTGGATATTCTCAATACAGTGAAATCTTATCAACTGAAAATAACACTTGCTTAGAACTGTGCCTGGAACATAGTAAGCACTCAGCAAATTGTAACTGTTGTTACTAGAGATAAATAGGCCATTAGATAATGTTGATGTTAAAAGGGGCAATTGATTATAAACATGTAACTATTATGAACATATAGGCACCTCACAGAAACCAAAAAAATACAGGAAGCAAAAACCTAGAACTTAAAAACTTTTAACAGAATTAAAAGGATAATGCACAATTCAACAAATTGCTTCTCCCTCCTAGCTCATGCTCTCTCTCTCTCTGTGTGTCTGAAATAATAAATAAATCTCCAAAAAAAAAGTAATCATGATAGTGTGGTACTGACATAAAGGTAGAACTACAGATCAAAAGAATATAATTTAGAAATAAACCCTTACATTTATGGTTAATTGATTTTTGTCAGTGGTGCCAAGACCATTCTGTGGGGAAACAGTCTTCTCAACAAATGGCACTGGGACAACTAGATAGACACGCACAAAAGAATGACTTTTAATCCCTACCTCACACCATGCAAAAAAATATTAACTCAAACTTAACTAAATGTGAAAGCTAAAACCATACAACTGCTAAGACATAGCTTATGTGTAAATCTTCAGGAACTTGAGTTAGGCAACAGTTTCTTTGATAGATGACCCACAAAAAGGGAGAAAACCCTTGCAAATTGTATCTGATCTGGACCTAAACCTGTAACTCAATGATAAAAGAATAAATAACTTAAAAATGGGAAAATATTTGAATGGATATTTCCCCAAAGAATATACACATTAGCCAATAAGTAAATAACATGATGCTTGAAATCATTAGTCATTAGGGAATTGAAAATCAATGCCACAATGAGCTACATCTTTATGCTGACTGACAGCTATTAAAAACAAAACAAACAACAACAACAACAAAAAAAAAAAAAAAAAAACCACCCAAACAATGGCAATGGTTGATGAGGATGTATAAATATTGGAATTCTCATGCATTGCTCTTGAAAACAGTTTGACAGTTCCTCAAAGTGTTCAACACAGATTTACTATATGATCCAATAAGTCTATTCTTTCGTGTTTGTGTAGAGAAAAAAAGGGAGAGAACCAAATAAGTAAAATTCTAAATGAGAGAGGAGACTTTATGAATGATACCACAAAAATATAAAAGATCATAAAAGACTACTATGAACAATTATATAACAACTAAATGGACATCTTAGAAGACATGGTTAAATTCCTAGAAATATACAGTTTACCAATACTGAGTCATGAAGAATAGAAAACTGAACAAACCAATAACAAGTAAAGGTATTGAATCAGTAATTAAGAATCTTCCCAAAAAAGAAATGCCTAGGACCAGATGAATTTTACCAGACTTTAAAGAATGAATTCCAATCCTTCTCCAAAAATTCAAAGAGGAAATTATAATCCAAACTCATTTCATGAGATCAGCATTACCCTGATACCAAAGCCAGGTAAGGACACTACAAGAAATGAAATCTACAAGTCAATATCCCTGATGGACACAGATGCAAAAATTATTTCAATGTGGTTTTGATTTTAATCTCCCTGTTTACTAATGATGATGAGCATTTTTTCATGTATTTGTTAGCCATTTGTTTGTCTTCTTTGGAGAAGTGTCTTCTCATGTCTTCCATCCATTTTTTTAACGTGATTATCTGTTTTATGTATGTTGAGTTTGAGGAGTTCTTTATAGATCTTGGATATCAGCCCTTTGTCTGTACTGTCATTTGCAAATATCTTCTCCCCTTCCGTGGGCTGCCTCTTTGTTTGTTGACTATTTCCTTTGCTGGGCAAGAAGCTTTTGATCTTGATGAAGTCCCAAAAGTTCATTTTCACTTTTGTTTCCTTTGTCTTTGGAGACATATCTTAAAAGAAGTTGCTGTGGCCGATGTCAAAGACGTTACTGCCTACATTCTCCTTTAGGATTTTGATAGATTCCTGCCTCACATTGAGGTCTTTTATCCCTTTCAAGTTAATCTTTGTGTATGGTGTAAGACAATGGTCAAGTTTCATTCTTCTACACATAGCTGTCCAATTTTCCCAGCACCACTTATTGAAGAGACTGTTTTTTCCGCTGTATTTTTTTTTCCTGCTTTGATGAAGAATATTTGACCATAGAGCTATGGGTCCATATCTGGGCTCTGCTCCACTGATCTATGTGTCTGTTTTTTGTACCAGTACAATGCTGTCTTGGTGATCACAGCTTTGTAGTAAAGCTTGAAATCAGGCAATGTGACACTCCCAGTTTTGTTTTTCTTTTTCAACATTTCCTTAGCAATTTGGGGTCTTTTCTGGATCCATACAAATTTCAGGATTGTTTGTTTCAACACTTTGAAAAATGCTGGTGGAATTTTGATCAGGATGGCATTGAAAGTATTGATTGCTCTGGGCTGTATAGACATTAATAATGTTTAATCTTCCAATACATGAGTATGGAATGCTTTTCCTTCTTTTTGTGTCTTCTTCAATTTCTATCATGAGTGTTCTGTTGTTCCTCGAGTACTGATCCTTTTCCTCTTTGGTTAGGTTTATTTCAAGGTATCTTATGTTTCTTGGTGCTATAGTAAATGGAGTTGCTTCTCTAATTTCCCTTTCTATATTTTCATTGTTAGTGTATAAGAAAGCAACTGATTTCTGTGCATTGATTTTTTTATCCTGCCACATTACTGAATTGCTGTATGAGTTCTAGTAGTCTGGGAGTGGAGTCTTTTGGGTTTTCCATGTATAGTATCATGTCATCTGTGAAGAGAGAGAGTTTGACTTCTTTTTATTTCTTACACCATTCAGAATAGCCAAAATCAAAAGACAGTAAATAACAAATGTTGGAGATTATGTGGAAAAAGTGAAGCCTTCTTACACTTTTGGTGGGAATGCAAGTTGGTGCAGCCATTTTGGAAAACAGTGTGTAGATTCCTTAGAAATTAAAAATAGAGCTATACTATGACCTTGCAATTGCACTACTGGGTATTTATCCCAAAGATACAGATGTAGTGACAAGAAGGGCCATCTGTACCCCGATGTTCATAGCAGCAATGGCCACAATTGCCCAACTGGAAAGAGCCAAGATGCCCTTCAACAGAAAAATGGATAAAGAATATGGTCCATATATACAATGGAGTATTATGCCTCCATTCAGAAAGGATGAATACCCAACTTTTGTATCAACATGGACAGGACTGGAAGAGATACTGAGTGAAATAAGTCAAGTAGAGACAGTCAATTATCATATGGTTTCACTTACTTGTGGAGCATAAGGAATAACATGGAGGGTGTTGGTAGATGGAGAGGAGAAGGGAGTTGGGGGAAATTGGAGGGGAAGACAAACCACAAGAGACTGTGGACTCTGAGAAACAAACTGAGGGTTTTGGAGAGGAGGGAGGTGGGCGGTTGGGTGAGTCTGGTGGTGAGTATTAAGGAGAGCACATATTGCTTGGAGCACTGGGTGTGGTGCATAAACAATGAATTTTAGAACAATGAAAACAAATTAAATTAAATTTTTAAAAAAGGAATGGCAGTAATAAAAGAATCATAGAAACAATGACAAAAAATTCTCAACAAAGTGTTAGCAAAGTGAGTTTAACAGCACGTTAAAGGATCATGCACCATGATCAAGTGGGATTCATCCCTGGGATAGAAGGATGTTTTAAAATCCACAAATAAATAAATATGAGATACCACATTAATAGAATGAAGGATAAAATTATATGATCATCCCAAAATGAAAAAATTATATGATAATCTCAATAGATTTGACAAAATTCAACATCTTTTTATGATAAAAACTTTCAAAAAATCAGGTGAAGAAGAAACCTACCTCAACATGACAAAGGCCATGTATCACAACTTCACAGCTAACATCAGACAATAGTGAAAAGTCAAAATCATTTCCCCTTAGGTCAGGAACAAGACAAGGATGCCCACTCTCACCACATCTATTCAGGCTAGTACTAGAAGTCTGAGCCAGAGCAATTAGACAAGAAAAAGAAACAAAAGATATCTAAATGAGAAAGGAAGGTATAAACTTGTCTCTATTTACAGAAAATGTAATATGATAACCATCAAAAATACTGTTAGAACTGATTTAAAAAACTTAGTAAAGTTTCATGATACAAAATCAACATACAAAAATCAGTTGAATTTCTCTATGCTAATAACAAACTGTCTAAAAAATAAGGAAAATCATTCTATTTGTAATAACATTAAAATGAATAAAATGCTTAGGAATAAATATAATTAAGGAGGTAAAAAATATCTATGCACTGAAAACTATAAGATACTGAAAAGAAATTGGAGATGATACAAATAATTTAAAAGATATCTGTGTTCATGGTTCAAAAGAATTAATATTATTAAAATTTCCAGACTACCCAAATCTATGTATAGATTCAGTACAATTCCTATAAAAGACAAAAATGGTATTTTTAATAGAAATAAAAAAAAACAATCCTAAAATTCATTTGGAAGCACAAAAGACCCCAAATAGCCATAGGAATCATGAGAAAGATGAACAAAGGTGGTACAGGTCTAAAAAGAGACATATAGTCCAATGGAACTGAATAGAGATCCCAGCAGTGAATGTGTGTGTGTGTGTGTGTGTGTGTAGCCAACTGATCTTTGATACTGCCATGTAAGACAACATGGGTGCAACTTGAAGGCATTATACTAAGGGGAATAATTCAAACAGATGAAGACAAACGTAGATTAGTGGTTGCTAGGGGCTAAAGTTTTGGGCAAATGATTTGATGTTGGCAGAAGATTTCAAACTGTAACAGTTATAAGATGAATAATTTCTGAAGATCAAATGAACAGTATAGTAACTATAGTTAATAGTACTGTATTATATCCTTAAAGTTTGCTGGGAGAATAGATCTTAAACTTAACACACACACACACACACACACACACACACACACACTTAACTGCATAAGGTGATGGATGTGTTAACTGACCTTATTGAGGTAATCATTACAGTATGCGTGTGTATATGTCAAACCATCATATTGTATACCATAAACTTGCACAATATTATATGTCAATTATCTCAATAATGCTGGGAAAATGTTGACTACTAGTTACTAGTTTTTCCACTTAATAATGCTAGAATCTTACAACATTTTATTCTATTTACCCTTTTCTTGAATGATGTTTTATTTTTATCATTTATTTTAATTCTTACATTTTAAATCACAAAATGTACTATTTTCTTCATTTAATATTCATTTCTTTACCCCTGCATATTTACCATTTCTGTGACTCTGTCTCCTAGTATTTATGATGAAGAACTCACTTTAGTATTCATGTGTTTCAAAATATCTTAATATTACTATTAATATATAACTAGATATTATACTTTATATTACTTTTATAACTATAATATTACTATTATATTTTAATATAATTGTGGTTAATTTTCATTGTATGATTAAACACTATATATATAGGTAGATGGATGGATAGATGTAGAGGGCTCTATATATGGAGATAGATGGATAGATATAGATATAGAGGTGGATAGACAGACACTTCTATCTATATCCATTTTGATGTTTATGCATACAGTTTCCAACTGTGGAGTAACATGCAGAATGACTTCTGAGTCCCTGTAAAGCTTATACCATTCTAGTGAGATAAATTCCAGGCTGCGGATGATAAAAGAACTCAGTCTTGGGATGCCTGGATGGCTCAGTGGGTTCGGCTCAGGTCATGAACTCAGGATCCTAGATTGAGCCCCCAATTGGGCTCTCTCCTCAGTAGGGAGCCTGCTTCCCCCTCTCTCTCTGCCTGCCTCACTGCCTGCTTGTGATCTCTCTCTCTTTCTCAAATAAATATATAAAATCTTTATTTGTTTTAAAAAAAGGATCTCAATCTACCCAAATATTAAGAATTCATCTGAGGTTAATTAGGCTCTATTATAGTTTGGGGTTGATTTATTTAGGGCTTTAATTAGTTAAGTTTAACTTATAAAGATAATGTGGTTTCGTAATTTGGATAAAATACTAATATTTTTCAAAATTAATTTTTAAGAAAATTTAGTTTTTAGACTTTAATATATACCAAGAACTTCATAATGGAAAGAATTTATATTCTTATTAATGCATATCTTTATTGTTGCCATTGTTATTAATGTACCTAATTTGATGTAATTTTTGAAGTATATTTATCAAATATATTAAATTAAATATTAAATAATTAAATAAATTTAAATGTATATTAAATATATTGTATAACTTTAGTTGAGCTTTAATGGACTATACCTTTGAAACAAACTTGAAGTGAGAAAAAGAATATGGGATTGGATTTTTAGTCTTGTTTATAGAGAGCTCTTAAACATCATTTAATAAATTCACTGTTTTGTTTTTTAAGATTTATTTATTTGAGAGAGAGAGCTGGGGAGGAGCAGAGGGAGAGAAAGAATCTCAAGCAACTCTCCACACATACCCAAACACAGGGCTCAATCCCACTATCCTGAGATCAGGACCTGAGTCGACATCAAGCGTCAGTCACTTAGATGACTGAACCACCCAGATACCCCTCAATCCACTGTTCTAATAGATGTAAATGATGTCTAAAATCTCTACTATATGCTAGTGGGTCCAAAAAAGATACATAAAATAAATGTAGCTGGTAATAGGAAAGCAGATTGCAAGCTACTGGTGACTTCCTATTCTGAGAGACCAGACTGGCTTTGATTAAGGATGGGAGAATGGGTAAGCCCACTAAGAAAGGAACACTACACTATAAAATGTGACTTAGGGAGGGGGTCTTTTTCCTCTAATGATATGATACCCTTTGAAGAGAGCTTTAGTAGAGTTACTCAGTAATGTTTTTAGCCTTTTGCTCTTTTATTCGCTCCTTCCCAGTAGTAAATTTGCTGACATGTGCTAGACCTACTTATGCCCTCCATATATGTCCACATTCTAATAATTCCTGGAGCCCATGAATATGTTGTCTTATATGTCAAAAGGCAGTTCTCAACTGTGATTAAAAATCTTGAGATGGGGAAATTATTCTAGATTTCGTGGGTGAGTCCAGTGTATTCAAAAAGGTCCATATAAAAGGAAAGCAAGACGGCCAGAGAAGGAGAAGACAATGTGATACAAGAGGTAGAGGTTGGAGTGATGAACTTTTGAAAATGGAAGAAAGGGTCTGTGAGTGCAGGTGGCTCACAGAAGCTAGAAAAGACAAGGACACTTGTTCTCCCTAGAGCCTCCGTGAGGAATAGTTTTGCCAACACCTTGATTTTAGGACCTCTGTACTGCAGAGCTGTGAGATAATAAATACATGGTATTTTAAACTGAAGTTTGTGGTAATTTCTGCAGGAATAAGAAACTAATGGTAAGATTGTGTCGATTTTGCCCCTTCCTTCCTCCTTTGTGATCTGCCCGCTTGAAGAGGAGATACATTCTGTTCTGATCTTTCATGACATAAATTTTTCAGGCGCATCCCTGTAGAAATCACTGATTTTTAAATCCTGCCAAGGACAGTGATTGGCTAAGTGTGTCCAATTTAGTGTTAAAATATTAACAACCCTATTTGTCTAACAGATTTAATGCCATGGTTGTTCAACATAAGCAGTGTAATAACTTGAATTTTTTATATACATTTGATTCTACTATCAATTTTTTTTTTCCAGTTCCAAAAAGTAAAAAACTGGTGCTGTATGTTAGCTCTTTCAAATTTCTGCAGTAGCCTCATAGGTAAGTTGTTTACATAGTGGGTGACTTTGAGCAAGTCACTCAGTATATCTATATCTCCTTGTCCTTATCTCTAAAATGTCACTGATCATAATACTTGTCCCTTAAGTATGTTATAGGAATTAAATAAATTAATGTTTATGAGTGCCTAAATTGATGTGTGGCATACAATAAGTACGTTATCCACATTAATTACCTCTTCTGTTAGATGGTAAACTCTTGAAGGATTTCTTCAGAAACTACCTTTTACAGTGCTTATGCAATAAAATGTGAGCTAAGTACTCAGTAAACAAGACTAAAAGATGATTCCCTTTAGCGCTAAATATTTCTAAGTAAATAAATCTCTCAGAAATGCTTTTCTTATACAAAATGTTTCAAATAGATCTTTTCCCAACTGCCAATTTAGGTCACTTGTGGGAGAAAGGAAACTCAGAAAGTACCAAGCCTGAAGGAATACTATCAAATTTTTGTTTCCTCTTCACTAGAATAAATGCTCAGTCTGCCTTGAAAATAATGATTCACTAGAAACATGGGTCACTTTCGACATTTAGTTATATGAAAAAAAAAAAGCAACACAAAAAGCAGCTAAACCTAGCTAAGAAATCATACTAAGGGAAAATATCTTGAAAAGAGAACAGCAGAGCTTCTCTATATAGCCATGAGATCATAGATGTTCTAAAATGTTAAATAATTCACTTCAAAAATTAGTTATTTGCTTAAATGATAGAAATCCTTGTTCTTTCTATCTTTGTTTACTGGCATAGCAATTTGAAAATCATGAGGCAGAGATAATAGTTCAGTCATTGGAATCATGATTTTAAAGTATTATTGAACACAGTGTGACAAGTAGAATGTTCCTGTCCAGGAAATCTGGCTAAAACTATTTAAAGAGCAGGTTGTCTCAAAGAGTGTAATTGATCTGGATAGCTGTCTCTTTTCATATAAATCATACATGTTTATCAACCTTCTCTGCCCTTGTCATGCTGACACTACTGATAGCATAATATTAATATACATACTCTAGATCTTGGGGTCACTTGAGAGTGAATTATAGACCTGAAAGGGCCTTACAGGTCATTTAAAGTTCAGCTGTTATTCTGTTTTGTCCACAGCTCCTGCCTTAGGAAAAAGCTTTCCAAACAACTTATATTTCTCCTATTTGCACTCAGTATCTGATAAAACAGGAAATAAGCACAGTGTTCTCTCCCCATATCTATAAACAGGACTATGGATCCTATTTTACAACTAAGAATTTAAATTTTGCTGGTAACCTTTTCAATCTAAGTTCAGGAATTTAATTTCTTAGAAACCTATCCAGTGATTGTTTTATATAATCTTTTTCAGATCTTATTTCAGTATAACAAATTTTATGAGACCAGATTTGAGATGGCACTGAAATGTTTTGTTCCATTAAAAATTCACTTAAGGGGTGACTGGGTGGCTCAGTCAGCTAAGCATCTGCCTTCAGCTCAGGTCATAATTTCAGTGTCTTGGGATCTAGCCCTGGGTCAGGGCACCCTGCTCAGCAAGGGGTCTGCTTCTCCCTCTGCCTTTGCCCCATCCTGCTACTTGTGCATGCTCTCTCTCTAATAAAATCTTTAAAAAAAAATTCACTTAAATAGGGAAAAATATTTATTACATATATATTAAGTATATATATATTACATATATATTACATATATATTTTTTCCCAAAGTGGTACAGTGCCAGTATTTCCTAAAGCAGAAATTAGACTAAGATATTTAGGATGAAGAATTTTTGCCATTGATACAAAGTAACAAAATGATATAACAATGTTATGACTGACAGCCTCTGTACTTAGGCAATTGAAGTAATGATGGGTAGATGGAATAAATTAAAGATAAATGGCAACCCATTTAATCTTTTGGGTAACTCAAAACTTCCTTCTTCCTTATTGAGCTGTTGCAAAACAGAACACCTCTTTTTCCTCCTTTTCTCATCTATCAACCTTACCCTTATATCTAATGTTCGGAAACTGTAGCAATTTCCAATATATCTGTGAAGTCAAGGTTGTGTCAACATCCATATGATGAACTGAACAGGTGAGTTGTGATCAGTTCTCTGAAGAAGATAAGATGGTATACCTCTTTGTTGAAATAAATTGGCACTTACTTCTGGTGAGTTCTACTCTCGTTAAATTTTTTATGTTTAACTGATGGTAAGAAATATAATGGCTCAAATATGGTATTTTATTTAAATAATGTTTTTCCTTATTTGGCTCTACTTTTCTTTCTCTTCAACATGCTTTTGAAATGAAGAATCAGGCCCTTTCTTTTTTTTTTTTTAATATTTTATTTATTTATTTGACAGAGAGAGATCACAAGTAGTCAGAGAGGCAGGCAGAGAGAGAGAAGGAAGCAGGCTCCCCGCTGAGCAGAGAGCCCGATGCGGGACTCGATTCCAGGACCCTAAGATCACAACCCAAGCCGAAGGCAGCGGCTTAACCCACTGAGCCACCCAGGCACCCCGAATCAGGCCCTTTCACTTTTGAGTCAGTTTGCTGTAGCTAGTGTTAATAAGAAAATTTCAAATTTTCTATAATTTTTCAGGATATTTTTTATAAGGCATGGAATAGTTTATCA
Organism: Mustela lutreola; assembly: GCF_030435805.1. Taxonomy (NCBI): domain Eukaryota; kingdom Metazoa; phylum Chordata; class Mammalia; order Carnivora; family Mustelidae; genus Mustela; species Mustela lutreola. The sequence goes on from NC_081298.1 coordinate 81,026,356, forward strand.
CTAAAGTCAAGAGGCATAGCAAATGTATCGAACTTTCACTTCAATCAAGATGTGTTTACTCAGTAGAATTAGGAAGCAATACTGAAGATAGGTCTTCAGTGTAGTAGGAAAGGTTATTTCAAGTATCAATTCACTATTATTTTTTCAAAGATTTCATTTATTTTTTTGAGACAGAGAGAGAGAGAGCACAAACAGGGGGAGGGGCAGAGAGAGAAAGAGAGGGAGAAGCCACCTCCCCCACCCTGCATGTAGTCCAAGGCATGGCTTGATCCCAAGACCCTGAGATCATGACCTGAGGAGAAGTCAGCCAGTTAACCAACTGACCCACTCAGGTGCCCCATTTCACTATTTAAATTCAGCAGTTTTGCATTGCAAATTTTACTCTTGCTGTTACAGGTTTAGATTATAAAGGCATTTTTAGAGAAAGCCATCTGAAAGTGTTGTGGCTATGTTGAACTGGACATTTCAAATCTCTGCTTTTCTATGAACAGAAAAATAATACTTGCTAGTTCATTAGCTAATGGAATGGCTAATAAAGACTTGATCTATGATTGCAGAATTTGCAAATAAGGAATTTCCGCATTTTCATATACTGACTCCAATTCACCCGGACTATGATTACTAATTCAAATTGTTTAGGGAACCCTGGCTGGCTCAGTCAGAAGAGCACATGACTCTTGATCTCAATGGGTCAAGAGTTCGAGCCCCACATGGGGTGTAGAGATTTATTTAAATAAGTAAAACTTAAAAAAAAGAAAACACCACACAAACCACAAAGTGTTCTCATTTACCCTAATATCTGCCTCCTTATTGTCATAGGTCCCCATCAGATGGTATTTCCACATCTTAGACTCTAAGATCCTTGACTGAATTTTAGCAGTGTATTTGGGATAGCATGGTGCATCTTGAACTGTGGGATCCACTCTCAACTCTCCTTTCTGTATATTTATGTAGCTATTCTTCCATGACCTGGAGCACCTTTATTTCCTAATCTATATCTTTTCCTCAAGCTAATACCCATCCATTTTTATCAGTCCATTTCCTTCCTGCTGGCTTCACATACTGACCTGACCTATACTTCTAGTTTCCACTGGAAAACATTCAACCCACTATGCTCTGCTATTGTTCTCTTGGGTTTTATGTAGGGCTAATTTTGTAAATTACCAAGCCTGAAATAGACAACCAGTCTACATTTTAATATCTATACTTTTATAAGTCTGAAATCTAGCCATTGATCAAAACATACCCATGAGTTTCATTTATTTCCTGAACATTCCCATCTTCATGTTTAATAGACATTTCAAAATTAACATATTTAAAACTTTTTGCCTTCACACCTCCTCCTCATATATTTCCATCTTTGGATTATAGAAAGAGATATCCTCAGTTTAAGTGACCACAAATTATCACCGATCATGGTAAACTCTTATTAAGGAAATGGCATTTTCTATCTTTTTATGATTTTATGTGTAGTTTATTCCATTTGTAAATTCTGTTTGGGCTCTTACAATACAAATATTCTGAAATGGATGTCATCATATATTTCCAATGAATAATAGCAATAATTTCAGAGCAATCTAATATTGTGTATGTCTTAGAAATAAGAATAAAGCATTGCATTCAAATAAGAAAGTCAGTTATATTAAAGAGTCTCCCAAATAACATCTACTTGATTATACAAAACATTTATCACAGATATTATTTACATTTTTTTTCTTTCCTAATACAATTTTGTATGAGAGGCTTTAAACTGAAAACATTCATTTTCTACAAAAAGCGTAGTAATGACAAACCAGTTGGAGACATGTTCAGAATTTTAACTAACAAATAATAAATATTTTTTCAAGCATGTTAAAACAAAATACATCTCCCAAATCTCATTTCCTTTGTTTAAGATTAGTCTTCTAGATGAGAGGCTAGATGAGAGAGAGAATAATGGTCCTTCCTAAAATAATCGTTTTTTAATTTTAGCTTACTTCATATTTGATTAATAGTCTCATAAGTGAAAACAAAATTTCTGTTTAAAAGGAATTGGGCTTTAACTTTAAAAGGAAAAAATTATAACACTAATGTATATACTAAATAAAACTATTAACTGCTGCCATATCAAACTTGGGAAAAGCCTTTAATTTGTATTCCATTAATAGAGATATAGGAAATAATTAAATTTCTCAAGCACTTTTAATTTTTTGCTTTTTAATTTTCCTTACCTTCTGTGACTTTACAAGTTTTACGAAAGAACTTTGCCACCCTAAATCATTTTTCAACTAGTTTATTTCTAATGAAAATGCACCTAGCTATCATTTAAGGATAGCTTAAGTTTCATCCTAGATCATGGGCAATAAAGTTGAAAGCAGTAATATTCATTAATTTCCATATATATGTCAGAAACATAATGCTTAGGATACATGATTATGGTCCCTTTTAGTTTTTAGTTCTTCACTTGTTTCTTACTAAAGCAACCTAACATTGTTTTGTGCAACATTTTTCAATCTACCACAAGTAGTCTATTTTCTTTCCATGATGGATGCTTTCCTTCAAATATAATTTTTTGAGCTTCAAGCAGGAAACATAATATTGCCCTGGATGTTCTTTTGCCTTCTAGAATAGCAAATGATGCTATATTCATGTCCAGAAATGGTACAGCCTTATGACTATCATTTAAAGACTCTTTATTCAGTCAGCCAGCTAATTTTTATATTTACCAGCTGGGTGGCCTTAGACAAGTTGCTTAATTTCTCAATATAAAATTAAGATATGAATACTTATTTCATAGTCTTTGTAAGGATTAATGTGTTAATATATGTAAAGTGCTTAGAATAGTGCAGGGCATATAAGTGCTCAATAAATGTTAGTTAATGTTAAGTGAAAAATTCTATATAAAGAAAAAGTATGAGCCATAGACATAGTCCAGATTCCATAATTTCCCATTTGCCCCATTCTAAGAAGGAAAGTGGTGTGGTTCAAAATGCTTTTTTGCAGCATGTGTAAATTGTGGGCAATGACTCTAGTCTTCATCTTTATTTCCTTAAGGACAAGCTTTGTTTCTTTATTTGTATCTACATTACAGATAAACCAGTTGGGGGTGTGGAGAAGGGAGTTGAAATAATTACCCAAAGATCAAGTCATCCATGAATGGATTATCTGTAATAACACTGAAAACTTGCAGCTTAGTTCATAGTCTTTGATACAGATGGTAACATGAGGGGTTAGAAAAGGAGATTATGTACTACCAATTGTGGCATCAGGATTTAAAGCTAGGAGTGAAATACAGAGTGGGCAATGTAAGGCAGCTAATGGTGTGGATTCAGTGGTGTCATTTGAGTCTACACAATTTATTCATTAAGTCTTTGCTAATTTACCTTCTTCATTGCATTAAGGCTTAATAAATTAAAGTGGATAGCTCCTATATGACAAAGCATATAACTGGAAACTCCCTGAAATTAAACCATAAAGACCACAACTGGCAGTAAAAAAACAGAAGGTTCATGCGAAAGGGATTGCACAGTGCTTGGTAATGTTGAAGTAACTAAACAAGGAGGCCGTTAGACTGAGATGGCTGTAATGCCTTGGTATCCTATGTAACCAAACCCAAACCCAACCTAAGCTAGAGTCACTGTACTAGAATCAGAAAAAATGAAACTTAGGAACAGCCATAGAAACTTAAGAATAGCCAACTAGGTTTCCTGAAATAAGACAACCACTTACATTATAGTCAATCAAATAATTGCATTCCTTTGCGTCTGAATCTTCTGTTTAAAAATTTTGCAGCTAGCTCCTAACAGTGGTGTGCTCCTAACCACTTCTGGTTTGGACTTGTCCAGTCGGAATCAATGTTTGCTCAGAATCTTAATGTGCTGAAGTTTATCTCTTGAATTTTGTAGTTTATCTTTTAATAGTGACCTCTAGTCACTCAGTAATGATAAGTATTCTATAGTTTTTAGAGTACACATCCTTGACTTCTTTGGTTAGTTTTATTCCTAGATATTTAATGGGTTTTTGGTATTATTATAAATAGAATGAATTCCTTAATTTCTCTTTATTCTATCTCGTTGTTAGTGTATAGAAATGTAACTGATTTCTGGGCATCAATTTTATATCCTGCCACATTGTTGAATTCTTGTATGAGTTCTAGCAACCTTGGGGTGGAGTCTTTTGGGTTTTCCATAGAGAGTATCAGGTCATCTGTGAAGAGTGGAGTTTGATCTCTTTGCCAATTTGAATGCCTTTTATTTCTCTTTGTTGTCTGATTGCCTCAGCAATCAGACAACAAAACATAGTACTATGTTGAACAACAGTGGTGAGAGTGGGCATCCCAATCATAAAAGCTATCAGATTTTCCCCATTGAGAATGTTATTCGTTGTGGGCTCTTTGTATATGGTTTTTATGATATTGAGGTACGTTCCCTCAATCCCTACACTGTGGAAAGTTTTAATCAAGAAAGGGTGTTGTATTTTGTCAAATGTTTTTTCCGTATCTATTGAGAGGATGCTATGGTTCTTCTCCTTTCCTCTATTGATGTGATGTATCATGTTGATTGATCTGCAAATGTTGAACCAACTTTGCAGGCTAGGAATAAATCCTACTTCATTGTGGTGAATAATCCTCTTAATGTACTGTTGGATCCTTTTAGCTGGTATCTTGATGAGAATTTTAGCATCCAGTTTCATCAGGGATATGGGTCTGTAATTCTCCTTTTTGGTCTTTGTCTGGTTTGGGGATTGAGGTAATACTGGCCTTAGTACTGACCTCAGGGTTTGCAGTTTATGGCAAATGGAGCCGAGAACCTACTCCCAGGCTCGCTGACCATAGCTGGTTTCCCCATTCCGGTGCCTGGGGACTCTGTCAGCTCAGGCACTCCTATTCTTCCTGTGAACCTGGGGATTCTGAGAACAAACTGTCCCATCTGGGATTTTCCTCTGCTTTGCCATACGAGCATGTTTCAGGAAGGGACATCTCTCACTGGAGCTGATTTCTGAAAGTTCTGATTTTGCATTCTGGGGCTAGATCACTTTCTGGTGCCTGCTTACATAGGCTCCCTCCACCCTCCCCCTTCCCTTGCCATCTATCTTCTTGTATATCCCCTTGGATTCACTTCTCTGCACTTCCTACCTCACGAAAAGGGGTTGCTATTCTATTGTCTATTCTATTCTATAAGAATTCCAGCAATTCTTTTCTTACAGGTTGATTCATAGGTGTGCAGAATGATTTGATAGATACTTAGTTAAATTCAAGGGACCAAATGAAACAAGGTCTCCTACTCTTCCACCACCAAGCCTCCCTCCCCTTTGTTCATTTTAATATTAAATTGTCTTTTTTAGATTTACTTGTAAGAGGGGCTCTTTTATATTCTGAATATAAATTACATGATTTCAAACACTTTTCCCATTCTGTGGGTGATCATTTAATTTTTGTAATAGTGTCCATTGAAGCAGAAAAGTTTTTAATATTGCTGAAGTCCAATATACTTTTTCTGTTGTCGTTTAAGAACTGATTGCTATATATAAGATTAACCCTTATGTTTTATTTTAAGAGTTGTATAGTTTTAGCTCTTACATTTGCACCTTTTATCTATACTGAGTAATTTTTTTATGGATAGGTAAGTGTCCAATTTCATTCCTTGTCCTGTGGTTATCCAGTTGTACCGCTACCATTTTTTGAAAAGAGGATTCTTTCCCCATTGAATTGCCTTAGGACCCAAAGATACATACATTTATTTTTGAGCCCTCAATTCCATTTCATTGATCTTCAAGTCTATTCTTATGCCGGTACCACAATGGCAAATATCACTATCTTGATTAATATTCCTTTTTAGCTAATTTTGAAATTGGAAATGGTGAGTTCTCTTATTTTATTTTATAACAAGGTTATTTTAGCTATTCTGGGTCCCTTGTAATTCCATATGAATTTAAACCAGATGATTTCCTTAAAGAATTTCCATGAAGAATCTAGCCTAGCTGACTGGTAGGATTACTTTGAAGTCTATTTCTCCCTGCAGTTTAAAGACTTTGATACCATTTCTCAGGGGACACAGCTTTGGAAATACTCACAGACACCTTGAGATAGCATATTACCTTCCACAGGGCTCTCTTTCACTAGCCTCACCCATCTGTTAAGCTGCACTAATTACTAGCTAGTTGTCTATTGTTTACAACAATGCTCTGAGACCTAGTTTGCTCACAGACTGGTCAATATCAAACCTGGCTCCTTTGAAGAGATAATTCCTGTGGTTAGTGTTTAGTATTTGTCTTCACCCAAGAAAGTTCCTCCCAGCTGTCTCTTTTCATTTCTCTCTTGCAAGTGAGCCTGCCTACAGTTTAACCTATATTTTCAGTAAATCTATCTCATCCCAATTGTTTTTTGTGACAGTCTGCACTTTTTTTTCAAGTGCCCTTTGACTTAAACTTTTTCTCTAAATTCTGTTGCAAATTAAGTCACTTCATTTGAAAAGAGATAATGCCCTCTGTACTATGGTCTGCTTCTTACCTGGGTAAAATCTTTGAGGCCATGTCCCTGGTGCTGGGGATGGGACAATGATGCACTTCTCTCTGACTGAAAACCCCAAGTAGGAAGTGAATATTTCACTGGAGTAGGAGGACACTAGCCCCGGGTCTTTTTGCTTCCCACTCCTGGCTTAGAATCCTCCTGCTCTATAAGTTAAGACAAGAGGGAACAGGACCCTTATATCTGCAGTTCTATCATGCCCAGTGCAGAACCTTCCTCTCATGAGTGGGGGCTACATGGAAGAAGGCATTTCTCAATCTCACTAATGCACATTCCCAAAACTCAACCTCAATAACAAGTAGCTGAAGGCAACGTGAGAAATTGTGATGTCTAGGCTCTCCTTGGAATATAGCCTTCTGACCAGAAGCTCTGGTTGGTAAGGGAGCATTGTGTACTTGACTGTGCCAGCCTGGAGCTGGGGTTTCCATCTCACTAAACTGAGAAGGGAGAAGTGGAGTGGGTCTTGGTTAAAAAATCACAGACTCTTATTGTTCTTACCAAATATTAGTAGATTATCTTGAACAAATATTTCTTCATTTGCTCTGTGCCCTTAGAACCATTTCCAAGAACCTTAATGGTTGCGATTTTATTTTTAGTAAATCTCACCAGTTCTGCAAGAGAGCATGTACACAAAGTTAGAAATCCTTTTAAGTTTTGAGTTTTGTACCAATAGAAAATCTATAAGAAATACATTGAAAATCTTATTATCCTGATAAGGATAAGTATTATCCTGATTAATACTATAAAGAAAAAGTAAATTAGATAAGTTTTTTTTTCTATCAGAAAATCTTAAAATCACCTACCAAGGAGTGCACTTTCCCTTTATTGTGAACTTAACTTTAATTTAAGAACCAACATGAAGTAGTTGCTAAGTTTTGAGTATACTTCTACTCAATTTCAAAATCTGTATGAAGGTTCTACATAAAAATATTGAAAATTACCTGTATATTTAAAATAAAATACATATCTGTTTTCTTCCTCCTTTTAAAAATATTTTTAAAAAATAACCCATCGAGTTCAGCATTTCTCAAACTGAAATCATGTTATGGACACTAAACAATTTTTAATGTTTCAGAATCAATTTAGCTATATAATAACAGCATCAAGTGTCTTTGCTGTGGGACTGAAATTAAATCAGCTTACACATATAAGTTCTCAAATACTGAAAGAAAGTCTACATAGGAATTAAGAATATTATTCAAAACAGTATAGAATTTCCTCAAAAGTTTAAAATAGAACTACCCTCTAGCCCAACAATTGCACTACTAGGTATTTTTCCAAAGGATACAAAAATACTGGGAAGTTAAGATGGCGGAGAAGTAGCAGGCTGAGACGACTTCAGGTAGCAGGAGATCAGCTAGATAGTTTATCTAAAGATTGTAAACACCTACAAATCCAATGGGAGATCAAAGAGAAGAAGAACAGCAATTCTAGAAACAGAAAATCAACCACTTTCTGAAAGGTAGGAATCCAAAGCTACAGGAAGATAGACTGCGGGGGAAGGGTCTGGCTCCTGGCCAGCAACAGAACAACAGAGCACAAAATTAGGACTTTTAAAAGTCTGCTCCACTGAGGGACATCAATCCAGAGGCTAAATCAGGGTGAAGTCCGCCCGGGGTCAGCGTGGCCTCAGGTCCCACAGGGTCACAGAAGGATTGGGGTGTCCGAGTGTCGCAGAGCTTGCAGGTATTAGAACGGGGAATACCGGCTACAGAGACAGAGCCGAGGAGTGAGCTCTCAGCTTGGGGTTACCCTGAACCGGTCACAGGTTCGGTGAGCTTGGAGCATGGCCAGAGGCCAGGGAGACGGGAGTAATTGGGCATTATTCTCTGAGAGCACACTGAGGAGTGGGGCCCCGAGTTCTTGGCGCCTCCAGGCCAGAGACCAGGAGGCCGCCATTTTCATTCCCATCCTCTGGAACTCTACGGAAAACATTCAGGGAACAAAAGCTCCTGAAAGCAAACCGGAGCGGATTACTCAACCCGGCCCCTGGTAAGGGTGATGCAATTCTGCATGGGGCAAAGGCATTTGAGAATCACTACAACAGGCCCCTGCCCTAGAAGATAAACAAGAAATTCAGCCAGGACCAAGTTCACCTACCAAGGAGTGCACTTTCAATACCAATAAGAGCAGCGGAATTCCAGAGGAGGAGAAAGCAAAGCACGGAACTTATGGCTTTCTCCCCATGATTCTTTAGTCTTGCAGTTAATTTAATTTTTTCTTCTTTTTCAACTTTTTTTTCTCTTCTTCTGCTAATTTTTTTAACTTTTACCCTTTTCTTTTTTAATGTTTTTTAACTAATTTATCTAATATATATATATATATATATATGTTTTTATTTTTTTATATTTTTTCTTTATTCATTTTCTTTTTTTAATTGTTTCTTTTTTTTTTTTCTTTCTGAACCTCTCTTTATCCCCTTTCTCTCCCCCCCACCCGACAATTTGGGATCTCTTCTAATTTGGTTAAAGCATATTTCCTGGGGTTTTGCCACTGTTTTAGTATTTTACTTGCTCCTTCATATACTATTATTTGGACAAAATGACAAGGCAGAAAAATTCACCACAAAAAAAAAAAAAAAAAAGAAAAAGAGGCAGTACTGAAGGCTAGGGACCTAATCAATACAGACATTGGTAATATGTCAGATCTAGAGTTCAGAATGACGATTCCCAAGGTTCTAGCCAGGTTCGAAAAAGACATGGAAGATATTAGAGAAACCCTCTCGGGATATATAAAAGCCCTTTCTAGAGAAATAAAAGAACAAAAATCTAACCAAGTTGAAATCAAAAAAGCTATTAATGAGGTGCAATCAAAAATGGAGGCTCTCACTGCTAGGATAAATGAGGCAGAAGAAAGAATTAGCTATATAGAAGACCAATGACAAGGAATAAAGAAGCTGAGCAAAAGAGGGACAAACAGCTACTGGACCACGAGGGGAGAATTCGAGAGAAAAGTGACACCATAAGATGAAACAACATTAGAATAATTGGGATTCCAGAAGAAGAAGAAAGAGAGAGGGGAGCAGAAGGTATATTGGAGAGAATTATTGGAGAGAATTTCCCTAATGTGGCCAAGGGAACAAGCATCAAAATCCAGGAGGTGCAGAGAAACCCCCTCAAAATCAACATGAATAGGTCCATACCCCATCACCTAATAGTAAAATTTACAAGTCTTAGAGACAAAGAGAAAATCCTGAAACCAGCCCAGGAAAAGAAGTCTGTAACATACAATGGTAAAAATATTAGATTGACAGCAGACTTATCCACAAAGACCTGACAGGCAAGAAAGAGCTGGCATGATATATTCAGAGCACTAAATGAGAAAAACATGCAGCCACGAATATTATATCCAGCTAGGCTATCATTGAAAATAGAAGAAGAGATTAAAAGCTTCCAGGACAAACAAAACCTGAAATAATTTGCAAACACAAAACCAGCTCTACAGGAAATATTGAAAAGGGTCCTCTAAGCAAAGAGAGAGCCTAAAAGTAGTAGATCAGGAAGGAACAGAGACAATATACAGTAACAGTCACCTTAAAGGCAATACAATGGCACTAAATTCATATCTCTCAATAGTTACCCTGAATATTAATGGGCTAAAACCCCAATCAAAAGACTCAGGGTTGGGGCGCCTGGGTGGCTCAGTGGGTTAAAGCTTCTGCCTTCGGCTCGGGTCATGATCCCAGGGTCCTGGGATCGAGCCCCGCATTGGGCTCTCTGTTCAGCAGAGAGCTTTCTTCCTCCTCTCTCTCCATCTGCCTCTCTGCCTGCTTGTGATCTCTCTCTGTCAAATGAATAAATAAAATCTTAAAAAAAAAAAAAAGACAGAGGGTATCAGAATGGATGAAAAACGAAACCCAGCAATATGTTGCCTACATGAAACTCATTTTAAACCCAAAGACGCCTCCAGATTTAAAGTGAGGGGGTGGAAAACAATGTACCAAGCTAATGGACATCAGAAGAAAGAAGGAGTGGCAATCCTTATATCAGATCAATTAATTTTTAAGACAAAGACTATAATAAGATATGAGGAAGGACACAATATCATACTCAAAGGATCTGTCCAATAAGAAGATTGAACAATTTTAAATATCTATACCCCCAACGTGGGAGCAGCCAACTATATAAACCAATTAATAGCAAAATCAAAGAAACACATCGACAATCATACAATAGTAGTAGGGGACTTTAACACTCCCCTCACTGAAATGACAGATCATCCAAGCAAAAGATCAACGAGGAAATAAAGGCCTTAAATGACACACTGGACCAGATGGATATCACAGATATATTCAGAACATTTCATCCCACAGCAACAGAATACACATTCTTCTCTAGTGCACATGAAATATTATCCAGAATAGATCACATCCTGAGTCCTAAATCAGGTCTCATCCAGTAGCAAAAGATTGAGATCATTCCCTGCATGTTTTCATACCACAATGCTCTGAAGCTAGAACTCAATCACAAGAGGAAATTTAGAAAGAACTGAAACACTTGGAGACTAAACAGCGTCCTTCTAAAAAATGAATGGGTCAACCAGGAAATTAAAGAAGTATTGAAAAACTTCATGGAAACAAATGATAATGAAAACACAATGGTTCAAAATCTGTGGGACAAAACAAAGGCAGTCCTGAGAGCAAAATATATAGCGGTTCAAGCCTTTCTCAAGAAACAAGGAAGTCTCAAGTACACAACCTAACCCTACACCTAAAGGAGCTGGAGAAAGAACAAGAAAGAAACCCTAAACCCAGCAGGAGAAGAGAAATCATAATGATCAGAGCAGAAATCAATGAAATAGAAACCAAAAAAACCAATAGAACAAATCAGCGAAACTAGGAGCTGGTTCTTTGAAAGAATTAATAAGATTGATAAACCCCTGGCCAGACTTATCAAAAAGAAAAGAGAAAGGACCCAAATAAATAAAATCATGAATGAAAGAGGAGAGATCACAACTAACACCAAAGAAATACAGACAATTATAAGAACATACTATGAGCAACTCTAAGCCAACAAATTTGACAATCTGGAAGAAAGAAGTGCATTCCTAGAGACATAGAAACTACCACAACTGAACCAGGAAGAAATAGAAAACCTGAACAGACCCATAACCAGTAAGGAGATTGAAACAGTCATCAAAAATCTCCAAACAAACAAAAGTCCAGGGCCAGAGGGCTTCCCAGGGGAATTCTACAAAACATTTAGAGAAGAACTAATTCCTATTCTCCTGAAATTGTTCCAAAAATTATAAATGGAAGGAAAACTTCCAAACTCATTTTATGAGGCCAGCATCACCTTGATCCCAAAACCAGACAAGGATCCCATCAATAAAGAGAACCACAAACCAATATCCTTGATGAACACAGATGCGAAAATTCTCACCAAAATACTAGCCAATAGGATTCAACAGTACATTAAAAGGATTATTCACCACGACCAAGTGGGATTTATTCCAGGGCTGCAATGTTGGTTCAACATCTGCAAATCAATCAATGTGATACAACACATTAATAAAAGAAAGAACAAGAACCATATGATACTCTCAATAGATGCTGAAAAAGCATTTGACCAACTACAGCATCCCTTCCTGATCAAAACTCTTCAAAGTGTAGGGATAGAGGATACATACCTCAATATTATCAAAGCCATCTATCAAAAACCCACCACAAATATCATTCTCAATGGAGAAAAACTAATAGCTTTTCTGCTAAGGTCAGGAACACAGCAGGGATGTCCATTATCACCACTGCTATTCAACATAGTACTAGAAGTCCTAGCTGCAGCAATCAGACAACAAAAGGAAATTAAAGCATCCAAATTGGCAAAGAAGAAGTCAAACTATCACTCATCGCAGATAATATGATACTATAGGTGGAAAACTCTACTCCAAAACTGCTAGAACTTATACAGGAATTTAGTAAAGTGTCAGGATATAAAACCAATGCACAGAAATCTGTTGCATTTCTCTACATCAACAACAAGACAGAAGAAATAGATATCAAAGAGTCAATCGCATTTATAATTGCACCCAAAACTATAACATACCTAGGAATAAACCTAACCAAAGAGGCTAAGAATCTATACTCAGAAAACTATAAAGTACTCATGAAAGAAATTAAAGAAGACACAAAGAAATGGAAAAATGTTCCATGCTCATGGATTGGAAAAATAAATATTGTGAATATGTCTATGCTACCTAAAGCAAACTACCCATTTAATGCAATTCCTGTCAAAATACCATCCATTTTTTTCAAAGAAATGGAACAAATAATCCTAAAATCTATATGGAAACAGAAAAGACCTCAAATAGACAAAGGAATATTGAAAAAGAAAGCCAAAGTTGAGGGCATCACAATTCTGAACTTCAAGCTCTATCACAAAGCTGTCATCATCAAGACAGCATGATACTGGCACAAAAACAGACATGTAGATCAATGGAACAGAATAGAGAGCCCAGAAATAGACCCTCAACTCTATGGTCAACTAATCTTCAACAAAGCAGGAAAGAATGTCCAGTGGAAAAAAGACAGCCTCTTCAATAAAAGGTGTTGGGAAAATTGGACTGCCACATGCAGAAAAATGAAATTGGACCATATCCTTACATCACACACAAAAATAGACTCAAAATGGGTGAAGGACCTCAACGTGTGAAAGGAATCCATCAAAATCCTTGAGGAGAAAACAGACAGCAACCTCTTCGACCTCAGCCACAGCAAAATCTTCCTAGGAACATCGCCAAAGGCAAGGGACACAAGGACAAAAATGAACTATTAGGATTTCAAGATCAAAATCCTTTGCACAGCAAAGGAAACAGTTAACAAAGCCAAATACAACTGACAGAATGGGAGAAGATACTTGCAAATGACATATCAGATAAAGGGCTAGTGTCCAAAATCTATAAAGAACTTAGCAAACTCAACACCCAAAGAACAAATAACCCAACTAAGAAATGGGCAGAAGACATGAACAGACATTTCTGCAAAGAAGACATCCAGATGGCCAACAGACACATGAAAAAGTGCTCCATATCATTCAGCATCAGGGAAATACAAATCAAAACCACAATGAGATATCACCTCACACCAGTCAGAATGGCTAAAATTAACAAGTCAGGAAATGACAGATGCTGGCAAGGATGTGGAGAAAGGGGAACCCTCCTACACCGTTGGTGGGAATGCAAGCTGGTGCAACTACTCTGGAAAACAGCATGGAGGTTCCTCAGAAGGTTGAAAATAGAACTACCCTATGACCCAGGAATTGCACTACTGGGTATTTACCCTATAGATACAAACGTAGTGATCCGAAGGGGCACATGCACCCGAATGTTTATAGCAGCAATGTCTACAATAGCCAAACTATGGAAAGAACGTAGATGTCCATCAACAGATGAATGGATAAAGAAGAATTGGTATATATACACAATGGAATACTATGCAGCCATCCAAAGAAATGAAATCTTGCCATTTGCGTCAACATGGATGGAACTAGAGGGTATCATGCTTAGCGAAATAAGTCATTCAGATAAGGACAACTATTATATGATCTCCCTGATATGAGGAAGTGGAGATGCAACATGGGGGGTTAAGTGGGTTGGAGAAGAATAAATGAAACAAGATGGGATTAGGATGGAGACAAACCCTAAGTGACTCTTAATCTCACAAAACAAACTAAGTGTTGATGGGGGCAGGGGGTTTGGGAGAGGGGGGTGGGGTTATGGATGTTGGGGAGGGTATGAGCTATGGTGCGTGCTGTGAAGTGTGTAAACCTGGTGATTCATAGGCCTGTACCCCTGGGAATAAAAATATATTATATGTTTATAAAAAAATTTTTAAAAAAGAGGATATAAAAATCTGATTTGAGGAGACACATGCACCCCTATGTATATAGCAGTATGCTATATAGCCAAACTATGGAAAGAGCCTAGAAATCTGTCATCTGATGAAAGGATAAAGAAGAAGTGGTATATGATGGAATATTACTCAGCTATAACAAAAAAAGAAAAAAAAGAATAAAGTCTTGCCTTTTGCAATGACATAGGTGAAGCTAGAATGTATTATGCTAAGTGAAATAAGTCAGTCAGAGAAAGACAAATACCATATGATTTCACTTGGATGTGGAATTTAAGAAACAAAACAGATGAACATGGGGAGAAAGAAGAGATGCAAGCTGGAAAATAGGTTCTAAACTATAGAGAACAAACTGAGGATTGCTGGAGGGGAGGTGGGCAAGGGGATGTGTTAATTGTGTCATGGATATTAAGGAGGACACTTGTTGTGATGAGCACTGGGTGTTGTAAGTCATGAATCACTAAGTTCTGTTCCTAAAAATAATACTACACTATATTTCAACTAACTGGAATTTAAATAAAAACTGGATATTAAAAAATAATATTAAAAATAATTTTTAAGTAAAGGGAAAGAACAAAAACAAAAAGGAATATTACTCAAATTTCCAGAATTCATCATGTGTGGTATGAAATGCTAGGGAAAGAAATATCCATCTTGTATATTACCCTATTTTTTTGTAGTATTTTCTCCTATTAGTGAAAAATATATATCTGTGTGGTAAAAAGTGCAGGTTTTTCAGCTCCTCTTCTGCCTGACAATTTTGCAAAATATCTTGTATTTTTTAATGTAACTAATATTTATTAAGAAATTTAGTCCTACGTACTCAAGAGAGAATGTGATTTTTGTTTGTTTTTAATATAACCACTCTAAAATAAAATTTCTAGCATCATTTGCATCTCTTTTCAAAGAAGATAGTATGAAGAGAGAGGTTGGCAGGTGTTCCTGAAGATGACTGCATTCTTCTTCTTGTTGATTTATATTTTAGTGGGAATGATATTAGTATTCTCAGGGAGAAAATTATGGGAAGGATCTGAAATGATTAACTGATATATTTTTGTGTCCCAAGAAGAATTGAAGTCAGATGATTTTGTGGTTTAAAATAACCTGAAGAAAAAGATATTTATCAGCTCTATGCTCCTAGGAATCCAGATGTGTCAATTTTTGAAACTGTGTTCTCCTAATCTATTTTAAGTGATATACTTAGTGTATTCATTTTCTCTTTTTTACATTAAGAAATTATATGATATTTATATTTAAAGATTTTATTTATTTATTTGACAGAGATTACAAGTAGGCAGAGAGGCAGGCAGAGAGAGAAGGGGAAGCAGGCTCCCTTCTAAGCAGAGAGCCCAATGTGGGGCTCAATCCCAGGACTGTGGGATCATGACCTGAGCCGAAAGCAGAGGCTTTAACCCACTGAGCCACCCAGGCTCCCCTAGAAATTATATTTTTTACAATTTCATTTTCATCTATGTCATGATTAAATTAAATTATTTACAATTACTTTTAATAGGAAAGATGATTGTTAATAACTATTTTCTTCAGTGGCCTCTCATCATTTAAAATCACTTTTGGCAGAACCTGGGTGGCTCAGGTGGTTAAGCATGTGCCTTAGGCTCAGGTCATGATCCCAGAGTCCTGGAATTAAGTCCTGCATTGGGCTCCCTGCTCAGATGGGAGTCTGCTTCTCTGCCCCTCCCCAGCTCATGCACTTTCTCTCTCTCCTCACTCACTTTCTAAGTAAATAAATAAAATATTTAAAAAAAATAAAATAAAAAGATTGGGAGGGAGACAAACCATAAGTGACTCTTAATCTCACAAAACAAACTGAGGGTTGCCGGGGGGAGGGGGTTGGGGAGAAGGGGGTGGGATTATGGACATTGGGGAGGGTATGTGATTTGGTGAGTGCTGTGAAGTGTGTAAACCTGGTGATTCACAGACCTGGGGATAAAAATATATGTATATAAAAAATATATGTTTATAAAAAATAAAAAATAAAAAAAAAAAAAAAAAACTGTCACTCTGTGATGTCTAACAGATATAAAGCAAATAAACAAATTTCAAAGTAAAAAAAAAAAAAAAAAAAAATAAAATAAAATCACTTTCTAATGTAGTACCAGATGATTTGCTTACATAAAGGTGAGCTTGCCTCCTGAGGATTTAGTTGTTCCTTAGTCATAATTAATATCAGCATTAATCAAGAATTAATGAGAGAAACTACTTATAATTAATAAAATTCTTATTATTATATTTAAGTACTTATTTTTTCTTAAAATAAATGACCCTAACTTAGTTGAGATATATGTGTGCATATATATATATCCCTATATCTTCGTGGTATACATGTGCACACATATACACGTCACATCCCATCACATTTATGGAAATGTTCCAAAGCCATAGATTTGAAAAAAATTTACCATACCATTTCAGAGTGCCCTAGAATTAAATAGATGAGCTTTTGGGATTACCTTCTTTGATGTATGAACATCCTGGAAATTTATATTAATATTAATATATAGATATTAAAATATTTGCTATCTTCAGTTACACTTGGTAGAACTATAATGACTGTCAGTCAATTAAGAAGTGATATAATTCAGATGAGATCCAGCATTCAAAATGATAAATCTTGGGGAAAATGTTTCAGTAGCAGCAAGTAGGGACTGCTGAAGTATATGCGCAGTTATTATAGTTGTTAACACTATGATAACTTACAATTCATTTCAAAAATAGAATGTTCCTTTTTTAAAAATAATTTCTCCTGTTGTACTGGGTTCTTAGTTACAGGGTTTTCTTCTGTATTCCCTGCATTCTAAACATAGACCATGTGTCTACTACATTCAGCCTACATGCGGTACTTCCAAGATAATCATTTCCAAAGCAAGCATGCACAGAGCTCTGTGGTTGGGCTAGAGTACACACTGATTTAAAGTGAGTAAACTGCTCTGAAGGAGTTTTTATGAAAGCTAGAGAAAGAAGATATATATATCATTATTAGTAAGAAAAAGGACAGGGCCTATAACAATAATATTAATAATGTAAATTATCACTTATGTGGTACACTTTAAATATTTCCCAAAGAATATTAAATATAATTCAATAACATATTTAAGTATAGGTTATAATTCCCATTTTATAAACCAGAACTCAACAAGATGAAAATAAGCTACCTAAATGCACACAGTTAATAAACTGTAGAACCTGGACTCTAATTCCTCTTTATATAACTGTCATTAAGAGCTGAGTCTTCTGGTTTCTCCACTTTTTGTTTCATAGTTCCCTTACTATATGCCTGATAATATTCCTGATTTTTTTTTTTGAAAATATAATGTTACTCTGAGGGGAACACTATAAAACATCTTCCCAATCTTTTTCCATCTCCAACAGATTTAGCACTTTTGCTTGATATGCTTCTTTCACATTTCACATCCTTCCCCAATTTATTTTCCACTCAATACCAGTGATGCCCTTTTCTTAGGACTCCTAACTAGAGTTTGTAAGATGTGTCAGAATTCAAGTTAAGTGATTTATAATTAGTGATCAGCAGCCCTTGGATCTCTTAAAACTCATGTTGATCATGTGTTCCAAAATTGTTTTAAAAGACAGTATTATCATTTCCATATAGTCTGTCCCAACATTATTGTTCTTCTTTCCAGTACCTTTCTGTTAGCCCCTTAACATTCCTACTGCTACTACCTCTTTTAGGCCATCATCACCTAAAAAGTGGAGGGTGGCAATGCTATTCAACTAGATTCTATATATTTCCAGTTTCTTAATGCAATCCACTCTGAACACACTGCCACAATAGTCTTCCCAATGCAGTAACTTTAGCGGTCAATGATGTTCTATGGATCTGTATTACCTCCAGCATAAAGTCTAATTATTTTCACTTGGTAGCAGATAAAGATTCAAATGTTCAAGTAACATGAAAGGAAAAGTGAATGGCTACTACGAAACCAGAGATGAGGAGTAGAAAAAACTTCTGGTTGGAATAAAAATTTGCTCCATCGTTTTGAAGCATAATAGGCAAAATTTAGCAAGTAATCCAATGTGCAAAGCATTAGACCAAAATTGTTATAGACTGAAATGTGTCCCCCTCCCCCAAATTCACATGTTGAAGTCCTAACTTCCACTATCTCACACTATATCTCTGGATAGGGTCTTTAAAGAGATACGTTAAAATGAAGTCCTTGGGGTAGACCCAATCCAGTATGGCAGGTATCCTTACAGAAGGAGGGGATTAGACCACATGAAGGAAGACAGTGTGAAGATAAGGAAAAGATGGCCATTCA
Source organism: Mustela lutreola (assembly GCF_030435805.1). Lineage (NCBI taxonomy): Eukaryota > Metazoa > Chordata > Mammalia > Carnivora > Mustelidae > Mustela > Mustela lutreola. Next base: position 81,045,002 of record NC_081298.1, read on the forward strand.
TCTACAGGCCCCGGAGAGAGGCCTTAGAAGAAATCGACCCTGGCAACGTCTTAATCTTCAACTTCTGGCCTCCAGATTTGTGCAAAATACATTTGTTTCTGCTATCTAGTCTGTGGTTCCTTGTTCTGGAAGCCCTAGCAAACTGATAACTAATGTTCTCCTAAAGGACTAATTCATTGTGTAGAAATACTCACAAGAATAGGAGAAGATGAGTGCATTAATGATTGCCAATTGAGTATCAAGTATAATATTTTTAAAAGTAGAAAATACTCCCAAAATGCTTTATTCGGATAATAAATAGATACATTAAGTTGCCGCTATAATAGAAAAAAAAAATGGAATCTATGGAAAGGGTTTCTTGTTAATGGAGAAAGCAAGCTTGAAAGTAATATGTAAAATATAATCCCATATAACAATAAAAGCCTTTTAAGGTGACTTTGCTTATTTTATTTACATATTTTCTTGGGTATCATAATTTTTAACAGTAGCATAGTTTACTATTCATTTCAAACAAATTTATTTTTAAAAAATAATTTTTCAGTTGAATTAATTTTCTTTTAACCCCTAGAAAGTTTGTTTTTACTTGTTCTTGCTTCTGTTGTATATAATCCTTGAAATGACCCTAGATAAATTTTTCATCATTTTATAATTGGTGTCAAGTATTTTACTCTTCTATTCTTGTGCTTTTTATTTTGACTAGGATCAAATTATTTTCCTTTAATCCTAAAGTCACTCTGCTGCTTCTTCTGGTCAGGTATTCATACAAAAGCTCAGTGTGAAAGGGGGTGTCTAGGTGCCTCAGTTGGTTAAATGTCCAACTCTTGATCTCAGCTTGGGTCTTGATTTCAGGGTCCTGAGGTCAAGCCCCTCACTGGGCTCCATGCTGGTGTGGAGCCTACTTTAAAAAGAAAAAGAAGAAGAAGCACACATCTGTTTTACTGCATTCTCAGCACTGGGGTGATTTTTTAGTTACTAGTGCAATCAAAAAGCATTTAGTAACCTGTTTACTAATTGAGTCAGCTGCAGACCATAATTGTGAGGACAAAGGTCCTCTCTGTCTTTACCATTCTATCTCTAGTACCACAATGCCTGACATATGATTGGTTAAATGAAGAAATAAATAAACTATGTAGGCATCTTTGAAACTGTTCAAAAATTTTCAGCTCTAACTTGCCTTTCCCTTTTGCTTCTGTAAAGCAGTACTAAGATGAAAATTTAATTTCTAATCACGTAACATAGCATGATAGTTGAGTGCTTACTGGAAATCGTAGAAAATGCCTGACTACGTAGAAAAGAAAAGTTAATTTAGAACAAAAACTATCATAATAATAACCATAATAATTTTATTATCATGATAAGTTTATATTTGTAGATGTAAAATACCTCTAATATAAGACTTTGACTGACAGGAATGGCACTGACTCAGATTCTGTAAGGGTGTTAATATTAGACAGAATGTCATCATTCCTGCATATGTTTTATACTTGGTTAGAAAATGATTCATACTGAGGACATTTTTAAGTAGTGTGTCTCAAACCTTCCATAGTTAATATTTCATGTTTTCCTATTTATTATATCAGCTTTTTCACAATATCATTTTTTAAAGTTTAACTATTATCATTATAAATGAAGACTGCGTTGATTTATTATAGCTTCTCTATACAATGAGTTTATAACAGATATTAATGCTAGGATTTGAGGAATTTTTAAAAGAGATACTTGTGTTTTGGTTTTCGGCTCTCAATCATTGCTATTATACAATTAATATTGCTTCTTAATTAGTTATTTTGCAGAAGTGGAATTGAACTTAACCTCTGTCATTTCACTTTCCTGAGACAATATTTATATTGAAATAGAAAGTATTCACTTTCTAAACATTCATCAAGTAATCCTTCCTTTAGTTGCTATTCAATTATATTATAATGTCATGTTTTAACAGAACTAATATGTTAATGATTAACCATGAAGCATCTAATTCAAAAACTAAGTAAAAAGTAAGCTCATTTTAATATGAATCCTTTTTTAAAGCAAAATGTGAAATGACATAGTCTTACAAATTATCTTACCTTGCCTCTTTAATATTTACAAATTTAAAATTCAATAGCATTTCATTTTGAAAACTAGTGTGGACTCCTCTATAGCCCTATCCTGGTGATGCTACAGAAGAGGAAATCTCTTGTTTCCCCAAATCTAACAATTAAAAAGAAAGATGGCAAGATCCCCTTAGGAAGCAGAATGTGTGGAAGATTAAGTGGTAGCTTATAAAGGGAGAAGATGTCACTGATGGGAAAGAGGATTAAAAACACTTTCATTTCCTCTCCATTGTTTTGTTAACCTTGCCCCTATCATTGCCCAATCACAGGTTAAGAAAACCCCCAGCCAGAGGGCACAGCCAGTTTGGCAATGAAACATCAGGGCTTCCCTGGATCCCAGCAGTGCCATGACAAGGGTAGGTGAGCTGTCCCCACCTGAGAATTTGCTCTTCTCCATCCTCCATGGTTTGAAACAAACAGCAAACTGTACTGAGCTTTTCAGTCATCTAATTTCCTAAACACCAAAAAGAGAAGCTAGGTCACAGAGTTCAGCACCTTCTTAGAGGTGATATTTTTGGTCACAAAAGCTGAAAATCATGAAGTATGAGGTGAAGTTGGAAGCTAATGAGTCACCAGTGACATTTCAAGCTCTGTGGAAGACAAACAAGAGACTAAGTAATATATAACAGAGTCCTCTAGAAAACAGACTTTGGGGCAAAACTCATGATCTAAAACTACTATAATGTGTAATCCCTATGTAGTGTGAGTGAGGGTCAGAGGAATTGAGGCAGTGAAGTGGAGGAAGCAAATACAGTGTGATGCCCTGGCTGCCCATGCTGGCATAGAACTTCCCCTCCACAAGCTTCTCTTCTACTCAGAGGACAAAAGTGGCATTTTATGTCTGATATCAATATCAGCTCAGACCCCATATCGAATAGTCCTCAAAATGTTTTCTTTCAGAGTTTGCCAAATGGCTGCAGATATTGATGGAAGTATTAAAACATGCATTTTCAGGGGCTCCTGTGTGGTTCAGTCACTTTAGTGTCTGCCTTCAGCTCAGGTCATGATCCCAGGAACTGGGATGGAGCCCGGTGTCAGGCTCCTGCTCAGTGGGGCATCTGCTTCTCCCTCTCCCTCAGCTCATGCTCTCTGTCTCTCTCTCAAATAAATAAAATCTTTTAAAAAATAAATAAAACATGCATTTCAGTGGGTGTAATAGCACCCCTAAGGGGTCAAAAATTGGTTCTTGGTGGTGGGGGAAGGGGTTCCAAAAAATCCTTACACTTCAGTAAGATGTATATATATATAAAGAACAGATATGAGGTTCCGGGGTGGCTCAGTTGCTTAAACAGTTGCTGACACTTGATTGTGGCTTAGGTCATGATCTCAGGGATGGGGATCCATCCTCCAATTGGACTCTAAACCCAGCAGGGAGTCTGCTTGAGATTCTCTCTCTTCCTCTCTCTCTGCCCCTCCCCCTTGCTCACTCTCTCGCTCTCAAATAATAAATTAATCTTAAAAAAAAATAAAAGGAAAGGAACAGATATACTGCAGTTAGGGCCAGCTGCATAATTTACAATACCTTGTGCCAGATAAAAGTGCTGGGTACCTTATTCAAATAGCAGGGAAAGAGTATCACTAAAGATACTAAAATATATGGCTTTTTTCCTATTGCCTGCAGTCTAGCTCTCTACTTGTGATGGTGTTTATTTTGCTATTTAATGTCATTCAAAATAAAGAAAAATTAAAATTTTAATTTTTTGGAAGAAATTTTCCATTCATCTTTATATCGTGCAATCACCATTTAAAAAAAACAAAAGCAAATGTACGACCAGTCTATTTAACTCCTATGTGGAATCACTAAAATTATGCAATTTGTATTTCACAGCTCATATATACATATGTATTTCTTTTTTTTTTTTGACAGAACACTAGAAACATTGGACAAAACTGTCTTCCAAAGTGAGGATTTATGTACTGGATCTTCTCTATCTCCTATTGATCAAACATTTACTTCTAGGGAGTTAACTCCTCACACACTTAGAGGTTCCAGCTGCTTTGGGAAATGTATTAAAGTTTCCTTTTTGCATAAATACATAGTCTATTTTCATAAATGTTCCATGTACTTTTAAAAAGAAACTTTATTTTCTAGAATTGATGCACAATGTGGGATATCTATTATGTATCTTTAATATGTTCCTTTAAATTAAGTCATTTAGGACTCCTTAGGCTCTTTATTTATTTATTTAGTTAGTTGGTTAGTCATTTTTAATGAACATATAATGTATTATTTGCTTCAGGGGTACATATCTGTGAATCATCAATCTTACACAATGCACAGCTCTCACCATAGCACATACCCTCCCCAGTGTCCATCAATAACCCAGCCACCCTATCCCTCCATCCCCTGCCCGAGCAACCCTCAGTCTGTTTCCAGAGATAGTCTCTTGTGTTTTGTCTCCCTCCCCAGTTCTATCTTGTTTCGTTTTTCCCTCTCTGTCCCCCACGACCCCCTGACCTGCTCTCGAACTCTTCATATCAGGGAGATCATATGATAATTGTCTTTCTCTGATTGACTTATTTCATTTAGCATAATACGCTCTAGTTCCATCCACGTCATTGCAAACGGCAAGATTTTGTGGATTTTTGATGACTGCATAGTATTACTGTGTGTGTGTGTGTGTGTGTGTGTGTGTACACATCTTCTTTATCCATTCGTCTGTTGATGGACATCTAGGTTCTTTCCATAGTTTGGCTATTGTGGACAGTGCTGCTATAAACATTCGGATGCACGTGCCCCTTTGGATCACTACATTTGTATCTTTAGGGTTAATACCCAGTAGTGCAATTGCTGGGTCGTAGGGTAGCTCTATTTTCAACTTTTAGGAACGTCCATACTGTTTTCCAGAGTGCCTGCACCAGCTTGCATTCCCACCAGCAGTGTAGGAGGGTTCCCCTTTCTCTGCATCCTTGCCAACATCTGTCCTTTACTGACTTGTTAATTATAGCCATTCCAACTGGTGTGAGGTGGTATCTCATTGTGGTTTTGATATGTATTTCCCTGATGCCGAGTGATGTTGAGCACTTTCTCGTGGGTCTCTTGGTCACTTGGATGACTTCTTTGCAAAAATGTCTGTTTATGTCTTCTATTTCTTGATTGGATTATTTGTTCTTTGGGTATTGAGTTTATAAGTTCTTTATATATTTTGGATACTATGCATAAATATGTATTCTAAAATCCCTCATTACCATAAGTCTTATATCTTCATTGTAAATTTTAATCTTTACATTTATAAGTTACTTCTTTGTCTTGTTTCATGATGCTTTACTTTACTTAAATTCAGGCTTGTCAAATAATTGTGTTTGTCACCCCGTTCTTTTGTTGTGGTTGTTGCATTTGCCTGGTACTTCTTTATCATCTTGTAATTTTAGCCTTTGTTAATGTTTTTGTTTCAGGTATACCCCTCTTATATAGCAGACAGCTGGGTTTTGCATTCTGTGCCATTAGAATATCTTTTCTTTTTTAAAGATTTATTAATTTATTTATCTTAGAGAGGGGTGAGGGTGGGGGAGGGGCAGAGTGAGAATCTTTAAGCAGACTCTCTGCTGAGTGCAGGGTCCAGTGTGGGAGCTCCATCTCATGACCCATGAGATCATGACAGAAAAGATTTGGATGTTTAACTGACTGAGTCACCTAGGCACCCCTCCATCTTTTCTCTTTTAAAAGGTGAGATAAATATAGTCAAATGTTCCAGTATAATGGATTCCTTTAGTTCCTGTCCTATCAGTGGACCAACATGTGGTCCACTTTCTTTGAATTGAAATTTCTATTGTTTTGTATTTCTTTTGGTATTTATGATTTTGCTGTTGGTCCAGTGGGCATGCTTACACTTTTATCTTCATATAATTTCCTTATTCCCAACCTGGCCAACCTAGGACCTTACTGACAGTGTGTCCACTTAAAATATTATGCATTGCTCTTGTTTCTCACTTGTGTGATAATCAACAGTGCAAAACTTCAGCGAATGAAGTTTGATGTTAACAAGATTATTAAAGAAGGGCTCATTAGTACAAAATTACCTAGTATTGGATGTCCAAAACTGATTTTTCATAGCCTTCCATTTCCCTAAACTTTCCTCTCTCCTCCCATTAAAAAAAAAAAAAAAATTTATTTTAGAAAGAGAGAGAGCATGTGTGTGCAAATGGGGGGAGGGACAGAAGGAAAGGTAGAAAGAATCTTCAGCAGATGCTCTGCTGAGCACAGAGTCTAACTGGGGGCCAAGATCATGACCTGAGCTGAAATCAAGAGTAGGGCATTTAACTCACTGAGCCCTCCAGGTGCCTTGCTCCTCCCCCTTCTTAAGTTATGTTATTTAGACTTTGTCAGAGCATGTACTATGTGTGTATTGTTCTTACTCTTTTACACCTATGTTTGTTAAATTTTAGATTTGTAGTTAAATTTATCCAACGTGTTAAAGCAACCAGTTTCCTAAATGTCCCTATTAGCCTCCAGAGTGAATGAAGTTTGATGTTAACAAGATTATTAAAGAAGGGCTCATTAATACAAAATTACCTAGTATTGGATGTCCAAAACTGATTTTTCATATCCTTCCTTTTTGAAGGAAAACTTAGTGTGATATAAAAAAGAGCACAATATCTTTTTTTTTAAATATTTTATTTATTTATTTGACAGAGAGAAATCACAAGTAGATGGAGAGGCAGGCAGAGAGAGAGAGAGAGAGAGGGAAGCGGGCTCTCTGCTCAGCAGGGAGCCCGATGCGGGACTCGATCCCAGGACCCTGAGATCATGACCTGAGCCGAAGGCAGCGGCTTAACCCACTGAGCCACCCAGGCTCCCAAGAGCACAATATCTTAAAGAAACTCAGATTTGATAACTATACCTCTTATATTTGTATATATAGCCATGCTATAATAAAAATGTAGTATGTAATGCAAATGAAGGCTTAACAATGTAATTACTGAAACACTCTAAAATAATTCAAGAAATGAAAAAGGAAATATAAGACAGCTAAGGGCACCTGAAAATTAAAGATGGTATTATAAAGTTACAGCCAAATATTTTGATAATTTCACTCTGTGTAAGTGTTCTAAATGATCTGATCAAAAGATAAAGATCATCAGACTAGATTTCTAAAATCTAACTTTTTATAATAAATCCAGCTAATACACTTAAAAGTAAAAGTCATAATAAAGATGTGACATGCATATATCCACAGTAATAATTGCAAAATGACCTCTGGACAAAAAATATTTGTACAGATGTGTAAGGTCACCCTATAATGATAAAAGATTTGTTTCATCAGGAAAACAAAATATTTTGAATTTTTATGTCTCTATATGATCTCAATATGAAAAAAATTAAGAATTACTGGAAAAGATAAAAATTAATAATTATACTGGGAAATTTTAACACATACTTCTCAGTAATAGAAAAGTCAGATAAAAATAAGTATAGAACATTTTTAATATAGGAGAATTATCTAGAATGCTGCATCTATAAATTTTGGACAGAACATCTTTATTTCACACTCATGTGGAGAATTTATGAAGATTAACCATATATTGCTGTGCCATAAAGCAGTGCAATGCATTTCAAAGTTCTGAATGAATGACGAACGTATTTACTGACTTCTTGGAAATTTAGCTAGAAATGAGTAAGAATGACTAAATCCAAAAAGACCTCTGTGTTTGAAAATTAGTAGAGATGAGCCTTCCGGGAATGGAAAGTCATAATGTACCTTGAACACAGTGTATTTTTACCTTGACTCTGTGTAAATGAGAGGATGCGGGAGGATGCGAGTGGAGAGAGAGAACAAAGCATGTATTTCTCAAAGTGATCACAACATGGTGAGAAATATAATTTAAAATGAAGGTAAAATACATTTTATTTCTATTTCTGATTTTGTTATTTTATTTCTTTACCTACCCCCCACCTTTGACTTCCATGATTTTTAAAATCTGTGCAGGCAAAAATCTTCCCTGAAACAAGCAGCCCAGACTAAGTGACTCAAGGAGGGCCTAGGTGCTGTCTGCATTAAGGCAGTCTGTATCTATGAAAGGTATCCTCTTACTTGACTGGTGGGTTTTTCATTGGCACTGATACCCACTCAAGTGGCAGATACCAAATGAAGACTTTTTCTCTTCTCTGAGATTTTTCAGATTGGGACCTCAGCCTATAGATCTTTTATGTGCTTCAGGTGCCCGCCAGCAGACAATTGTGATTTTCCTCAATCCCTAGATTTCCACAGACTACCAGACCCAGACATTCTATTTCTTCCTAGGCACTTGCTAGGAAGTCTTTTTGCTATCCAAAAAGACTCTCTCCCAAGATAACTGGGAGCCACATTAGACCATGAGTGACAGGCCCCTGATCTCTCCTTCTGAACTCCCCTTCCCTTGACTTGGTTGAAATGAGTCCTATCTAACCCTCTCCTGACCTTGCATCATGACCCTAGAAGCACCCAAACGGATAAAATAAGCCACATGCTACAAAATTGATTTACAATTTGTTGTCATGAAGTAAGTAGATAATTTAGCACCTAAATTCAAGCATTTAGAAAATCTGAAATTCTGAGACAACAGGAAAATCAACAGTTAACTTCCAGCTAAACATACGAATACATGCACATATGTGTATATGCTATTACATATAAATGTTAATGCCATTCCATATACATTTTATATGCAACTACATATATACATACAAACACACATATATGTACAACACACACATAGTTAATAAACCAGCTTAACATTTGTGTTTTTGTATCTTATTATGTATGTTATTGAACCAGTTTAGTGGATATTAGGCAACTATTACCATTGTAGAGATGGAAACTGATTATCTCGTTATTCTTTTTGACCCTTGATCTGGGGAGAATAGAGTCTAAAATTTTTTTAAAAATATGCAAATGCAAAAATAGTCATTTGTTAAGTATCATGTTAATTTTAGATTCAATACTGAGAGATGAAGAAAGTACCAAATTTAACAAAGTTGGATTTAGTCATCATAAAATTGGGATGATTACTTTGATTGCAATATTTTTTTTCATCAGAAGACGTTTAGCCTACCATTTAACCATGAGGTATATGTTGATTTAGGTGTATAGTCTTTGACCTACATAAAACTAAATATAATGCAAACCAGAAGTCCAAAATCCTAAAATTTTAAGTAGATCATGTGTGCAGATGGAATAAAGAGTCCCAGGTTTGCCTAAATTCTTAAACTGATTTTTCCAGAACTTGTCATCAGAATCTGAAAAGATGAGGTTAATAAACAAAAAATAAAAGCTAAAATAAGATAACAATTTAACAAGGATTCTTCAGCAAAAGAAAAACATAATGGATAACATATGTGAAAAATGCTCAACATCACTAGAAACTAAAAAAAAAAAAAAAATTAAAACACAATGAGATGCCCTCTTTCACCCACAAATGAGCAGAGTAAAGGTGGACTGAGATGGGCATTTTGATACACTGCTTAAAGGAGTATAAATTGCTGTAACCCTTCTGAATAGCAATTTGACAATCAAGGACATAAGAATGCTTCATTATCTTTGCCCCAGTAATTTTACATCCAACATGAGTTAGTAACTCTAAATACAACTTCATGAATAAAGGCATCTGTTGTGAAGTTATTTATAATACTGAAAACAATCAAAATGTCCAAGAAAAGCATGCTTAATTAAATTGTTATACTCACATATGAATGTTAAGCAACCTTTGAAAATTATGTTTATGCAAAAGTAGTTATGAGAAAGTACTTATGGTGAAATTAATAATAACTGGCAAAAGTTATATAAAAATATGATCCCAACTATGGACAAATATGTCCCATAACTCCTGGCAAAACCAAATATAGAACCTCTTTGCAGGAAGGTATCCTTGAACTCTGACTCCCTAGTGCTCCCACAAGTAAATTCTATAAAATATGAACTGAAAAAGAATCCCAAAATTGAGGCATTAAGCAGCAACTATGAGAGTATTTCAGATACAATAACTTCCATTTACAAAGGGGAAAAATTACCTTTAGTATGTTTAAAGAAACACAGATGAAAGAAGTGATGACCAACAATTAGAAACCATTAAAAATGATAAAATTCTGTTAAAGAATAAAATATAATTTCTCAAATAAAAAATATGTGATATGTAATATATGACAATAATATTTAATAAAAAATAATACTAAATGCTTATTTAAATACCACTCAAGAATGAATAAACTAGATAATAGGGCTGAATTTCATATGGCATGTTCTCTTAAGACGGCCCTCTATTTCCAAGAATCCATTCTTAATACTTGAATTTGAAAATAGAAATAGATTCTGCAAACATCCACTTAAATAGGACTGGTGACATTTGCACACATGTGAAGATAATCTGAACTATTTCTTTCTTTGGTCCTGATGATTTTATTTCAAGATTTCTCTTCCTTTTGTGTGGTGAACAGAACTGATATAAGAAGCTGTTCTATTTATATTAGTGACATGTACTACTGTGTGCTCATTGCCTGAGGTCTTGTTTGAGCCAATATGGATGCCAAAATTAGTTCTGTCAAAGAATGCCTATAGAGGAGTTGTTTGTGACCTCCACATGGAATATGAAAGTTTAATCTTATCCATGTAAGCTCCTAAAATTGTAAAATTGGAATCTGAGGAACTAGTCTGCAGTATAAGCAATAAACTCTGATCCAGTTAACTCTTAACTTTTGAAATGCAAATCTCTGAACTGCAACATGGCATGTTGGCAACAAGTTCCTTACACACTCAATAGAAGCCTCGGATGACCTATTTAAATGACCCAAAACAATACTGACACATGGTATGAGCCGCTCAAAAATAATGAATATGATGATATTTGTAGTATCACCATTGCTAAGAGTGAAAAATAAAATGCTTATAAAGTGGGGGATAGTTAAATACACTGATCAATATTTAGTAGCAATTATAAGTATGAGATAATGCCAAATACACAAACATAAAAGATTCTCCAAATACTTGTTAATTTAGAAATAAAAAATAAAAAGCCTATAAAGTGTAACCCCGGTTATATTACAAATGTTAAATAAAATTGTATATATTCACACATGCTGCATTTGATTTTCATGCATAGAGAAACATTGTATGATTAGCAGTATTTGCTACTGAAGGGTTAGTTTGGTTGAGAGAGAATGAAGTCATTCTATAACTCTTTCCAGTACCAAGTCTTGTGTTATTTACTTTTATTCACTAACATTTATTCTTACATTATTTGATGAATTAAAATAATGCAAAAAAATAATGCAGGTAAAGTTGCAATATAGTCTCATAGAGAATACAATCAGATTAATTGAGAGGTAGCTGAGTTTTTATTGCTTTCTTGGTGCAGATACATACTTTTGAGCATCTTTTTCCCCCAAATCCAAATGCTTCATCTCCAACTTTTTAATATACTATCTATTTATTTTAACTTGTTTCCCCCACAGTTTGGCACTTCCATCTGGCACTAATTTCCTGTGTATGTTCTTCAGTTTAAGAGAGTACCGGGAGTCAGGAAGGAAAGTGACAGAATCTGAGTTTCCTTACTTGAAGCCGTGATATTCCTGGGCAGAGACAAAGGACTTGTTACTAACAAGAGCAATAGCAAGTGTATTAGTATTTTCTTTATCATTTCCCTTGGCCCACCTTCCTACTGGGAAATGCAAAGAGAGCCAAATGACTGCTGCGCATATAGTGGGTTACATTACAGGAAAGGAACCCTGAGCTTACAATATAAATTGGTAAGTGATTAGTTAGCATGCCTGACACAATTTCTATCAGCCAAGATTGTTTATTATGAAAACATGCTTGAAAAGTAGAACTTTACAAGAATCAAAAAGAAAATCAATGCCTGTGCTGCAAGATACACATGCTGAAATGCAAAACATCAAAAAACATACTAATGTCATTTTGGTGAATCACTTTCTCCTCTCTTTGATGAGAGCACTGCAGGGGACTGTCATGTCACTGAATTGAAGAGTCCTGCTTCACTTAAGTAAATACCTTGTACTTAAATGAACTTTGATAGTATCTTAACAGCCATTTAAAAATACATAGAGATGGAAGCTAATAGTTATAGAAAATCTTAAAGATGGGTAGGAGAAAGGTTCATTGAAATTTAAGATAAGGGACAAACTATTCCTAGTAGAAATAGTCAAATACAACAAAAATATAGTAAAGCAATATTCCCAGCTAGAACTAGAAAGATATTCAGAAAAAATGAACTATACTATCCTGTGTTTTATGAGACTACAATAAGTAATTCAGAAGAAAAAGATTAATGGTAATTTTAACTCATTCTTCCTTTCTGATGGAGAATTAATCGATTCCAGAGCTGTGTTTAGAGAAAAAATACATATTTTCAGTGGAGAAACCTGGCAGACACTATCTTAATCAAGCTATCAAGCTTAACTTCATCAGCACATCACTACTTATTGACATCATGTACTTCTTAATAGAGGCATTGAGAAGGACACAGCCTTACTTCTGTGGTATACTTGCCAAAAAAACATATGCTTAATCCAATCATGAAACAGCATCAGATAAATCCAGATCTGGAGACATTTCACAAAGTAACTGTCCAACACGCTTCAGAGTGTCAAGGCCATGATAGACAAAGAAGGATTATACATCTGTCACAGAATGGAGAAAACTAAGGAGATGTAATAATAAGGATCTTGGAATGGATCCTGAAAGGGAAAAATAATATTAATAAGAAAATCAATGAATCCTGAATAAAGCCTGTATGTTAGTTCATAATACTTCACTAATAGTTAATTCTTAGTTTTGTCAGTTGTATTATGGTTTGTAAAATGTCAACATTAGGGGAAAAGGGTGAAAAGTATATGGGAACTCTCTATACTTTTTTTATTTTTTGCTTCTGTCTTAAGTCTAAAGTCATCAAAAAAAAAAATTATGGTGTATGAAACCAAGAAAATAAGTGAGACCAATAAGCTATGATTCTATTTACCCTGGAGCATCATCATAGATCATTAAATTAATGGCCTCCAATAAATCATGTCTCTTAGTATTCACACCTTCACAAATTGACTTGGACATGGGTCTTGTGATTTGGCTTAGCCAATCACAAATCAGCAAACATGAGGCAAGCAGAGGCTTGATGAGTGCTTGAACATTGGTATCTGTTCTCCTAGGATGCCATGACTGCCATTTGCTCCAGCAGGTTATTCTGTCAAAGTGTCCAAGTAGAGCAGGGTGAGGCACCACAGACAACAGGCACAGCTAAGCTGTGAGTGAAATTCTTTTGGACAATTCAGCCCCAGTCAAGCTACCAGATGACAGTAGATTTACAGAAGACCCCAGGAAAGACCAGCAAAAGTATCACTCTAATACTAGGCTGATTCTAGGCTACCTGCAGAATTATAAGCAAATAACCTGTGTTATTTACTATAGATATATATGTTATGTATGTATGGCAACTACTCAACTATGTGCGTAATTTGATGTCTCATTTATGTTGAATAAAATGAATGTGGTAAACAATACTTTTTAAAAAATGGGTATGCATTGATCATAATCTAACACAACTAAGGTCAGAATAATGGTCAGGGCCTCTTAGATGTCCTGTGCATGTGGAGATTTTCTATCCTCTACTTCTGAACAGTGAAGGTGAACAGTATCTCGAAGCAATGGATAACTTCTTATAGACATCTTGTAATCAATAGCTGTAGGAAGAAAGAGCTCATCTTTGGGAACTGAAAAGAGCATCTCTTTGGCTACTGTCTACTTGCATGGATAGCTGCTCTCCTTTATTCAGTGCAAACCTCTTGCTATAAAACTCATGGTAATTTAGTGGAATAGTCAGACTCGTTGCTCAAAGATATAGCCTCTAGACTGTACAAACAACAAAAACAGGTACAGTCAAATGTGCATGCTTTGGCCAGTAATTTTTCTGTGGGTTTACAAAATGTCTGAGATAAAACCCATACCCACAAATATTCTCAATGGTTCAGTGTTTCCTTATAATAATTGTGCAAGTTTTCTCTGACAGGCTCTGATTCAGGGGAATAAGTGAAGTGGGCTTCTTTCAGGAAGCCGAGACAGCTCATAGCCTCTGAATACAGCTCTTGGGTTTTTGGACTGTTGCTCTTATAACCCTGTGCCCTCCCATCAATCAGTCCTCATCAGATCTTCTTTAAGGGAAAACCCTTGGATTCCTGAAGCCCAGAGCTCAAGATGAAGACTTCGGGTTCTTGGCTTCAGTCTCCTTTTTACTGAGGATGCAAAAACTATACATTGGATGTCTTCCTCAGGCCTTCATAAGATAGATTTCCTCATTTCCAACTACTCTTTTTCTTTCCATTTTAAATGTGTTTTGCTTTAAGAAATGCTACCATGCTGATACAGAAATAATGAAAGGAGAAAATAAATTGTAAAACACTCTATTTTTTCTAACTGGTGTATCAAATGCTGCAATTCGTCAATGAAGAAAACTTAATAAAATGTATATGAATTTGAAATGAAATATAAATGCATCATTATTTGCAGATGATGTGGTATTATATATTAAAAACCCCAGAGTATCTACCGATGCATTATTTTCTTATAATTAAGAAGATAATTTAGCAAAGTTGTGAGATACAGTGCCAGTGTGCCAAAATATATCAACTCTACTGACTATAAACTAGCAACAAAAAATTTGAAAATGGCATATAAATGCTACCACTTATGCAGCTTCAAAAATTATTACTATTTTTAAGTAAGCTCCACGCCCAGAGTGGCCCGAACTCATGACCCTCAGATCAAGACCTGAGCTGAGTTCAAGAGTCGGACACTCACCCAACTGAGCTACCCAGGCACCCCATAAAATTACTAAATGCAAAACTATGACAAAATAATACTATGTACTCATTGGATTTTAAAACAAGTGAATATCAAATGTTTATGAGGCTATGGAATAAGCAGAACTCTTACAGGTTGCTGGTAATCAAAGAGTAAAGTGTTAGAACTAATCTGGAAATAGTTTTGGCAATTCCTTGTAAACTAAACGGTTATCTTTCCTATTCCCTTATTTTTTAAAAATATTTGTTTACTTAGAGAGTGAGGATGGGGTAGGAGGAGGTGGGAGTAGAGGGGCAGAAGGAAAGGGAGAGAGAAAATCTCAGGCAGAATCTTGGGTGAGTGCAGAGCCCAGTGCAGGACCTGATCTCACCACGCTGAGATCATGATGCTGAGCTCAGGGCTTAAGCCAAAATTGAGAGTCAGACACTTAACCAACTGAACCACCAGGTACTCTTTTCCTATTCTCTTATAAACTCACTTCTAAATACTTACCGGGACAAAAATTAAAATATATCCCACACAAAAACTTGGACTAGAGCCTTCATGGCAACTTAATTCATAATAGCACAAAGGTAGAAATGTCTCAAAATGTGCATAATCAGAAGAATGTATAAACACTGTATGGTGTATGATAATGATGGAATATTACTAAGCAATAAAATAGAAGCTATTAGTACACATGATGACATGAATAAATATGGCCACCTGTATATATTATTAAGTGTTGAATGTATGATTCTATCTATATCTATCAATCTATAGTTAAAAAAATGAAAAGTGCTTACCTTAGGGGGATGATTAACTGGAAAGAGGCAGGGAGTAAATTTCTGGGATGATAAAAATATTCTGTATTTTGTTAGGATTGTGGTTTATGCTAGCAAATATAAAATTTCCCTTTAAAAAGGAATGGATTAGGAGTGCTTACTTGATTCTGACTCTTGATTTCAGCTCAGGTAATGATCTCAGGGTAATGAGATTGAGCCCTGTGTCAGGCTCCCCACTTAGCAGGAAGTCTGCTTGAGATTCTCTTTCTCCCTCTTCCTCTCCACCACCCCCCACCCTCGCCCACTCACGCTCATTCTAACTGTATCTCAAATAAGGAAATATATCTTTTAGGGGCACCTGGGTGGCTCAGTGGGTTAAAGCCTCTGCCTTCGACTCAGTTGATGATCCCAGGGTCCTGGGATCAAGCCCCACATCGGGCCCTCTGCTCCGTGGGAGCCTGCTTCCTCCTCTTCTCTGCCTGCCTCTCTGCCTACTTGTGATCTCTGTCTGTCAAATAAATAAATAAAATCTTTAAAAAAAGAAAGAAATATATCTTTTTAAAAAAGGAATGGGGGGGTGCCTGGGTGGCTCTGTTGATTAAGCATTGGCCTTCTGCTCAGGTCATGATCCCAGTGTCCTGAGATCAAGCCCTGCATAGGGCTCCTTGCTCAACAGGGAGCCTGCCTTTCCCTCTCCCTCTGCCTGCCTCTCCCTCTGCTTGTGCCCTCTCTCTCTCTCTCACTACCCCTCTCTGTCAAATAAAGAGATAATAATAATAAAACATATTTCAATTGTTAACAAATTTATTATAGATTTGGTAAGTTCACAATAAAAATGTTGGCACCCCATATGTCTGTGATAGAGTGTGCGTAAGCATGAGTGTTATAAACTGCTCAGCTGATTCTAAAACTTATTTGGAAATACAAAATGTCAATAATAGCTGAGACAATCTTGAAGAACAAAAAAAAATTTTGAAGGATTTATACACCAAATATCAAGGATCATCATGAGACTACAGTTGTTAACATGATATAGCACTGGTGTAAGGACAAATGAATAGAAAAATGGGATAGCATAGACTAGAAACAGAACAACATATAAAGGCTTTGACATGAGTGACACTGAATTAAAATAGGGAGATGATGAGTGGATATTTTTTTATCCTGGAAATTGTGCTATGACATTTGAATACCCATATGGAAAAAAATAATAGCTCACACTGCACAAAAAATTAATTATAGGTGAATTATAATTGTGACATGTAACCTACATGTCAAAAAGGGGGAAACAATTTCTAGAAGAAAATAAAGGAAACTATAGTCATTGTCCCAGAGTAGGTGTATATTTCTTGAACAGTAAATAAAATCATAAAGTAAAATAAAAATAAATTGAACTTCATTAAAATTTAAATCTTTTGTTCTTCAAAAGTTTTTTTTTTTAATCAATAAAAAAGACCAGCTATAAGGTGGGAGAAATGTTTTTGAAATATATTTACCTCACCAAGAACTCAAAGAATACATAAAAATCCATCTAAAACAATGAACCCAATTTAGAGAATGGTAAAAATGTTTAATGGGAACTTCAAAAAATGTAAATGACCAATATAGTTCAAAAAGTTGCTCAACTTTTAAATTCACCTAAAATGTGATTGATAACTACAGTGAGATACCACTACACAAACACTACAATATCAAAAATGCAAAAAATGCAAAATAACAGCAATATCAAATGGTATTTTTAAAAGTAGTAAAACTTATACTTTCATTGACTATTTGGAGCTATGTAAATAGAACTACCACTTTGGAAATATAATTAATAATGTATAATAAAGTTGAACATAGGTTATTTCATGACTCAACAATTTCATCTCTGGAAACATAACCAACAATATACCCAGCATGTATATATGTGTGTGTGTGTGTGTGTGTGTGTGTGTGTGTGTGTATGTGTATATATATATATATATATATATATATATATATATATTCATAGAGAAATCATTTTCTAGTTTGAAAGTACCAATTAACAAATGTGTCATTTCCTAGGACATTCTGAGATACCTATATTATCATTGACATACCCTCTTTTTCTAAGAAACACAAGCACTGTAGAGAATAACAACAACAATAATAACAACAACAAAAAAAAAACAGTTTTATTATTTTTTAACAAGGAGTATCAAAGAAAACCTACTATGTTACAAATGATGATTTTGAGCCAATTATGTTTTCATTTCCTTAATATCTATTTGAATTCAAAGATGAATTGAACTTACACCATTTGGTATACAGTGATAATAATAGAAGATGCCTGCACATAAGGAAATTAGACTCTAATAGAATTAATAAATGAATTTATTCAAGTATTAAGTATAAATATGTGTTGTGGCAATGCAAACATTTTTCCTTCCTTCATAAACATTTAATGCAAATTTGGAGACAAGAGATTTCCATGTGTATCAATCAAAATCATTTCACTTGGGGTGCCTGGGTGGCTCAATGGGTTAAAGCCTCTGCCTTCGGCTCAGGTCATGATCCCAAGGTCCTGGGATCAAGCCCTGCATCTGCTCAGCAGGGAGCCTGCTCTCTTCTCTCTCTCTGCCTGCCTCTCCACCTACTTGTGATCTCTATCTCTCAAATAAATAAATAAAATTTTTTAAAAAATCATTTTGCTTGAAACGTTTTTTTGTGTCACAGTTTCTGTTTTCCAGAAAAATATATGCAAGATTGTTAATAAGCTAAATAACTGGTGGCTATCTGACATGTTTCCAAAATTGGGCCAATGAATCTAATTAGAATCTCCTTTTTAAATTAGTCATTTGCTTTATTATCTTTCACTATAAAACTTAATTTAGTAATAAGTCATTACTGAATGTAATGTACAGAATTATCAAATATTCCTATATTAGTACCTGATACATTGAAGGGGACCAACAAGAATTTTCTGAGTGATTCAGTAGATGTTAATAAAGAAACTGTGCAATTATTTTAAGTTAAAAACATAGAAGGACACGGGAAATGAATATTATTATTTACTATTCATTTAATTTAGTGCATCATTTTATTTGCATTTGGGGAAATGCTTTGTCTTTCAAAATTGACATTCTGTTTCTGAAATAAGTCCAGAAATTGTGTATGATAATGTAGAGGCTTTCCAGTATTTCTACCTTTGCAAAGATATGAAATTCAGTTCACATGTCTGAGGTCTTTTCCCATATTCTCTCCCTCAATTAATAGATAACCCTTTTCCCCCTTATTTTACAGGCTTGAGGAAAATAAAATTTCATCCGTTTCCTGTTAATAAAGTTAGAGGCATCACAAGATCCTGCTTATAATTCATGCTTATCCTTATTATCTTTACCCTTGAGTTGACCTCTGCCTATTAGTTTTGTTTGTTTAGTTTAGTTTTTTTATTTTTTTCCAATTGCCAAATTCCCCAATAAGTCTTTCCATGTGAAATAAAATTATATTCTTGGTACTTACACCTTCATACATGGAGCACTTTAATATTAAAACATTTCTTTTGGTTAAAATAAAGAAACTACCCAGTTAAATGCATTACAAATAGTCTCCTAAATATTGCATATTATGAAATTATTCTCAGTCCTTTCCAAGAAAGGTACAAAGGGTGATATTCTTGGACTAACAATATTTAAACAAATATAATTAATATGTTTCCCTAATAGTATAAAATAGCTTATAAAATGAGAATTTCATGTTATTCTATGTGGTTTAATACTTTTACGTTAAAGGTGTCAAATATTTCTGATTCATTAATCCGTCATTCATATTTCTTCAAAAAACTTGCAAAAATCTATTCCTTTTATGTGTTCATGTATTTATTCATTCACTCATTCATTTGCTAATTTAGCTATGCTTATTCACCAATTACAATAGTCCTAAGCTAAGTTCCAGAATTAAAATAGTAAACAATGCAGTGCCTTTTTTTTTTAAACAACATAATATTTAACATTACATTTTACTGCTTTCATTTGTGAGCTTCCTCTACGATCTAATTTAAATAAAGGAAAACAAGTTTATATAATTGCTCATGGCATCCAAGAGGCAACTAACATTTTGCAGAAATTCTCATATATTATTTTCTTCTATCTTTATAATGTATAAAAATTTCTATCTGAATATAGTATGGCTCTCGTCCAGAGGAAAGAGTCCACATTTCTGGTAATAAAAATAATTTACCTCAGCCTCTATGATCTTACAAAAGATGTCCACTTTTCAACAAAAATTACAAGGCACACAAAAAAGTAACACACATATTTCACTGGGACTTTTGAATACCTATGATTATTATGTTAAAAACCACTATGGAAAAAGGTGGACAACTTGCAAAATGAGATATACAATTTCCAGCAGGCTGATGCAAACTATTAGTAAAATCCTAATGAAATGGTAAAATGAAAAACACTTCATTAAAAGCAATGAAGTATGTATTCAACAAGCTAGATCATCAGTAGGTTTAACACATCTCAGTAAAGAATCAGTAAATGTTTCCCCTAATAACAGGGAAAAAGGCAAGAATGACCTTTCTCACTGATTTTGAAAGTCAGTGAAATAAAACAAGAAAAAAACCCAAACAGAATAAAAATGATTAAATAAATCTCTATGGACGTAGGACATAATATTTACATGTATTACATTCCCAAAGAGTCTATAAAAACCCTTAAATTTGATGGATAAATATAGATATACCCCAGGATACTAAGTCATTATGAAAAATTCAATTGCATTTATGAATAATGGCTGTGAAGATTGCAAATCGAATTTTTAAAGTAACATTTGCAATAGCAACAAGAAAATGAAATATTTTTTAAAATGAAATATTTAAGTATAAAGTTAACAAACTACATATAGGATCGGCATGTTAATAATTATGAACACTGAATTAAAAATTAAGATTGTCATAGAGCTTGAAGTCCGGAATTGTGATGCCACCAACGTTGGCTTTCTTTTTCAATATCCCTTTGGCTATTCGAGGTCTTTTCTGGTTCATATAAATTTTAGCATTATTTGTCCCATTTCCTTGAAAAAGATGGATGGTACTTTGATAGGAATTGGATTAAATGTGTAGATTGCTTTAGATAGCATAGACATTTTCACAATATTTATTCTTCCAATCCAGGAGCATGGAACATTTTTCCATTTCTTTGTATCTTCCTCAATTTCTTTCATGAGTACTTTATAGTTTTCTGAGTATAGATTCTGTGTCTCTTTGGTTAGGTTTATTCCTAGGTATCTTATGGTTTTGGATGCAATTGTAAATGGGATTGATACCTTAATTTCTCTTTCATCTGTCTTGCTGTTGGTGTAGAGAAATGCAACTGATTTCTGTGCATTGATTTTATATCCTGACACTTTACTGAATTCCTGTATAAGTTCTAGCAGTTTTGGAGTGGAGTCTTTTGGGTTTTCCACATATAGTATCATATCATCTGTGAAGAGTGATAATTTGACTTCTTCTTTGCCGATTTGGATGCCTTTAATTTCCTTTTGTTGTCTGATTGCTGAGGCTAGGACCTCTAGTACTATGTTGAATAGCAGTGGTGATAATGGACATCCCTGCCGTGTTCCTGACCTTAGCGGAAAAGCTTTCAGTTTTTCTCCATTGAGAATGATATTTGCGGTGGGTTTTTCATAGATGGCTTTGATGATATTGAGGTATGTGCCCTCTATCCCTACACTTAAAGAGTTTTGATCAGGAAGGGATGTTGTACTTTGTCAAATGCTTTTTCAGCATCTATTGAGAGTATCATATGGTTCTTGTTCTTTCTTTTATTGATGTGTTGTATCACATTGACTGATTTGCGGATGTTGAACCAACCTTGCAGCCCTGGAATAAATCCCACTTGGTCGTGGTGAATAATCTTTTTAATGTACTGTTGAATCCTATTAGCTAGTATTTTGTTGAGTATTTTCGTATCTGTGTTCATCAAGGATATTGGTCTATAGCTCTCTTTTTTGGTGGGATCCTTGTCTGGTTTTGGGATCAAGGTGATGCTGGCCTCATAAAATCAGCTTGGAAGTTTTCCTTCCATTTCTATTTTTGTGGAACAGTTTCAGGAGAATAGGAATTAGTTCTTCTTTAAATGTTTAGTAGAATTCCCCCGGGAAGCCGTCTGGCCCTGGGCTTTTGATTGTTTGGAGATTTTTAATGACTGTTTCAATCTCCTTACTGGTTATGGGTCTGTTCAGGCTTTCTATTTCTTCCTGGTTCAGTTGTGGTAGTTTATATGTTTCTAGGAATGCATCCATTTCTTCCAGATTATCAAATTTATTGCCGTAGAGTTGCTCATAGTATGTTCTTATAATAGTTTGTATTTCTTTGGTGTTAGTTGTGATCTCTCCTCTTTCATTCATGATTTTATTTATTTGGGTCCTTTCTCTTTTCTTTTTGATAAGTCGGGCCAGGGGTTTATCAATTTTATTAATTCTTTCAAAGAACCAGCTCCTAGTTTCGTTGATTTCTTCTATTGTTTTTTTGGTTTCTATTTCATTGATTTCTGGTCTGATCTTTATGATTTCTCTTCTCCTTCTGGGCTTAGGGTTTCTTTCTTGTTCTTTCTCCAGCTCCTTTAGCTGTAGGGTTAGGTTGTGTACCTGAGACCTTTCTTGTTTCTTGAGAAAGGCTTGTACTGCTATATATTTTCCTCTCAGGACTGCCTTTGTTGTGTCCCACAGATTTTGAACCGCTGTATTTTCATTATCATTTGTTTCCATGATTTTTTTCAATTCTTCTTTAATTTCCCGGTTGACCCATTCATTCTTGTCATCATCAAGACAGCATGGTACTGGCACAAAAACAGACACATATATCAGTGGAACAGAATAGAGAGCCCAGAAATAGACCCTCAACTCTATGGTCAAGTAATCTTTGACAAAGCAGGAAAGAATGTCCAATGGAAAAAAGACAGCCTCTTCAATAAGTGGTGCTGGGAAAATTGGACAGCCACATGCAGAAAAATGAAATTGGACCATTTCTTTACACCACAGACAAAAATAGACTCAAAATGGATGAAGGACCTCAATGGGCGAAAGGAATCCATCAAAATCCTTGAGGAGAACACAGGCAGCAACCTCTTCGACCTCTGCCGCAGCAACATCTTCCTAGGAACAACGCAAAAGGCAAGGGAAGCAAGGGAAAAAATGAACTATTAGGATTTCATCAAGATCAAAAGCTTTTGCACAGCAAAGGAAACAGTTAACAAAATCAAAAGACAACTGACAGAATGGGAGAAGATATTTGCAAACGACATATCAGATAAAGGCCTAGTGTCCAGAATCTATAAAGAACTTAGCAAACTCAACACCCAAAGAACAAATAATCCAATCAAGAAATGGGCAGAGGACATGAACAGACATTTCTGCAAAGAAGACATCCAGATGGCGAACAGACACATGAAAAAGTGCTCCATATCACTCGGCATCAGGGAAATACAAATCAAAACCACAATGAGATATCACCTCACACCAGTCAGAATGGCTAAAATCAACAAGTCAGGAAATGACAGATGCTGGCAAGGATGTGGAGAAAGGGGAACCCTCCTCCACTGTTGGTGGGAATGCAAGCTGGTGCAGCCACTCTGGAAAACAGCATGGAGGTTCCTCAAAATGTTGAAAATAGAACTGCCCTATGACCCAGCAATTGCACTATTGGGTATTTACCCTAAAGATACAAACGTAGTGATCCAAAGGGGCACATGCACCCGAATGTTTATAGCAGCAATGTCCATAATAGCCAAACTATGGAAAGAACCTAGATGTCCATCAACAGATGAATGGATCAAGAAGAAGTGGTATATATACACAATGGAATACTATGCAGCCATCAAAAGAAATGAAATCTTGCTATTTGCGACAACATGGATGGAACTAGAGCGTATCATGCTTAGCGAAATAAGTCAAGCAGAGAAAGACAACTATCATATGATCTCCCTGATATGAGGAAGTGGTGATGCAACATGGGGGCTTAAGTAGGTAGAAGAAGAATCAATTAAACAAGATGGGATTGGGAGGGAGACAAACCATAAGTGACTCTTAATCTCACAAAACAAACTGAGGGTTGCCGGGGGGAGGGGGTTTGGGAAAGGGGGGTGGGATTATGTACATTGGGGAGGGTATGTGCTTTGGTGAGTGCTGTGAAGTGTGTAAACCTGGTGATTCACAGACCTGTACCCCTGGGGATAAAAATATATGTTTATAAAAAATAAAAAATTAATAATTCAAAAAAAATTAAGATTGTCCTAATAATATATTGAGTAATTAGGATAATTAGTAACATATATTGATGCCAGTTCTCTACAAATTGATCTATAGAGTGAATACAAACCCAGTCTAATTTTTAGTAGAATATTTTTGTAATATTGATAAGCTTGTGTTGAATTTATATAGAAAGAAACAGTGGCTGAAATTACCAAAACTAATGGGAAAAATAAAAACAAACTTGGAAAATTCATACTTCCTGATTTCAACATTCACTAAAAAATTCGCTCTAATCAAGATATTATTTTATAAGGAAAGGAAAAAAATGCATGAGTAGTACCAATTAGAAAGCAGAGAAATAAACACACAAAACATAACCATCTATTTATTTGTAAAAATGGAAAGGCAATTAAGCCCAGAAAAATCTATTCAAGAAATGATGGTGGGCCAACTGGACTTCAATACATACTTCAAAACTTAGGCAAATTACTAAATCAATAAGAAGCACAAACTGAAATCTAAAATTTAAAACTTTTAACCCATCAAAAATAATATATATAATAAAAAATTTGTTGTCTTGGTTTGGGCAAGTTTTGTTTTATGCCATACCAACAGCACAATCCATAAAAGAAAAATATTGATAAAATTAGAAATTTTTTGCATAAATAAGTGACTGTCACCATGTTAAGTGAATGAAAAGACAATCCATTCATTATCTAACAAAAGGAATCAAGGATTCTTAAAGAAGTGGTAGATTCCAAGATGAGTCTGGAGCACGTTGCAGTGCCTAAAAAATAAGGAAATGCCCATAAAGGTATGGCAGCATGTTGAAATGGCACAAAAAAATCCCCCAAAATTCCCAAAAGCTAAAACTAGAGAATTTTGAAAAAAAAAAAAAAAAAAAAGTAATAGCATGGTTAGGAGACAAAATATAAATGAGTTCATACTATTATAAATAAACAAATGTAAAAAAAAGTAGGTGTGAATCAATGGCTTTTCCTTCCAGAAGAATTCCAATTAATAAATGTATAAAGAAATTGTGGTATAGAAAATCACCACGCAAATACCAATGTAATAACTTTTGCAGTCTACATCCAGTCTGAATTCTGAAATTATTGGGCAAAGTTAGAGGGAAATCAAGGTATTTTCATCATCTCTATTTTTCCCTAGAGATATTTATTACTAGTAATGGAGAAAATAACTTTCCACTGAAGAACCTAGAAGCTATTATCTTAACCAGGTAATCAGGATTAACATTATTAATAATGGTATAATGCATCATGTAACTTCTGATACAAAGCATGGAGAAGGACATACCTCTTTATAGGTTCTCTTTTCAAAAATGCATAACTTCAACCTCATGGTGAGAAAACATGAGACAACACAAGTTGAAGGATAGGCTACAATATAATTGACCACTACTTTTTTTTAAAATTTCAAGGTCATGTAAGACAAAGAAAGATTTAGGAAGAGTCGTAGGTTGGAAGAGACGAAGGACACATGATAAATAAATGCATTATAAGATCTTGATCCTGGCAAAGAGAGGAGCTTTAATGGCAAAGCTTGTGAAATCTGAATATAGTATATAGTTTATTAATAGTAGTATAAGAAAATTAATTTGTTGGATATACTAATAATAACATTTTTATGCAACATGTTAGCATTAAAGAAGGTTGAATGTAGACTAGAGGGAAAATTTCTGCATTTTTTTTGCAACTTTTCTGTAAATTTAATCATTAAAAATTTAATTTTAATGTTGACATTTAGAAAACCAACACATACAAAAGTAAAAGTTTTGAAATATATTTACCATGCAAATAGTAAACCTAAGAAAGCTGATGCAGATATTAGATAGATCTCATGAGATGAAGTATTACCAGAAAAAAGAAAAGCATTTCTTTTCAAGTGTGTCAACTTCATCAATTTTTGAAAATGTTTGTTGTGCACTTGAAAAGAATGCTTTGCAATCATTTATATAACATACAATGCTAAAAACCCTCTAGAAAGACTAAAAATAAAAAGACTGACCTACCCAAAACCATCTATAGATTCAGTGCAATACTTGTCAAAATACCAACATCATTTTCACAGAACTAGAACACAAAATTCTAATATTTATATATAACCACAAAAGACTCCAAATAGCCAAAACAATCTTGAGAAAGAAGAACAAAGCTGGAAGTACCACAATCCCAGATTTTAAGATATACTACTGTATATCTTGTATATACTACTATATCTATAATAATCAAAGCAATATGGTACAAACACAAAATAGACACATAGATCAACAGAACCAAATAGAGAGTCCAGAAATAAAACCATGCTTATATGTTTATATAGTCTATGACAAAGGAAGCAAGAATATACAATGGAGAAAAGACAGTCTCCTTGGCAAATGATGCTGGGATAACTGGACAACTGCATGCTAAAGAACAAAACTAGACCACTTTCTTAAACCATACATGAAAATAAACACAAAATGGATCAAAGACCTAAATATGAGATCTGAAACCATAAAACTCCTAGAAGCCTAGGTAATTTTTTGACATCAGTCATAGTAACATTTTTCTAGATATACTTCCTCAGGCAAGGGAAGCAAAAGCAAAAATAAATTATTGAAACTACATTAAAATAAAATACTTTTGCACAGTGAAGAAAACCATGAACAAAACAGAAAGATAACCCACTGAATGGGAAAAGATACTTGCAAACGGTATCTCTAGTAAGTGGTTAATATCCAAAATATATAAAGAACTTATAAAACTCAACACCAAAAAATAATAATAATCTGATAAAAAATGGGCAAAAGACCTGAATAAACATTTTTCTAAATAAGACATAGAGATGGCAGATGCATAAAAAGATGATCAATATCATTAATCATCAGGGAAATGCAAAACCACAATGAGATATCACCTTACACCTGTCAGAACAGCTAGAATCAAAAAGGCAGGAAATAACAAATGTTGGCAAGATTGTGAAGGAAAAGGAACCCTAGTGCTCTGTTGGTGGGAATGTAAACTGGTGCAGCCACTGTGGACAACAATATGGAATTTCCTCAAAAAATTTAAAATAGAATTACTATATGATCCAGTAAATACACTACTTAATGGGGCATCTGGGTGGTTGAGTCAAGCATCTGACTCTTGATTTCAGTTATGACTCAGGGTCATGAGATCAACCCTCACATCAGGCTCTATACTTAGTGGGGAGTCTGCTTAAGACTCCCTCCCTCTCCTTCTGCCCCTCCCCATTTACATGTGCATGCTCTTTCTCTCTTTCTCTCTCTAAAATAAATAAGTAAATAACTCTTTAAAAATACATTATGCAATATATACCTAAAGAAAACAAAATACCAGTTTGAAAGATATATGGACCACTATGTTCACTGAAAGGTTATTTACAATTGCCAAAATATGTAAGCAACCCAAATGTCTATCTATAGATGAATGGATAGACTGTGTGTGTGTGTGTATCAGCCATAAAAAAGAAAGATTTTTTACCATATATGACAACATGAATGGACCTAGAGTGTATTATGCTAAGTGAAATAAGTCAGACAGAGAAAAAAAAAACCATATGATTTCACTTATATATGGAATCTAAAAAATAAAACAAATAAACTAACAGATTCTTAAATACATAGAACAAATATGTTTTCCAGAGAGGAGGTTTGCGGGGGATGGGGGAGGAAATGGGTGAAATAGATAAAAGGGGTGAAGAGTTACAAACTTCCAGTTATAAAAATCATATAGATGAGAAATACAGCATAAGATATGTAGTCAATAATATTTTAATAACATTTGGTGACGGATGATGACCTCTAAATATATTTGCAAGTTTTCATTTATATAGTTAGGAAACCATGTTTTAACTAACAGTTTCTCTCTCTCAACTCTGTCTCTCTGTCTCACACACACTGTATAAGAATGTGTAATTTTAAAAATCTTTCTATGAATTTCATGTACTCCAAACTCTAATCAAAATCTTACCACCTTGAGGAGCTTCTGAAATACAACTCTGATCCCACACCTACTGAAGGTAGGTTCCTACATGCCCTATAATAATGGGTGAAGTTAGGTTCCTACATGCCCTATAATAATGGATGGATAGAAATGAAAGCACATGGCTCCCTTTTCATTGACTAATGAAGTCAACATATCTAACAACCAGAGTTTTTGAAGAAGAGTTATCAGGAGCAGCTGTATGTCTATTTCAGGGCTGCTGGTTGATTGAAATACTAAGGGTGAAACTTCAAACTCAACACTGGAAGAAAGAACACAACAAAGTAAGATTTTGCTCATTAATGAAACATAGGTTTAATCTCTTTTCAACTTGAGTTGGAAATTTCTAGATCTTAATGAAACTAGGTTAAGGTAGTTTGAAAGTTGCAAATGTATTTGATTTACCAACATCTAAGTTAAGGAAAACCTCTCTTGAAATTACGATTTTCTGAACTCCTGCAGTTCCTGGAACCTGTATCTTAGCTGCTATGTGAGTGTGTGTGTGTAAACAAATAATAAACAGCCTACTCTTCCAACTCTTCTAGCTTTCTTTTCCTACAGCACAGAGAAAGCTGACAGACAAGCTCCTTTCTTCATCTACTCATTCGTCATAGTATAGGACTAGAAATCCTCAGTTGTTTTGCCTATTTGCTTATAGTCCAAATGGCTAATACTGAACTTTTTGCTTTCCTCCAAGATCAAAACTATTTTTAGATTCCTACATGAGATTAAATATTTTTACAAAGTAATCACAGAGCCACATTTAAAAAAGCAAAAGTGTTTTGAATTTTATGGGGACTCAGAAGTTTAGAAGATAATCAGGCCTAGCATTGAAACATCTTCTGGGTGGTAATTAAGACTACACATTCCTTGGTCTTTGCTTAAAATATGCCTGATTGATAGCACCTTAGCAGAACACAAGCCTTTTAAATTTAATTTCATATTTGAAAATTCCCAATTTCCCCCAGGATATTAGTAAGATAAATAATATCTTACAGAAGAGCTCAATATGAATTTCAAATATTATAAAATATATCTCTGAGAATCTTACAGAAGTTAATCTGATTTTTCATTCAATACAAAATTTCCTTCTATACAATTCTTCAAGATGGCTTTCATCTATATAAGCTCTATGTACCTACCCTTGCCTTTCAGATTACCTTTTATTTGGGTATCTGCCCCAGATGTTTGGAATTATCTATTTCCTACTTCCTTAATACATAGTCTCTTGCTTTCATCTGGTCTTATTCATTCCCATTCTGTGAAACACATATGAATTGTTCACTTTTACCAGCTCTTTTCAGGTTGATATTTTATTTGGACTCTCTGCATGGCTTTGATTTTAAATCAGTGGGGGACTCGCTTCTTGTATCACACTCAGCTTCATGCTCTGCGGCTTGAGCATGAATTTGACTTCAGAACTGCAGACCTCAAAACCCCCCAAAATAATCATCCAGACTCTTCCTGGCTTTTAAAAACTTGTCTAAATAGCCACTCCATCCTCCATCCTTACTTAGTTCTTTCTTCTATAGTCAAAACATCCACAGTGATTTAAATGATTAGTCATAATCATTTATGTAGAGCAGTGATTTCAAACTATAATAAAGAGTATCTAGGGTTCATTAACCAGGAGTGGGTTGGTGGGGACGTGGCTAAAAGCCAGAATGTGTGTGGCTATGGGCCTTGCCTCTTTACCTCAAGTGCTGCTGGAGATATCATCTTATACTTGTCAGAATGGCTAAAATCAACAACACAAGAAACAACAGGTCTTGGTGAGGAATGTACTCATTGTACATTGTACTTTTGGTGGGAATGCAAACTGATGCAACCACTGTGGAAAACAGTGTGGAGGATCCCCAAAAGGTTAAAAATAAAACTACCCTTTGATCCAGCAATTGCACTATAAAATACAAAGATTACAAAATACGAATTCAAAGGGATACATGCATCCCGAAGTTTATAGCAACATTATCTGCAATAGCCAAATTATGGAAATAGCCCAAGTGTCCATCAACTGATGAATAAATAAGGAAAATGTTATATATAAACACAATGGAATATTATTCAGCCATATAAAAGAATGAAATCTTACCATTTACAAGGACATGGATGGAACCAGAGAGTATTAAGATAAGCAAAGTAAGTCAGAGAAACATCAATGCCATATGATTTCACTCATATGTGGAATGCATGAAACAACAACAAAAAAATGAGTAAAAGGGGAAAAAGAGAGAAAGAGGTAAACCAGGAAACACACTCTTAGTTATAGAGAAAAAATGATGACTACCCAAGAGTAGGTGCATGGTGGGATGGATTCAATAAGTGATGGGGATTAAGAAGTACACTTGTGATGAATACCTGGATTGTACAGAAGTTTGAAATCACTATATTATACACCTGTAACTAATATTACACTGTATGTGAACTCACTGAAATTTAAATAGAAATTTAAGAAAAAAAAAACCTCAGCTAAATACCTATTCACTATATATGTTGGATGGCCTAAGCCTATAAACAATCAAGATTTTTAGCTGTAAAGTGGGGAAAGCAATCTGCAATTCATATTTTGAGAGGATACAGGATGAATTTAAGGTTCCAAACCACTGAAAAAAAACACCTTCGTGTAGTAAATGCTTAAAGTATGATTACTTGGAATTCCAATTTTTGTTATAATGGGGTGATAAATATCAGATTTAGCTTTATTCTATAAAAATGTATTAAATTAGACAAGATATGGGAAGCAACAACATATAAAGATATATGAAAACAATGTTTCTCAAGCACTGGAAAATACGCCATATAGTACTTTGATCATTCAAAGAAGTGAAATACATTAGGAAAGTTATGTATTTACCCCATTTTTCCATCTGGGGAATTTTCCAAACCTGAGTCCAGAGAAGGAGGAACCCAAACAAAGAACAGTGGTTTCACTAATTGGAGGAAATCATTGTTCATGATTGCTGAGACGGCTGGAATTTAGAGCTCAAGGTTTTAAAATGGAGGGATATTCACAAAGGAGAGTTTGAGGGGTGTGTATGTGTGTGTGTGTGTGTACTCCTTGGCCAAATTCTAATCTAATAGAGCAAGGGTCTAGAGTAGAGAACACACCAGGAAGACTAGAGGTAAGCAGAGACTGCAGAGGTTGCAAAAAGACAAGAGACTTTGGCGTTTTGACAAGAGGCACTGAGGGAGTGGAACTGATTTTGAATATATAAAGTTGATTTGAAGTTGAAGAAGACCCAAAGATAACAGACATGTTGGAATTAGCAGGCAAAGGATTTAAGCAATGATTACAAATATCTACAAGAAACTCAACAAAAAATGGACATAAATCATTGAACATATGAAGAAACTTAGAAGAAAAATGGAAGCTATACCAAAATCAAAGAAACTATACATGACAACATATAATATCTAAAATAAAAATCCACCAATTATCCTAACATCAGATTATATGCTGTCAATTAACCTGAGTACAGGACAATAAAGACTATCCTGACTATAACAGGGAGAGGAAAAATATTTTAAAGAAATCAACATATCCTCATTGAATATACATAACTGGAGCTCCCCAAAGAGAAAAGAGGTTAAGACATGAAAATAAAGAGGATTTATAAGTTTGATGAGCAGTATGAACCCATTTTTTTAAAAAATGCTCAACATTTTTTTAAATGTTTGTGGTTTTAAAAATCCCAAGCAAGATAAATACATAGACACACATGTACAGACAAATACAAGCAGGCACATCAGAGTCAAACTGTTGAAAACCAAACATAAAAAGAAAATTATAAAAGGAGAGAAAATGAAATATGATATGGGTTTAGATATATGAGATCAGTGGATACGAGTAACTGTCAACTTCTCATCAGAAATGCCACAAACCATAAAAGAAAAGGAATGGCACCTTTAAAAAGCCAAAAGAAGAAAAATTCCATGTCAATTAGAATTCTACATATCCAGCAAAACTATCTTTTAAAAATGATAATGAAAAAATGATTTAAAATGTAACAATAACTGAGAGAAGTTATTGCCAAAAGGCCTGCCCTCCAAGAAATATTAAAGGATCTTATTAAGGCTGATGGAAATTATATTTAATGGAAGCATAAACTTACATTATGCAAAGAACACTAGTAATATCAAATAAATTGACACCTAAAAAATTTTCCTCTTAATTTATTTAAAAGACTGTTGGCTCTTTATGGCAAAATAATGGTAGTGCATTATAGGGTTTATAGCATGTATTGAAGTAAAATATGTGACGATAATACAACAAAAGTTGGGGGTTGAATACATGAATGTATACAGTTGTAAGATTCTTAAATTTTACATCAAGTGTTATAACAACTTGAAGTTAGTGATAAATTAATGATATATATTAATAATGTTTAAAAATAAATGTATAAAAATACATGTATAAAACAGATTTAGCTACAATGTGAATAAAGGAGATAGAATAGTAAAAAATATTCGATTAGTAAAAAGGAAGGCAAAATATATTTAACAGAAAACCCAGAGAACACAAGAACAAATAAAACAAGAATATAATACACAAACCAATAATATCAATAACTGTATGAAATATAAATGAACTAAAAATTCCCCCTCAAAAAAAAAAAAAGAGATTTTCAGGTTGGATAAAAAAGTTAAGATCCAACAATATGCTGTTTACAAGAAATGACTATAACTATCAGGGCCAAATAGTTTAGATAAAAACAAACAGGGGGTGCCTGAATGGCTAAGTTGGTTAAGCGACAGTCTTTGTCTCAGATCATGATACAGGAGTCCTGAGATGGAGTCTCAAAACAGGCTCACTGCTCAGCAGGGAGTCTGCTTCTCCATCTGACCCTTCCCCATCTAATGCTGTCTCTCTCATTCTCTCTTTTTCAAATAAATAAATAAATATTTTTTTAAAAGAAAAAGAAGGAGATATATTATGCAAGTTCTAATAGTATAAAAGATAATTGGCAAAAATAATACCAAACTATGTGTATTTTAAGGCAAAAAGAAGTGCTATAGATAAAGACATTTCATAAAATGATATAAGTATCAATTAATCAAGAGGATCTAACTCTCCATTTAGAACTTAATATCAAAGGATTAAGTTATGTAATGAAAAAACTGAAAAACTAAAGGGAGAGTTCAACAAAACCACAATAATCATGGCAAATTTTAATGTGTGCCCTCAGTAATTGACAGTTACTTTTGTAAAATGTAATATATAGTGTGTATATATGTGTATATTTATGTATTCTAATTATAAATTATAAACAAACCCATATATATAAATAGCATATATAGGTATATAGAAGTTTGGATTAGCATTATCAACATCTTAATGTAATGGCCCTTTATAGAACTTTAGACCTAAATGACAGAATGCACATTCTGCAGTGCACATATGCTGTTCACCAAGATAGGTCATATGCTGATCTATAAATCAATTTTGAATACATTTTGAAGAAAAGAAAATATACAGTGAATGCCCTTTAAGAAAAAAATGGAATTGAGTTTGAAACCAATAAAAAATAAGGTACCTGAAAAATCCCCCAACGCTTGAAATTAAATAACATACATAAATAACCCATGAGTCAAAGACTTACCCCTGCCTACTTTACACTATGTGAAAAAAACTAATTTCATTTAGCTAACAGACTTAAATGTAACAGCTCACTGTAAAACTTCTAGGTAAAAATAACAGGTAGAAAGACATTATTTTTAAAGGCCAAAGAAATACCAGTAAGAAAAACTATTGATAAATTTGACTTCATTAAAATTCAAAACTTCCTCATACCAAAGATTCCACTAAGAAAATGAAAATAAAAAACATAGGCTGGGGGGTAAAAAATTGTTTTCAATATATGTATGTATCAGACAAGGAAAGGGAAGGGAAGGGAAGGGATGTGAAGGGAAGAAAGAAAAAGAAAGATATATGTCATTTGCACCAGAATGCCTAAAATATAGAGAGGGACATGGCTAAATGCTAACAGTGATATGGAACAAAGTAAACCCTGAGATGTTTCTTGTGGGAGTGTAAAACATTGTCAGAATTTTGGAAAACAGTTTGATAGTGTCTCATAAATTTAAACGTATGCCCACCCTATACCTATGGTGCAGCAATTTCATTACCAGATATTAAGTTAAGAAATTATGTGAAAATATATTCCATAAAAAGACTTTTAGAAAAATCATCATAGCAGTTCTATTTCTCGTAGATTTAAGCTGGAAATAGTCCATCAACTGGAAAATGCATAAACACATTGTTGCATATTCAAATGATGACATACTATTTAACAAGGTATGGAACAAAGACGAAAAATAAGTAATAAAATATATGATATAATATCACAGATATGATGCTGAATCTAAAAAGCCAGATACAGATGGACATTAAGGAGGGCATTGATGTAATGAGCACTGGGTGTTATATAAGACTGATGAATTACTGAGCTCTACGTCTAAAACTAACAATATACTATATGTTAATTAATTGAATTTAATTTTTTTAAATACCAAAAAAAAAGCCAGATGCAAAAGAGTACATACTGTTTGATACATTTATATAAAGTTCTAGAACAGATAAAACTGATCTATGGTAGTAGAAATGTGAACAGTTGTTGCTTCTAAAAGTGTAGGATATAAATTGAAGGGGTAGGAGGTTACTTTTTTGAGTCATAGAAATACTCTATATCTTGATAGCTTTCTGAGTGACACAAGTATTCGGATTTCTCAAGGATTATCAAATTGTATACCTAAACTCTGTGCACTTTATGAATAATAACAATGATGATGATGATAATAATAGTAATAATAATAATAATAATAATAAATGGTTATCTTTTCTTCTCTCTTCTTTTCCCCTTCAATTTCCTAGTTGCCTGCCTCCAGATGTTCCCTTCCTAAGGACACTATTTTATTTTAGTGCCTTTTCAAATGTGACCTAGAGTCTGGTGGCTTTTAAAGGATTAATCATCTTCTTTTCTCCAGAAATATGATGATGGATTTAGAATGATTATTTATGTAATTTTGTCTCCTTGAATCATATTTTATTTTAAGAAATATAAGAATTGGGACTTCTGGGTGGCACAGTTGGTTAAGCATCTGCTTTTGGCTCAGGTCATGATCCCAGGGCCTGGGATGGAGTCCTGCAACAGGCTCCTCACTCAGCAGGAAGGTTGCTTCTCCCTCTCCCACTCCCCTTCTTTGTGTTTCCTCTCTCCTCTCTCTCTAACAAATAAATAAATAAAATCCTTTAAAAAATAAATCTATTAAAAATAAAGAAATATAAGAATTAACACAAAGGGATATATTTCTTGGACTTAAATCAAAATGTTTCTTTTTTTTTTTTAAGATTTTATTTATTTATTTGACAGACAGAGATCACAAGTAGGCAGAGAGGCAGGCAGAGAGAGAGAGAGGAGGAAGCAGGCTCCCTGCTGAGCAGAGAGCCCAATGCGGGACTCGATCCCAGGACCCTGAGATCATGACCTGAGCCGAAGGCAGAGGCTTAACCCTCTGAGCCACCCAGGTGCCCAATCAAAATGTTTCTTAGTCAAGTTTTGTTACTGTTCAAAGTGCTTTTATTTATTTATTTTAAAGATTGTATTTACTTATTTATTTGAGAGAGAGAGAGAGAGAGAGCCGGTGTGAGTGTGAGCAGAGGTGGGATGGGGGAGGAGCAAAGAGAGATGGAGAAGCAGGCTCCCCACCAAGTAGGGAGCCTGATCCAGGCTTGGTGTGGGGAGGAGCCTGTTGCAGGACTACATTCCAGGCCCTTGGATCATGACCTGAGCCAAAATTACATAAATAATGCGGGGCTGGATCCCAGGACACTGAGATTATGACCTGAGCTGAAGACAGATGCTTAACCAACTAAGCCACCCAGGCACCCCATCTGTGTATCTTTTTAAAGCTAAATAAGCTTCCTGCCAGATTTACACCAAGGGATATTTTCCTCAAGAATTTGGAAAAAAATGTCTTTAAAATGTAATCATCAGTGAGGATGGTACCCCTATCTCAGTTTCTGTAGGAGAGGAGGAGCCTACCTTCAGCTGGTCCCTGGCTCCAAACCCCCCTCCTTTCACACATGTAAGAAATTTATTTTTCCTTTGGATAAAGACAATTAGCAAACACAGGTGGCTCCTCCAATCATCGGGTGAATTTAGGATAAAGTATGTATGACAAATAATGTTATTGAGACCTTTCATTTGAGGACTAATTGTTTATTTTGAAAAATGTATGCAATGAGTTGTATCTGTTTGACTGTATAAAACAATAAAATTTCCTTTTGTCTTTGCAACAGTAAGATTTCCTTTTGTCTTTGCCATCTCTTTAGTAGATTGCCTAAAGTGAGCATAACATTCTGGCTTAATGCTTATTCAATAATAAAATTGTCCTCTTCCTGTGCTACTTTTTGGAGCAGTTTTCTGGGTGATCAGAGATTTTGGTTTTAATTATATTTCCCCAACACTCCCCCCCCCCCCAGAGTCCCCAACACTTCTAACAAACTGTAGACTAAGTTTATCCCACAGAGCTGGAATTTACATGTATCAGGTCCAGAGACAAGTTGCTGTTTCTGTAAACCTTGCAGTTCCAACCCAGATTCCCAGAGAAAGATTGATGCCGCAAAAATGTGTTAACTACATGATTATTCTCTTGATTTTATGAAGAAAAAAGAAATTAAGTTTCAGGATGGTTAAATATCTTGACGCAGAATTAAATATATATATTTAGTCAACAAAACTATGGAATTTTGGACTAAAGATTATTTGCTTAGATTTCTAGCTATGGATTCTTTAATGTAACACATATTAATTTAATCATCTAAATCTGAAGGTTTTTTTCTTTAAAACTATAATTTATTGCATGAACAAATTATATAATAATGGTATTGTTTCACAGACCTTTATTCTTTGTCTGAGAGTACTGTCAGGCAGAATTACAGTTGGTTTGCCAAAGGGCATATAGACAGAACATGAACAATAAGTTTATGGTTGCAAGAATCCCTGATCTCTTTCAGTAGACTTGAGAAAATGATATGAATCCTAAAATTTTATACTTCAATGGGCTTTCAAAATAATCTTTTAGTTTGGGTGAGAAGTCTGGTACTCAACATGGTTAAGTTTTATGATAAAAAGACCAGCATCAAATTTATTGAAACAATTCTTTCTGGAGTTGGGTTACAACATATTTCTTTGGTTTCACTCCTCTAAGATTTTTTGAAGTTTCTTAACTGAATGGAAATATCTTCCAGCTAAGAAGTATAATTTGTATCCTTAGGTGGCAAAACCGCATAGCAAAAATATCAGTGAACTTGAATTCAGGAAAGTCATATACCTGTTCTGCCTTTACAGCTGAGAATTATTGTGATCCTGTGAAAGTAATTTCACCTCCTGTACCTTTATTACTTCACGTGTAAAATAAAAGCATTGCACCAGCAGTGCTTTCCAACTGTATGTTTTCAAGTGTTCTTGAGACGCCGTTCCAAATTAATAAGAGATCAGTGAGAGAGAAATAACATAGGGATGGAAATATAAACGACAAACTCTAGTGTGATGAGCCTTTGTTCGAGTAACACTCCTGGCTAATCAAAGGAAAGCAGATTTTCTCTACCAGGGCTTTGTTGCATCCATTCAGATACTGATGTAAGAATGTAACTGTCTATGTTTTTATTTTTCTTTCATATATTTTACCTTTGATATGTTTCCTTTTCTTAATTTGTCTAAAAAGAAAGTCACGGAATTTATAAGTTAACATGAGGACATGTGCAATTGAATGTGCTTTTCCATTTTCGGTGACCTTTTCCTGATGAGTGCATTAAAGTGCATTGTCTGTGACACCCAGGAGCTGTTCAGGAGACTTAGTGAATCCAGGAATTTCTGAAAGGTCATAGATTTTATCGCTATTTATGTGACAGCTTTTTTTTCTTACTTTGAATCTGCTCCATAAAACTCATTGTTGTGTGTAGATGGCTGGTCAATAGATTCACTTAGGTACCTTGGATCTTTAGATTCCATTATTTACATTGTAATGGAAATTCTTTTTTTTTTTCTATTTTAATTTTTTTTATTTTTTATAAACATATATTTTTATCCCCAGGGGTACAGGTCTGTGAATCACCAGGTTTACACACTTCACAGCACTCACCAAATCACATACCCTCCCCAATGTCCATAATCCCACCCCCTTCTCCCAAACCCCCTCCCCCCGGCAACCCTCAGTTTGTTTTGTGAGATTAAGAGTCACTTATGGTTTGTCTCCCTCCCAATCCCATCTTGTTTCATTTATTCTTCTTCTACCCACTTAAGCCTCCATGTTGCATCACCACTTCCTCATATCAGGGAGATCATATGATAGTTGTCTTTCTCTGCTTGACTTATTTCGCTAAGCATGATACGCTCTAGTTCCATCCATGTTATTGCAAATGGCAAGATTTCATTTCTTTTGATGGCTGCATAGTATTCCATTGTGTATATATACCACTTCTTCTTGATCCATTCATCTGTTGATGGACATCTAGGTTCTTTCCATAGTTTGGCTATTGTGGACATTGCTGCTATAAACATTCGGGTGCATGTGCCCCTTTGGATCACTACATTTGTATCTTTAGGGTAAATACCCAATAGTGCAATTGCTGGGTCATAGGGCAGTTCTATTTTCAACATTTTGAGGAACCTCCATGCTGTTTTCCAGAGTGGCTGCACCAGCTTGCATTCCCACCAACAGTGGAGGAGGGTTCCCCTTTCTCCACATCCTCGCCAGCATCTGTCATTTCCTGACTTGTTGATTTTAGCCATTCTGACTGGTGTGAGGTGATATCTCATTGTGGTTTTGATTTGTATTTCCCTGATGCCGAGTGATATGGAGCACTTTTTCATGTGTCTGTTGGCCATCTGGATGTCTTCTTTGCAGAAATGTCTGTTCATGTCCTCTGCCCATTTCTTGATTGGATTATTTGTTCTTTGGGTGTTGAGTTTGCTAAGTTCTTTATAGATTCTGGACACTAGTCCTTTATCTGATATGTCGTTTGCAAATATCTTCTCCCATTCTGTCAGTTGTCTTTTGATTTTGTTAACTGTTTCCTTTGCTGTGCAAAAGCTTTTGATCTTGATGAAATCCTAATAGTTCATTTTTTCCCTTGCTTCCCTTGCCTTTTGCGTTGTTCCTAGGAAGATGTTGCTGCGGCAGAGGTCGAAGAGGTTGCTGCCTGTGTTCTCCTCAAGGATTTTGATGGATTCCTTTCGTACATTGAGGTCCTTCATCCATTTTGAGTCTATTTTTGTCTGTGGTGTAAGGAAATGGTCCAATTTCATTTTTCTGCATGTGGCTGTCCAATTTTCCCAGCACCATTTATTGAAGAGGCTGTCTTTTTTCCATTGGACATTGTTTCCTGCTTTGTCGAAGATTAGTTGACCATAAAGTTGAGGGTCTATTTCTGGGCTCTCTATTCTGTTCCATTGATCTATGTGTCTGTTTTTGTGCCAGTACCATGCTGTCTTGATGATGACAGCTTTGTAATAGAGCTTGAAGTCCGGAATTGTGATGCCACCAACGTTGGCTTTCTTTTTCAATATCCCTTTGGCCATTCAAGGTCTTTTCTGGTTCCATATAAATTTTAGCATTATTTGTTCCATTTCTTTGAAAAAGATGGATGGTACTTTGATAGGAATTGCATTAAATGTGTAGATTGCTTTAGATAGCATAGACATTTTCACAATATTTATTCTTCCAATCCAGGAGCATGGAACATTTTTCCATTTCTTTGTGTCTTCCTCAATTTCTTTCATGAGTACTTTATAGTTTTCTGAGTATAGATTCTGTGTCTCTTTGGTTAGGTTTATTCCTAGGTATCTTATGGTTTTGGATGCAATTGTAAATGGGATTGACTCCTTAATATCTCTTTCTTCTGTCTTGCTGTTGGTGTAGAGAAATGCAACTGATTTCTGTGCATTGATTTTATATCCTGACACTTTACTGAATTCCTGTATAAGTTCTAGCAGTTTTGGAGTGGAGTCTTTTGGGTTTTCCACATATAGTATCATATCATCTGCGAAGAGTGATAATTTGACTTCTTCTTTGCCGATTTGGATGCCTTTAATTTCCTTTTGTTGTCTGATTGCTGAGGCTAGGACCTCTAGTACTATGTTGAATAGCAGTGGTGATAATGGACATCCCTGCCGTGTTCCTGACCTTAGCGGAAAAGCTTTCAGTTTTTCTCCATTGAGAATGATATTTGCGGTGGGTTTTTCATAGATGGCTTTGATGATATTGAGGTATGTGCCCTCTATCCCTACACTTAAAGAGTTTTGATCAGGAAGGGATGTTGTACTTTGTCAAATGCTTTTTCAGCATCTATTGAGAGTATCATATGGTTCTTGTTCTTTCTTTTATTGATGTGTTGTATCACATTGACTGATTTGCGGATGTTGAACCAACCTTGCAGCCCTGGAATAAATCCCACTTGGTCGTGGTGAATAATCTTTTTAATGTACTGTTGAATCCTATTGGCTAGTATTTTGTTGAATATTTTCGCATCTGTGTTCATCAAGGATATCGGTCTATAGCTCTCTTTTTTGGTGGGATCCTTGTCTGGTTTTGGGATCAAGGTGATGCTGGCCTCATAAAATGAGTTTGGAAGTTTTCCTTCCATTTCTATTTTTTGGAACAGTTTCAGGAGAATAGGAATTAGTTCTTCTTTAAATGTTTGGTAGAATTCCCCCGGGAAGCCGTCTGGCCCTGGGCTTTTGTTTGTTTGGAGATTTTTAATGACTGTTTCAATCTCCTTACTGGTTATGGGTCTGTTCAGGCTTTCTATTTCTTCCTGGTTCAGTTGTGGTAGTTTATATGTTTCTAGGAATGCATCCATTTCTTCCAGATTGTCAAATTTATTGCCGTAGAGTTGCTCATAGTACGTTCTTATAATAGTTTGTATTTCTTTGGTGTTAGTTGTGATCTCTCCTCTTTCATTCATGATTTTATTTATTTGGGTCCTTTCTCTTTTCTTTTTGATAAGTCGGGCCAGTGGAAATTCTTTTACTGTTGGGACACCAGGCTGACTCACAGCCTTGCCTGTGGGACTCTTGATCTCAGGGTTTGTGAATTTGACCCCACTTTGGGTATAGAGATTAAAAATAAAGTCTTAAGGGGGTCTGAGTGGCTCAATTGGTTAAGGCACTGCCTTTGACTCAGGTCATGATCCCAGAGTCCTAGGATTGAGTCCCATATTGGGTTTCGCCTGCTCTGAAAGGAGCCTGTTTCTCCCTCTCCCTCTGCCTGCCTCCCCCCCCACCCCTTGTGCTCTCTCTCTGTCTGTCAAATTAATAAATAAAATCTTAAAAAAGACAAAATAAAATAGTCTTTAAAAAATTCTTTTACTGTTAAAATCTTTTGGGAAACTTATATTTCACAAGGATAATAATTCCAGCAAGAGGATACATATTCAGAGGATGCCAAAAACTTGAAACAAGTCAACTATACTGTGGGGGGGTTCTAATTCTCTTTTACCTAACATGAGCACGATCCCAAGGTACTAATTTGATTGTGCTTTTTTTTTTTAATTTAAGTCAACTGCCTCATAATTAAGTCAACCTATAATTTTAAAGATAAATATATAATACTCTAAATATATAAGACATATCAAGATCAACATTTTTGGGCTTCTAAAGTAAATTCATATTTATTTTAAGATCTTGAAAATGGGGGTGCCTGGGTGGCTCAATAGGTTAAGCATGTCTCTTGGGTTCAGGTAATGATCTCAGGGTATCTCAGGGATCTCAGAGCCCTGGGTAGCATCAGGCTCCTCCCTCTCTCTCTGCTTGCTGCCCCCCACCATTTGTGTGCTCACTCTCTCTCACTCTGTGTGTCAAATAAATAAATAAAATTTTTTAAAAAATGATCTAGCTTAACTTCCTGTATACACTGTCATGAGTTTCTAGAATTTAGTTGAATATTTTCGTAAAGGTTCATCAAACTTGTGTAGATGGCTAGTCAATAGATTCACTTAGATACCTTGGATCTTTAGATCTAATTATTTACATTGTAATTGAAATTCTTTTACTGGGACACCTGGCTGACTCACTCCCTTGAGTGTGGGACTCCTGATATCGGGGTTCCATTTTTCAATTTAAAAAATGAAAAGATAAAATAATTGTATTATTAATCATGGTGTCAAGGTCAATAAAGCACCCTTTAATTTATGGCCAAAAGGATATTTTATTATTGAGTCAGTATTGAAATTTAAAAATGGCATTTCATTTTAAATGCTTCTTCTAAGCAGATTACAGCTATATTTAGTAAGCACCTTCATTAACAGTGCCTAGTTTACAATTTTAAATCTTCATTAGTGCTACTAATTAGAGACTGAATTCTTCAGAGATACTGTAAGAATGCCTGCAGTGTTCTTGGTAAGGGATTTGTCTCTGCTGACCCTTTTCCCTAACTTTTAAAAATCTGCAGAGGAATTCTTTATTTCTTTAAAACAGTTCATTCAATGAATCAAAAGAGAATAGTAGATCTTTCTCCACAATTCCTTTAATTTAGATTTAATAGCTCTGTTAAAATTTTAATTGAGTTTTAACAGACCATAAGAATTTAATGATCAATTTATTGAGAAAATTTCTGTGAAAAAGAACTTTCATTTTCCTCCACATCAGTATTATCAATAATAAAAATAGTTAAAGCTAGTCAATTATTTACTGTATTCAAGCTTCATATGTTTAAATATATTTATATACATAAACATTCTATAAAGTACATAACTGTATCATAAGTACATAACTGTACTATAAAGTACATAACTGTATCATAAGTTACTTGATCTAACACACCATTGCACCATAGATTGCAAGAAGTAAGACGTACCATTTCTATTTGCCACTAAGAAAGAAAACAAAGCTGACCCATAAATCATTACATTGATTTTAATATACAGCAGACACTGGAAAGTAAAATATGTCTTTTATGAATAGTGATGGTTTTCATCATTCCCATTTTACATATAAAGTAACTATATAAGGAGCAGTAGGGTTGTAGAACTTGCCTGATATTTAGGGAGCTGGGGAGTGGCAGAGCTGCAGCCTAGCTTCAGGGTCCTCAAACATGACCCACGACCTTACACTGTCTCGGATACAAAAAGAACATAATTTAAACCTATATCAGAGTCCAAAATATCTGGAAGAGAATAACGAAACCAAATCTGGCTGTGCTCTGGTAAAAATTGTTCTAGTATTGACATTTTAAAATCGGAAACAAAATCCTTTGAAGGAGTAGTAAAAAATTATCACACTACATATGGTTTTTAGGTCAAATCAGCTCTAAAAAGATGTCTTATATATTTATATATAAATCAATATACAAATACAGTTTGGTTGATGATATAATATTTAATTTAAATGGAATAGTGGAAATTATTAACCAGAACCAACAGGTTGAGAGACAGAACACATACTTATGATCTAATTTTGGTAAAACTAAATATATATGCACATGTATGTACAGAGAAAGTTCTAGAAGGGTATTTATAGTAATATGCTGGTAAACCCACTTGGAGGAGGAAGATTTAATATTTAGCATTTACTGATATTCATGGTGTAAATACTCCCACTATGGCAATCAGCCATTTGGCAATCAACACAATACCAATACAATGTCCCTGAATACACAAGTAGAAAAAAGGTGTGCCCAATTAGGTCTGGGAGACAGTAGGAACCAGTTTCAGCCAACCTCTGGTTATGCACTAAGGTGTTAACTATGGTGATCTCTGGTAAGGGCAATGTCAGGTTTTGATTTTCTTGTTTTTATGTTGTCTACAATTTCATTTGTTCTACAATGCAAATACACTACCATTGTTTATGTATATGTGTGTGTGTGTGTGTGTGCGTGCGTGCACATGTGCATGCACATAGCCAACTAAGGAAAGATTTTTGTCTCCCTAATTCTCCTTACCCTATAGCATTATCTTACAAATCAAGTAATTGGAATCCACGTATCAAAAGGAATATTGTTCTAATGAAGCAAAGGGATTTGGTCTGCAGAAATATTTCATAAAAAATCTGCTCAAAATAGCTTTAAAAACCAATCTGAAAAGGAGTCAAAGGAGTATTACTTTGTGGTCCATGCTTAAGAAATATATTAGGGAGTTTATCTCTGGGCATTAATTCCTTCTCCCTGCATGAGAAGTATTCATAAAATGCTTCTCAAGACTACTTCTAATCTTTTCCCTTTGTATAATATACTAAAGTAATAAAAAATTTTCAAAAAGGATATGGATGTAGCATATTTCATGATTTGTTTTCATTGGTGAAAAAAATCTTCATAGTTTAAAAATACATTCAGTCAACCTAGCCATTCAATGGGAAAAAAGGTCTACTAATAACTGAAGAAATGTGAAACATGAGTGACTCATTGTTCCCCACATGTATTCCCCAGATCCCTATTATCTGATTCTTGAAAAAGCCTTGAAAAGCAGCATGAGACTGATGGAAACATCACTTCAGTGACCTAAACCAACTTTTTGTGAAGTATGTTAAATGTAAATGGAAAATTATCTCCACAACCTAAAGTTTATCTCCAATGAATAAATTACTGCTGTGACAGTGGGTCACTCTCAAAAAGGGAGGTATCGTGTATATTGGACAGATCATTTTTATCTTAAAACATTTGTTTAATCTGCCTTAAAACATTGGCTAAAGACCATCTGTCTGAAGTACCATTTTACTAAACTGGTATTTCTTCCTAAATCTTTTCTGTGTGGAAATAAAAGAACGTCTGTTTGGTTGTTTAACACTTACATATAAAAAGCCTTTTCCATATTTATAGGCTTTTGCCAAATTAAAGGCAGAATTCAGAAACTATCTATATGATTTGTTCCCATCATGGACTTGTGCATATATCTACCCTGTTTCCTCATCATAAATATGGAAATAAATTAAATGTATTTAAAGACATGAAATCTCAAAAAATATGCTTCAGGAATTCTGAAGATTAAGATTTTCTCGTGATTGAGAGCATCTATTTCCAGGGAAAAGACTTTATACGTGTAATCTA
This sequence comes from Mustela lutreola, assembly GCF_030435805.1. Lineage (NCBI taxonomy): Eukaryota > Metazoa > Chordata > Mammalia > Carnivora > Mustelidae > Mustela > Mustela lutreola. The sequence goes on from NC_081298.1 coordinate 81,089,902, forward strand.
GAAGAAAATGGAAATATATACAAACTATGCACCTTAAATAATGCTTTTTAAAAGAAGGAAGAACAACATATATTTAATAAAAATGCAAATTTGAAGCCTGGCAAGGTGAAGTTTCAGCAATGATTTTAAACTATACAGTTTACACTAAGAATTCTCCTGTTAGCATTTCATCTTCCCTCTTACCATCATTCAATGGTGGTGGAAGTTGAGGGGATTTTAGAAGTGGGGAGGGGAGAAATAGATAAAACTGAATTATTTATTTCTGCTTTTCATCCCTCTAGAATATTCTTGTTAGGGGTTCCTGGGTGGCTTAGTCATTCAACATCTGCCTTTGGCTCAGGTCATGATCCCAGAGTCTTGGGATTGAGCCCCCCATCGGGCTCCTTGCTCAGTATGGAGTCTGTTTCTCACTCTCCCTCTGTAGCCGTTCTGCCTACTTGTGCTCTCTCTCACTCTGTCAAATAATATACAAATAAAATCTTTTTTAAAAAATGGAATAGAATACTCTTGTTATATTTTAAGCTTTTGTTGTTTTATTTCAGAAGCACAATGCCTGAAAATCCCTATTGTGTATGAAATACAATGTTAGGATGACCCCTGTATTATTTAGCCAATTACTCCTGTCACAGATAAGTTTAGAATGTTAATTATTTCTTTATAATTTTGAAGAGCTTTTTGTTATTTCTTAATAAATTTTTAGAGCTTTTGAATGAAAAGTAGCAATCTTAGTTTAGCTCAGAGTGAAAGGATGACAAAATCCTGGGTTGCATTTTAAGACAATGGTACAATGACCAAATAAGTACAATGTCTAACATATAGGGGGTGAGTTTTGTTTGTCTGTTCTGGTTTAATACAACTGAACTATTAAATTGATACTCTATACTGATGAGTATGCCAGATGCAGATTTAAAAAAAATTATATTTAAATGTATAAAATACCTAGTCCTGCAAAGGCCAAATATTTCTATTTGAATGGATTTAAAACCTGAATTTTAAGTTTGTATTCTCTTGTATGTTTTCATATTCTGAGACCTACACCTAAGTGTGCTTTAGAACTGCTTTGGGTCAAAGTACAATCTGACAAATTTCTGCAGGCTCTGCTTTCCCATCTATTGCCACTACTTTCTCTACCTCATACACTGTTCTGTGTGTTTGTGTGTGTGTGTGTGTACACGTGCACACACGTGGGCATGCATGCCTAGGATTTAAAGAAAGGTTCATCTTATTACAAAGCAATACCAGTAGCCAAACCATCAAACATATCTCTTCTTGGTGTTCATTTTTTTTTTTCATTAGACCCCTTGAATTCCAGCAAGAGAATGGCCTTGATTTGGCAGCACCAAATCCAGGGAAGGATGAAGATAAATGCATGGAGCTGAATACAAGGACATTAATAAAATGAATGGAGAGACTCTGCTCTACTGTCAGGTACCCACCCAATCATCTGATGGTGAAGCCCATGGGTAGACAAAGCTTTGGATGGATGCTCTCCTCACTCTGCTTGGGCTCTGCCCCCCTATACCCAGGCTGACTAACTCCCCCACCTTTCCACCTCATGGATTCCTCTTCCTCCACTTGGGCTCAATACTTTTAGGCAAGGCTACCTCTTTGTGTAGGTATCTTTCTTATTCTTCTCAGGCTCTCTGACACCAGCTCTGACTCTCGTACTTCCTCTGGGCTACCATGGCCCATCATCCCCCAGTGCAGTTTCTCCTGCCTAATGGCTTGAGGACTGAATTATTTAGTAAGAGAGGGAAGAGAAACAAAAAAGAAGGGAAAGAAGAATAGTGTATCACTTTTTTTCCCATTTTATTTTATTTCATTCAGTGTTCCAGAATTCATTGATTACACACCACACCCAGTCCTCCATGCAATATCTGCCCTCCATAATACCCACCACCAGGCTCACCCAGCCCCCCACACCCCCCTTCCAAAACCCTCAGTTTGTTTCTCAGAGTCCACAGTCTTTCATATCTTGTGTCCACCTCCAATTTAGTGATTTGGGGGATATTGGAGTATATCACTTTTAATTACATTGTTGAAAAAGCTCATCTCATGACAAAATCAAAATGCAACTTTTATCTCCTGCTGACTCATTAAAGTTTATTTATTAGGGGAATATTTGCATCTTCATTTAGGTTAAAAAAAAAAGAGATTATTTCACAATTTTTTCTTTGATTCATATATTAAGATTATCATCATGGACTGAATCTCTGTGTCATCCACCCCAACATACACACACAAAAGCATATATTGAAATATAATCCCTATTGTTGCAGTATTGGGAGAATGCTGCACCCTCGTGAATGGGATCAGTGCCTTTATAAGGAGAAGACAGAGAACCAGCTCACTCTCCTTCTGCCCTGTGAGGATACAACAAGAAGTTGTCAGTCTCCAAACTTGAGAAGAGCTATCATCACCAGAACCCAACCATTCTGACATCCTAATCTTCCCAGCCTCCAGAAACTGTGAGAAATAAGTTTCTGTTGTTTATTAACCACTCAGCCTACAGTAATTTTTTTGAGCAGTCCAAGTTGACTAACACACTTGCGGTTCTCTCAATTCACAAAATAAAGGCACAAAAAGTCTCAGTTTGTTTACCAGAATGCCCAGTTCTTTGTAGTAATGTAGTAATCAAGTTTCGCACTTGACGTACTGTGAGGTCTTCTCTCTGTCTTATGACTATAAGGAATAATGACTCACACACAGATGACTTCTGTTGGAGATCTCTGTCTTATGTATCTTCACCTCTTCCAAATCCCTGCACACTTACCTCCAGATCTCTCTAGGGTCAGGTTAGAGCTAGGAGAGGAAAGAGCAGAAAAAGGCCACTCTGGGCACTTTTTACATTGATTTTACTCCCCTCTGAGATGACAGGTATTGGAATTGGCTCTGTAGGGGTCTTCAGAGTGTTGGGAAGTTGATGGATTAAGAAGAATGGATAAAAGTTTTACATATCACTTGAGAGATTCACTTACAGAAATATCATAGAATTGCCTAGAAATATTGAGGGGCAATTGATGTTCCCTATCAGAAATTTTTATGAAACTCTAAAATATTATTTAAAATAGTTCAATCTGCTGTTCCTGTTCTTTATTGCTACTGGCCCCTTTCATGCCTCTGCCACTAGTAAGACTGACCAATGTGTCCATCGTACATATGAACAAAAAAGGAATCCCTTCCCCAAATCATGGTGAGTTATGATTTTTTAATTATACTGAAATGTATTTTTATCCCTCACAACTGAAAATTAGTAACTAATATGATATTTGAAAAAATTATAATTCTTGATCTATTTAGTTATATTAAGCTTTTAGCAGAGAATAGATTATCAATATTGAATCCACATAAAAGTTTAACATGCTTAACCCTTAAGTGAAAAAGAAAATTAAACTACAGAAATAAAAGTTACATGAAGTTTCAATTATTCAAATGAATTTGAAGAATATGTCCTTGGATCTCAAACCTAATCTTGGGCTGCAAGTCCAAAAATAGGAGGCAAAGAACTTGGACATAAAAATACAATGAGACCTGCAACTCATCCCTCTTGGAAGGGCAGACGAAGCTATTTCATGTCCCCCATGGCTAACAGTAACCACTTTAAAATGTGCTATATAGTAATTTTCAAGGAAATGACATATATAGTTATTTTGTTCTGTAAATCCAAAAGAAACCTATGATCAGAACATTTGCTGTCATTTTCAAAGCTTTACATCATTAAACTGACGAAAGGCATGTATATAGTATACGCAACAAAAGGTTCATATTCAGAATAAAAAAATAACCACCTCTCAATCAAAAATAAAAAGAAGGAAAACAACAAAAAATGGAGAAAAGACTTTGGCAGGCATTTCACAAAAGAATATATTGAAATAGCAGGTGATTATCAAAACGATATCAAGCTTTTGCTAAATTCAAAATAACACTGCATTTAGGTACTACCACACACTCTCTAATTTATATGGAGAAAATATAGCAACTGGAGGTCTATGTATTGCTGGTGAGAGTGGAAATTGGTAAAATCTGTTTGGAAAACACTCAGTACATTTCAGATATAAAGCTAAATATGTGACTTCCATAAGATTCACCAGTTCCACTTTTAAGTGTATACTCAAAGTAAGTGAGAACAGTGTGTAGCAGAAAACACCTATGCAAGAGTGTTCATGGAAGTATTGATCACCAAAGTCAAAAACTGCACCTTGCTCAAATACCTGTCAAGAGTTGAATGGATAAGTATAGAAATGCATATTCATTCAATGAAATAAAAATGATCAAATAAATCATAATAATAAATCAAATAAAAAATAAATCAATAAATCAAATAAAAATAAAAATGTTCAAATGTTTGCTACATGCAACAATATGGATGTACCTCAGTGAAACTGTGATGAGCAAAATTAAGTCAGAAAAAAGACTACATATTATATGATTCCATTCATATAAAGTTCAAGAATAACCAAAACTATTTTAAATTATGTGACTTGAAATCAAGCAAAGTGATTATTTCTGGGTGCGGGAGTGGGAGAGAATAAACTGTGAAAGGACATCAGGAAGTCTTCTGAAGAGATTAAAATGTTTTAAGTCTTTCTCTGAGTGATAGTTACAGAAGTGTATACTTATGTGCACTTTATTATAAGTAATTATAATGTTTTATTTCCTCAGACTATATTTTTCCAAAGAAGTTTTAGTTCACAACAAAATTAAAATAAAGGTACAGAGATTTCCCATATATCCCCGGCCCCCATATATGCAAAGGTTTTCCTATTATCAATATGTCCCCTCACATCAGAGTAGTACATTTACTACCAACATTGACACCTCATAATCACCCAAAGCCTATAGTTTACGTTAGTTTACTCCTGGGACGAGTTGTACTTTCTATGGATTTGAAGACATATATAATGACAATTATCCATTATTAAACTATCACATATAGTATATTTGCTGTCTTAAAAATCCTCTGTACTTAATCTATTCAATCCTTCCCCTCCATCCAACCCCTAGCAACCACAAAATCCTTTTGCTGTCTCGATAGTTTTGCCTTTCAAGAATGTCATATAGTTAGAATCCCACCTATGTAGCCTTTCTTCACCTACTAATATGCACTTAAGTTTTCTTCATGTGTTTTCATGAAATAAAATTTTCCAGGATACCTGGAGGCATTTCTTGTGCTTTTCCCTGAAAAATATGGAACACTTCCGGGGCACCTAGAAAGAATGTTTCCATTTCTTTGTAGTGCTCAATAACATTCCATTGTCTGGAGGTACCACATTTTTTTTTTTTTTTAAATCCATTCACCTACTGAAAGAGAGAGATCTTTATTACTTCCAAGTTTGGGGAGTTATGAATAAAACTCTATAAACATTCATATGCAGGTTTTCCCATGGACATAAGTCTTCATAAGGTTTGTGATTGTTGGTTCATTTCTTAAGAGCATATACAGTTTTGTAAGAAACCTACATACTGTCTTCCAATATGGCTGTACCATTTTGAATTCCAACCAGCAAGGAATTAGAGTTCTTATTGCTCCATATCCTCATGAGCATTTGGTGTTATCAGTGGTCTGGATTTTGGCCATTTTTATGGGTGTGTAGTGGTATCTCATTGTTTTAATTTACTGATGACATATAGTCAGGAGTATCTTTTTTAAGTTTTTATTTAAATTCCAGTTAGTAGCTAGAACAAATAATCCTAAAATATGTATAGAACCCCAAAAGACCATGAATAACCAAAGGAACCTTGAAAAAGAAAAACAGTGCTGGAGCATTACAATTCCAGACTTCAAGTTATATTACAAGGCTAAAGTGATCAAGACAGTATGGTACTGTCCAAAAAATAGACACATATATCAATGAAACAGAATAGAAAACCAGGAAGTGAACCCACAATTATATGGTCAATTAATCTTCAACAAAGGAGGCAAGAATATACAACAGAGAAAAGACAATCTCTTCAACGAACTGTTTTGGGAAAACTAGACAGCTACGTGCAACAGAATAAAACTGGACCACTTACTTACACCACACACAAAAATAAATTCAAAGTGGATTAAAGACCTAAATATGAGCTCCCAAACCACAAAAATCCTAGAGAAGAATGTTAGCAGTAACTTCTTTGAAACTGGCTGTACAGCAACTTCCTTCTAGCTAAGTCCCCTAAGACGAGAGAAACAAAAGCAAAAATAAACGATTGGGACTTTATCAAACTCAGAAGCTTTTGTACAGGAATGGAAACAATCAACAAAACTAAAAGGATTATCTCTTAATATGGTTATTTGTCACCTGTACATCTTCTTTGGTGATGTGTCTGTTTTATAGTCTTTGCCCATTTTTAAGTTGGGTTGTTATTTTTATCATTGAGTTTTAAGAGTTTTTTTTGCATATTTTTGATAACACTCCTCTAAAGATGTGTCTTTAGCAGAAAGTAATATTTTGAAAAATAATCTTTGAAAATTTCTAGATCGTATCATGACTCATTCATGGAAAGGGTTACATGGCCACATTACAAGTGTGTCAGACTCTTGTCCCAGTGATATTGTATCCCAGTGATATTCAAAGTATCAGATTGAAATGATTTTTATCTTCATAATCCCTCAAAAGACACCTGGTTTGAAGTCATCTTACATTTTGTAGCAAAGCTATGCCCTCTTTGATAAGTAAATTATCACCCTCTGAAAATCAACAACTATCTTTACACTGGGAAACAATGAATTCCAAATATCTGACCATGGGGTACCAACTGACTAGGCTATCCAAGTCTTTCCTGTAAATTGGGCATTAGCAGATCCATCTGCCATATCACTGAAGATACCTAGAGGCGTTTCTTATGCTCATCCCTGAAAAATTTGAGCAGGCCCAGAATGGCACAAGGAAGTGTTCCATATTTTTTTTTTTTAAGATTTCATTTATTTATTTGACAGAGAGAGATCACAAGTAGGCAGAGAGGCAGGCAGAGAAAGAGTGGGAGAAGCAGGCTCCTCGCTGAGCAGAGAGCCTGATATGGGGCTCGATCCCAAGACCCTGAGATCATGACCTGAGCTGAAAGCAGAGGCTTTATCCACTGAGCCATCCAGATGCCCCGGAAGTGTTCCATATTTTTAGCATGATAACAGCTATCCTACAACTGGCCCTCTTTATCCCTTCACTGAGAATTCCCTATGCAGTGTTAACTGATAAGGAAAATACTTTAATTCTGGTTTACAAATAATGCTACACAATATGCAAGCACCAGCAAAGTGTGGATCTTGTTAACATTATTTTCTAAACACAAATGCCCTGAAGAAAATTGAAGAAGATAAATCCCGCCTCTGGGAATAACTAAGCAGTATGTGTCATTTTAGGGGGGAGTCAGATAGCCTTAGGTAAGCACCTAAACTTATTAATGGACAATGGCTAAATTAATGGTCATTTACTGGGAATGGAATAGGGACTTGGAAGCAGTGTGATGAAGAGATTTGGGGAAAGAAATGCATAAAGGATGAGTATGGAGCACTAGAAATGAACCAGAGGATAAGAAAATTTTTACCCTCTGTGAGTAGTGTTAAAAGAGCCTCATTTCAGAGGATGTTTCCTCTAATCTAGAAAACAAGATGGTCTCTTCTATATATATGTTGCATTCTTCTTTACTATTTACATCTCTGCTCAATCAGTGGACTCATAAATACAAGGCCATTTGGCAAGTCAGGCCAACCTTGCATGGGCTCTACAACATTGACCTTTGCCAACACCAACTGAAATGTCTAATGCTCCTGATGACAACCCAATGATAGCAGTAGAAGATACTAAACTTGAGCTATGCTATCATGACTCAAGAGGATTGTAAGATTCCTAAATATATATCATCATTGTATTTCATAAAATATTTCTTCTAACCAAGGGAATCACTTTTCAGAGGAAGAATATATCAAAGATCCACATAGTATGCTTTCTTCCTACCACTTACCCCATCATCCCAAACCAGATATTGAACACTCCATTATGGTGCTATGTGTAAAGGCAAGACTTTTCAAGGTTGGAGCACTGATTCAGGATGTAATATATGTTATCTAGCAGCTTTTCCTTCCATAGTCAAATCACAAAGGCCTGGACTTCAGGGATGGAAGCATGAGGAGCAGCTATTATTAATCACATAATTATTTATTCACAAAAATTTTCTTTGTCATCTTTTACTCTGAGCTGTACTCATTTACAAGAGTTAGTATTTTAAAAACAAAGATTTTATTTTTAAGGAATTCTACCAGAGGACAAAGTAGCTACACTGAATTGAAAGTTGAGATCTTCATCTAATATTTTTTTATTCTTAAGACTTCATGACAGTAGGTAAAACAGTTAGAAAGGGAGTTTCTAGGTGCATCTGGATGGCTCAGTCAGTTAAGCACCTGCCTTAGGCTGAGGTCATGATCTCTGTCAGAGTCCTGGGATCAAGTCCCAATTTGTGATCCCTGTTCACCCTTTCCCTCTGCCACTCTTCCTGCTTGTGTTCTCTCTCAAATAAATAAATAAAATCTTAAAAAAAAAAAAAAAACAAGCAAGAAAGGGAGTTTTTGTGTTGGTTTGTAGTAATTATCACTGTTAGAAAGATGAAACAGAGTTTCAGAGAGAAAATGGGAGAATAAAGGAATGGAGGGGCACTCCTTGTAACTTTACCTATATTATATAAAGTCTATATTCAGTATTGAAGATAAATAAAGGCTCATATCTCTGACTAATAAAGATTCAACTCACCATGATGAGTAAAGAACCCTCAAAAAACTGGGGTGCTAGGCAAATGCTAACCAAAAATCAAATAAATATTCCAGGAGGGTAATCATAAATTCCCAAAGAAGGCCACTTACAGAACACCACTGCTATAAACAGTGGGAGAAATAAGCAGAAGTAGCCTATCCCTATATTTATTTCCTTGCTGGAATTTGCAAGCATCTAGTTGTTTTAACCAGTTCTTTTAGTTCCTTATTCCCCCTCAATCTAATAGATAACAGCTACCTATTTATAAGTATATACTTAAAGATAAAGGAAGGGTGAAGAAAATTCATTTTAGTCCACATATTTAAAAATACTTGCAGGGTTGTGGTAGAACTAGAGAAAGAAAGGCTGCTCACAGGTGGTAGATGGGATTTCCTCCCTTTGCAGAGTGGATAACCACCTTTTAAGCTGCATCCATAGTGGCTATCCTGTATACAGGAGACATTTTTAGAAGGGCTTACATGGGAAGATGACCTATAGATGTTAAATTTAAAAGCAAAGACTTGTGTTGGTATTTCCTTTTTGGCTACCTAGTACGTAATCCTCAATCCTAACTGTATTCAATTTCCTAGTATAGAATTACTGTGAATCCTTCAGAGTACTTCATATTAGCTCACTGTTTTCATATATGACAGATGAGCCTTTACTTCATCTTTAAATATTTATTTGTCAATTTTCTTTGAATCTCCAGCACTTACCACAGTCTCTAGCATATGACAAATACTTACAAAATGTTTGTTGAACTGAACTACATTCAGCCATCCACATGATGAAATTGTGAACCTGTCTTGGTTTTTTTGGTGCCTTAATTTATAATGTGGTATTCAGAGAATGTATTCTGTAATGGTTCTGAACTTTTTTGAATAATGGAATTTTTGTTCTGTCATATAACATAAAATTTCCTCTGAAAGTTCCATAGAAACTCAGTATTGGGTGTTTGGTCTATAAATCATTCAAAGTTTTTGCTTCTTCTTACATTATTGGAGTTGTAATTCTCACTTCCAAGTTTTATGCTTTTCTTAAATTAATCAGTATTTGTATTATCTTTATTCTCTGAAGTTATTTGTTTTGTGGTTAGTTGTCTTATTTCTCTTACCACTTTTGACAAATATCAAGTTATTCTTTTTCACCTAATTCTCTTAATAGAGTAAGATTTCTCTCTTTCCTTAAATATTTGGTTGTGCATTTATCATAATAGTGTACTCTCCATTGAACTATCCTGGCCTTTTTATGCCATGCATTGTCAACATTTCCACCCCTTTAAGAAAACGTATGTTATATTTAAAAGTAAGGCTCACTTCTGTTTTGCAGAATGGCAATCCAAATTTCACCCTAACATAATTTCCTAACTAAATTTATTCCTGCCTTTTCACAACATGACTTATGTAATAAAGAAAATGGGAAATGTTTCAAAGATAGGAGCTAAATGGAAAAAGTTAAAAAAAAAAGTAAATAAATGCTAATCCCATTTGTATAAAATTACCAGTGCCTTTTCTTCTTTATCCTGCACACTCTTTTTCTTATTTATTTATGTCCTATTTCTATTTATATCTGATTCCTTCAGTCAATTTAAAGTTGACCTTCAGTCAATTTAAAGTTGTACAGAATTATCTATTAGATAAACAAAATTAGAACATTTTGTTTCTGCCAGTCCCTAGTTTATTTTTTGCTTGTTACATTGAAGTACTGCTTTCTCTGTATCTTTGAGCTTTTTCATTCAAACAAACAAGTCCCACTCCCACAACTCTAACTTATAGATATACAGAAGTAGAGATATTTTTAAAAACCTTACTTCACATGGTAATGCTGATGAATCATCTTCCAAAGGCCAACGGATCACCTAGAAAGATCCCAAAGTATGGCATTCATTTGATGCATCTCTGTAGTCTAATGTCTGGTTCTCCAAATAACATCCAATTAAAAAAAAATCAAAAGGGTGAATTAGGGATCTATGACAAATCATGGATGTGATTTATTTTGTCAACTGCAGAATGATTTAGAATAGTACCTAGTGGACCCTCTCAGCTTGACAAAAATGTTGAAAGAATCGTAAAAATATTGTCACATAGCATTCTGACAAATCTAGAACAGCACCAATTAAGTCGAGAAAAACAAACAATTAACTTTGAGTCTGGCTTTTGTTGAATGCAGTTGGAGTCATAGGAAACTGCAAAATTTTCGAAAGCTGTACTACGGAATATGTTGTAGCTTATACCAAAATTAATTGAGATTTTTCAAATTGTGAGATATTTTTTAAGTTTCCATATTTCTATATGTAGAAAGCTGTTTAGCTGCCAAAATGGGTCACCTTTTATGGAAAAGGAAGGACACTACATAAACTGAAATGAAGACTCTAGATGAAGTCAACAGCCCTGGAGAACAAAGGCATAGTAAGTTACCTGCAGGGAGTAGTAGGAAACAATGGACAGAGGAGCCATTTCCACAAAGCAGAACTAGGTACTAATCAGCGGGCATTTCTTCTCCATGATCAGGGAAGCAATGTTTGTCTAGTAGGATTTCAGAATTGCAACACAGCAGTGACTGTGCATGCCTCTCATGTGGCCCTTTGACAATGACAGTATCTTTTCTGGTTATGCGATCCCTGTCTGCCCACTGCATGTAGGATGGGGTGCAGAAGGGGCAGATAACTTGTCTTTTTAGTTGATAGATCTCCAGAACATACAGAGCTTTATCTGGACATAATATAGGTCATATAATTCTGGACTTCGTACCTGACATCATAATTCGATGTTTCTTTTAGGAGTCCTTGAGTACAGAGAAGTACATTTCACATGTAAGAGGAATGTAAAGAACCATGGCCGGTGGGCAGACTGTAATAGATGGGTAAAAATGGCCATAAATAATTCCCTTCCCTAAATCATGCCTCTTTGCAATTTGCAATGCCTTTTTTTTTTTTTTTTAGCTATTTCCATCAAAAGATGGAAACTATTTCTTCATCCCTTAAACTAGACTGAACTTTTTATTTCCTTTGGCAAGTAAAATAGAATGTAGGGAAACAACATTGTGTCAGTTCTGAAGCCAGGTCTAAACATAACTTGCTTGCTTTTGTTTACACTTTTGGACCTCTTCTGAGTTACCATGTGAACAACCCTAGCTGAGTGTGTTGCATGAGTGACATGTTATTCACAAACCTCTATTTTAGTGGAACTAACTTCTGGCCAGTCCCCAGAAGCAGAGATATTTATCTGACAAGCCAACTACAGATCTATCAGTGATTGCAGCCATGACCAGAATTGCCAGCAGAGTCAAGTCTAAATAACTCACTCATATACCTGTGACTGTGATAAGTGGTTTATAAGGAAAATAAGTTTACATGGAAATACAAGCGTCCAGGAATATCTACAAAAATTCAGAGAAAGAGGAGTAATAAAGGGCTATTACAAGATAACTAATATAACATAAATCCTTTATAATTGAAAGAACATAGTAGTGCATACGTATACAGATGAGCAAATGGAATAGACTAGAAATCCAAAATGCAGGTCAATGTTTATATGGCATTTTAATACACAATAAAGGAGGCATCTCACCTAAGTTAGGAATTTAGTAATTTTAAAAATATGTAAAGTTTGGAAAATCAGGGAATGATTTGGACAAAGATAAGAATGAATCCACATCAGACACCATTCCCTAGAGTAATTTCCAAATGTATCTGAGACATAAAAGCAAAGCACGATTCTACTTATATGAGATATTTTAAATGGTCAAATTCACAGAATCAAAGAAGTGGAAGACTGGTTGCCTGGGACTAGAGGGAGGGGTAGATGGAAAGTTACTAATCAAAGATAGCATACAGTTTCATTTAAGCAAGATGAATAAGCTCTAGAGATGTATGTGCTATATAGTAATTTTAAGCTATAGTTAAAAATACTGTATTGTAAAAAAAAATACTGTAACATACATTTTAAATTTTATTGAGCTCGTAGACTTCAGGTTGTGTTCTCACTATGGTCAAATATAATTTTTAAAAATGTAAAGCAAAAAACCCAGTAATTTATAACCTGGGCAGGGGAAGGTATTTTAATATTTTTTTAAAATCCAGAAGCAATAAAAGAATAGATGACTAATTTAAATAGTTAAAACAAAGTCTTTTCCATACAGAAAAAAGCCATAGGCAAAGTCAAAACAAAACTGAGAGAAAAAAATACTTCCAGCCAATATAACATAAAAAAAGTAGATGAAAGGCTATTTCACCTAATATATAATGAGATTTTTAAAGAGAAAAAAAAAAAAAAAAGGAAAGAAAGAAACTCAGCCCCAAATCAGTAATTCTGTGGAAAAAGCCAATCCCCAGATACACAAAATAGTGAAGATTCAGTTCACAAAGTAAGATTTATAGTCATTAACATGTAAAAACACATTCAACTTTGCTCATAGTAAAATGCACAGAATAAAATTAGACACAGGTACCATTTCTCTTGAGCTTTCAAAAAATTTAAATCTACACAACAAATTGTCAGCAAGACTATGAGCAAAGCAAGAGTCTGATTCATTCTGTTACAGTGCAGATTTGGACTACACCTGTGGAAGGGAATTGGGCAATCAATATCCTTTCTTACTCCTAAAAGCTCATCCTAAGTTTATACTCCACACTATGAAATGACATATCACAAGTTACTTGCAATGATATTACATGTAAAAGCAAATTTTAGAAAAGTATTAATGCTCATCCCCAGGAGACTCAGTACAAGCACTCTGACTAATATCACATAATGAAGAATTACACAGTCGTGAAAATAATTCGAAAGAGCCACATCATCTGATAGGGAGCGATCTCCAGGATACAGTGTTAAATAAATGAAAATTACTTAAATGTAAGAGAAAGCACAATTATATCTCTGTATTTTGGCTCAGTGAGACATCCTCTATATCTTTAAATGAATTTCCCTACTAAGTTTAAATTATTTCACATGAGCTTTGGTACTTGCAATCAAAAGAATGTCATTTAACATATAAAGAAAATTCTCAGTGTATAGAATGACATACACTTTCTATTTTTTCATTCTTTAAGGTAAGATGAATTCAAAAATAGAAGTTTAAGAAATCACCTACTCAATCTGATAACAGTTCCAACATCCTCAAGGGCATTCAGTGTTGAAGGAAACAATTTTCTTCTTTTTTAATCTCATTTTCTCTTATTTTCCTTATCACTTCTCTTCTGCACTCTACATCCACCTTGCCAAGTACCAACATTTACATGAATGTCTGAGTTTCAAGTAATGGGAGCAAGGTAAATAAAACATTATTGTCTTTAGCAAGCCTCTCTGCATTTTAATATTGAAAGAGGTAATTAAGGCTTACTAAGAAACAAATATAAAAATTTTCTAAGATGTAAGGCTTCCTGAAAATACATTGGAAATGAAAAAAATAAATGTGTCTTATGATTGTTTTTATAAAAATGAACCACATTTTGACAATGGAAAATTGAATATTTTTGAAGAATTATAATGCTACTTATCTCAAAATAATTATGGCAATGATGGTTTACACTGACATTGAGTCTACCACCTCCAGGCCAAAAACAAGGATGGGATAAGAGAGGTGATTATAGGATCGTGACCCTGAAATGTCTAAGGAGATATTAATGAGGCAGTTCAAATCTCTAGGTTAAAAATGACTGGAAGATGCATCTTGGGGGGTTTTGGGGGTAGGAAAAGAACAAATGAAACAAGATGGGATCGGGAGGGAGACAAACCATAAGAGACTCTTAATCTCACAAAACAAACTGAGGGTTGCTGGGGGGGAGGGGGTTCAGGAGAGGGTGGTGGGGTTATGGACATTGGGGAGGGTATGTGCTTTGGTGAGTGCTGTGAAGTGTGTAAACCTGGCGATTCACAGACCTGTACCCCTGGGGCTAATAATACATTATTTGTTAATAGAAAAATTTAAAAAATGTTTTAAAAGTGATTCAGATTATATTACTTCCTAAATTGGTAGGAAGAAAACAACTTTAGTGTTGTTAAGGAAATTAACTCCTTTTATGTGACTATACTCAGACAAGGTCACACTCGGCAGACTTTTAGTAAATTCCTTGTTTTCCCACTCCACAAATCTAGTCTATTTCTCCCGTATAGTATTTGAATTTCTCAAAAATCATCAAGGGAAATTTTAAATTCATGAGTTTTGGAAAGAAACTTAGCTTTCACATATTTGTAAGAATCTGATTCTGAGTGAACTTTGCCTCCCTTACAGTTTTAAATCTTTTAGAATATATCTAGGGAATACTATTCAGTAACATTTTACTTCTTTTACAGCATTCACACTTTTGTTTATACAAACTATATACACAAAGAAACTTCCTTAGGAAATAGTTTGGCAGGTTTCTTGGCTATTTCCTATTTGGAGGCAATAGTAGAAAAAAGGTTTCCTAGGATGCAAGATAGTTAAAGGACTTTCAGAGGAAAACGAACACCTCCAACATATTTTGTAAATGTGAATTATTGGCAAGCATAGTTATCATTTTAGAATTCACACCTATTTGGTATTCTATGAAAGTTTAAAAAAAAAGAGGAGAAAGCAAAGAGTAAAATTCTTATTGTGGACAAAAAAAAAGTATGATAAAAGAATGAAGTTTCAGGTATAAAAAGATTTGTCTTTCTACATTTTCATAATTTAATCGCAGATATTCTAAAAATGTAAGATGTTATTTTTTAATGTTACTTGTTTTTATGATATTTAATTGACTTGAAAGTGTTTGAGGGTAAGCATTTCTATATTCTCTGATTAATATATTTTAGTTTGTCATATTATTACTCCTAAGCATCAAATATTACTTACATATCATCTTTGTGAAAAAGGTCAATTTTCTATATTAACAAAACTAAAATTCATCAAAATTTGGTTTGTTTTTTTTTTTAAGATTTTATTTATTTATTTGACAGACAGAGATCACAAGTAGGCAGAGAGGCAGGCAGAGAGAGAGGGGAGAAAGCAGGCTCCCTGCGGAGCAGAGAGGTCGATGTGGGGCTCCATCCCAGGACTCTGGGATCATGACCTGAGCCGAAGGCAGAGGCTTTAACCCACTAAGCCACCCAGGTGCCCCTCAAAATTTCGTTTTAAATATGTAATTCTTTTTAGAACTTAAAGGTTCAAGATATTAAGGGAACACTTGCACTTAGTTTTTTAAAAAAATCTAATTTTTCTGACTTGAAAAGTAGTATCTTTTTTTTTTTTTTTTTTTTTTTTTTTTTTTTTTTTTTAAAGATTTTATTTATTTGACAGACAGAGATCACAAGTAGGCAGAGAGGCAGGCAGAGAGAGAGAGAGAGGAGGAAGCGGACTCCCCGCTGAGCAGAGAGCCCGATGCGGGACTCGATCCCAGGACCCTGAGATCATGACCTGAGCCGAAGGCAGCGGCTTAACCCACTGAGCCACCCAGGCGCCCCGAAAAGTAGTATCTTTATTTCATTTTTAATGAGCAGTCCATCCTATGTTTTTAATTTTATCATCTCTTAAAAACTGAAAGTAAATATATTTAATACAGTTTCTGCAGTGACTGATGTAAATGGATTCCTATGCAGTTATCATACATTTAAACCTGTAATGATGGAGATTTCTGCAGTTGTACCAGGTATCTTAACATTCCCCAGTATCTAATTTATGATAAGGAATCAAATCTAATTTTACAGTTTGGTAAGAAAAAATTGGCTACTCTAGAGAAAAAAAGCAAACACTTTAGCCTGAATCCCACTACATCCTTGGTTCCCAATAGTACTGAGCAATGAAAGGTATTATCCATGCTCCTGGTTCCATATGTAATGAATAGGAGGTGAGGAGGAAACCAGTCTGAGGATCAGGAGATAATTTTACAGTCTCATCACCAACTGAAATTTTCTCACTTTGCTCAGACCTGTGTTGTTTCTATGGAAAGGACTTAATAGCTCTAGGCAGCACAATCCCAATTGTTCTGTTTAGAATTAACTAGTTTCACATTAAGCATTGTAGATCACAAAGCCACACAAACTTTGAGCTACATAAATAAATCGTCTTGGTTTTCTGGTTGTCATTGAAAGAAAAGTGACATTGGAAGGAATCTAAATAATGTCGATGCCACTGTCTTGGCATTTCAAAATAATATCAAGTCACATGAACATTTTTTTAAGTCTTCATTAACTGTCTAAATTCTGTGCCAAGTTTCCTGATGATTTCTGAAGAATAGCTCTCAGGATTATGCATGCAAGCTGCTAAGTTGTTATTATAGAAATTTCATGGCACCTGGGAAAGTATTAGTGATTTAGGCATATTCCAGAATTACTGTAAATGCAGGGAAGGGTAAGAGCCTCCCCTGATGACTTATTGAGTACAGTGTATGTAAATTAATCACTGTTGTTGCCTCTGTCATGATGAAGTTGTTTGGCACAAATGAGGGCATATATGAAATTGATGGGCAATTTCTTCAGAGTTACAATTGCGAAGGGCTGAGCTGCTAAGATGCGGTTTAAGAAGCAATCTCACAAATGTTCTCTTGGGCAGAAAATCTTGTCTGAAAATGTTAAACTCAGTCTTTGCTACTTATTTAAAACATGCATATCTAGATTACACATTCAACTGAAATCAGCCAAGAAATGTTACATTTCTATCCCTAATTATCCAAAACAGAATCAGTTCAAATAACATGGGAAGAACCCTAGAATGGAAATTAGGAATCTGGAATTGTTATCTCAGCTAGATCTTTATCACTCACTGTGTGATCTTTGCCAGAACCCTGAACCTGTATGGGCTCCACACTATCATCTATGAAAGAGAGGAATTATTTAAGTCAATGGTTTTCCACCTCACAGTTTGTTATGGGTTGAATTGCATCCCCCCAAATTAATATATTACAGTCCTAACCCACATTACCTCAGAATGTGATCTTATTTGGAAATAAGTTCCTGGCAGATACAATTAGTTGTATTAGGATGAGACCATTACTGGAGTAAGGTGGATCCCTTGATCCAATATAACTGGTTTCAATTTGGAATGACACAGGAAAGTGGGACAACTACTTAATCAAGAGGTGAGAAGAGACATGTCAGTAAAATGTCAATTTCACTTTGATAAATTAAGATCATGTTTTACTGAAAGCATGACCTAACTACTCTTTAATTATAGATAGCACATATTTAAAAGCGTTTTGGGGATCATACTTATTTTAACTACTAAATTATCACAAGTCATAGCATATAAAGAAGTTATAAAGATAGAACTCTACTGTGGTAGGCTGAATCATGGCCTCCAAAGATATCTAGGTTTTAAACCTTGGAACTTGTGAATGTTACCTTACATGGCAATAGGGACTTTGCAGATATGGTTAAGTTAAGGATCTTGTGAAGATTCTCATGGATTATCTGATTGGGCCATAAGTGTCTATAAAAGAATGAAGAGGGAGTTTGATTGTGAGATGTAGGAGATAACGACTACTGGACAGGAGATTGGTATGGAGTGAGGAGGAGGTCATGACCCCAGCATGCAGGAGTCCTCCAGAAGCTAGAGAAAGGAAGGAAAGATTTTTCCTCAGAGCCTCCAGGAGAAACCTGTCCTACTGATACCTTGACTTTATCCCAGTGGAAATGACTTCAGATTTCTGACCTCCCAAACTGCAAAAGAGTAAATTTCTGTTGTTTTAAGCCACTACAAGTGAAAATAGCAAGAGGAAAGTATTGCATACAGCATTTCTCTCTTCTCTCTGAAATAGGATCCTGTTCCCAAACTATATAATTCCTCCTCAGTCTAGGGTTATAGGCAACTTTTAGCCAGTTGACTCCCAATTTTTTCTAACCCAATGGGCTGCTTAAAAATAAATGATTCATTAATAGAGAGTGCAACTTTTCCTCTCCGTTGTACCGTGAAGGAGGCTGTTTTCCACCTATTTAACCCAAAGTAATAAAAGTAGACACATATTGTGTATGTCATGAGTTATCAGGAGCACCATGAATAAGAAATATGGGTGTCATTGATATACTCAATATATAGTGACAAGCTACTACTACTGAAACTGTCATTTAAGCAAAGTGGTTTTGTGAGGCCTTTCGAATAATACTGCCTATATTACATGTTGTACAAAGAGAAGATTTAAAATATTCTGAGCCATTGGAAGTATATTTATTGAAATAATAGTATTCATTCTATTTTCCAACCAAAAAATTCCATGCATTTTAAGAAAGTTCAATGAATTTTGAATCAATGAAAAACACTGGCTATCCAGCTGATGATTGTCATTAACCAGAGTCAAAGTAGTTAAAGGAATTTATTTCCAAAAAATGAAAAGCTATTTTCTGGCTGGGCTCTCTCACTCTTGTTGAAATGGCCATTGTAGCAGATAATTCCCCTGAGAAGGGTAAATGGAGATCAATTTTCTTTGAGGAATTCAAGGTCATGCTATAATGTCGGAGTATTTTTAAAAATGAAGGGAGTACTTTTATTCTGTTATTATAATATCATCACATTATGCCGACAAAAATGACAAAATATGAAGAGAAAAATAATCAAATAGATAAAAGTACATGACAAGGAGAACATTTAGAAAATAGAAAGAGGGGGGAAAAAGACACAAACAAGGGAAAATACAGAATAACTGCAAACTTCTTGTTGGGAATAAAGAAAGCAGAAGTCAATGAAAAAACACTTTTAACGTGATAAGAAACTATGCCAACACAAGCTCAACAAACCTTCTCTAAAGGGTCCATTAATCTTCTGAAAATCTTTCGAAGGTAAAATAAAGAAAATGTGTCTCCAGCAGACCCATACTATAAGAAACGTTAAAAGAAGTTCAAATGGAAAGCAAAGAATAGTAAATGCAAACTGGTTCTATACAAGGAATAAAGAGTTCTGATAAATGCATGTAAAACAGAAGATAATTGTTTCTTCAATTTCCTTAAAAGACAGTTGACTCTTTAAAGGAAAAATAACAATATAACATGTTTTGTAACATATAGAGGTATAAAGTATGACAATCGTACAAAAAAAAATGGAAGAGGGTAGTAAAAGAATGTGGCTAAAATTTTATCACAGTATCCTCCAAATAATATCCTCTAAATAAAACATGGAATATTTTGCAGAATAATATTATTTAGAGGATGTAGATAATTCAAAAGTATTTATTGTAAGCATGAGAACTGCTAAATCACTAAATGTACATCTTAAATTTATACATTGTTATATGTCAAATATATTTCAATTTAAAAAATTGCTAAAATGAAAACTAAGAGTGCTAATAGTCCCATACTGAAGGCAAAATTGAATACTGAAAATAATACTCAAAAGAAGACAAGAGGGGCGCCTGGGTGGCTCAGAGGGTTAAGCCTCTGCCTTCGGCTCAGGTCATGATCTCAGGGTCCTGGGATCAAGTCCTGCATTGGGCTCTCTGCTCAGCAGGGAGCCTGCTTCCTCCTCTCTCTCTCTCTGCCTGCCTCTCTACCTGCTTATGATCTCTGTCTGTCAAATAAATAAATAAAATCTTTAAAAAAAAAAAAAAGACAAGAAAAAAAAAAGAATAAGGAATAGATGGAATATATAGAAAATAAATAGCAAGACAGTGAACTTCAATCCTAATACACTGATAATTACATTTAAAAAAAGGTATAAATATTGCAAATAAAAATGCCTATCAGACTGTATTTTCTTAAAAAAGCAAGACCATTATCTGCTAGTGGTCCTTTGAATTAGAAAAATATATGAATTAAAATTAAAAGATTATAAAGTAATATATGATACAAACACTGACCATGATAAATCTGGTATGGCTTCATAAATATCACTCTAGAACTCAGAGAAAGGAATATTACTAAGGAGAAAGAAATATTTTACAATGTTAAAACATTTATTATTCATAAATTAATAATTGTAAATGTGCATGCCCTCAATAATTGTGTATCAAAGTACATGAGCAAAACTAACAGAACTTAAGAATAAATAAAGCTGCAGTTGTTATTGAAAATCACAAAATTCTTCTCCCAAGAATTTTATATATACACAATACATACAATTTTATATATGATATATATAATATATATAAATATTTATTATATATA
Source organism: Mustela lutreola (assembly GCF_030435805.1). Lineage (NCBI taxonomy): Eukaryota > Metazoa > Chordata > Mammalia > Carnivora > Mustelidae > Mustela > Mustela lutreola. Next base: position 81,110,675 of record NC_081298.1, read on the forward strand.
TACTATATATATAGCATATATATATAGTATATATATATAGTATATATAATATATTATATATAATACAGTATATGAGTATACATATACTGTATATGTGTATATATATATATACACAATACATACATACAATACATACAATTTTATATATGATATATATATAATATATATAAATATTTATTATATATATACTATATATATATAGCTATATATATATAGCTATATATATATAGCATATGTATATATATATATATATATATGTATATATATATATAGCTATATATATATATTATATATATAATATATTATATATAATACAGTATATGAGTATACATATACAGTACAGTATATATATATAGTACATGAGCAAAACTAAAATAAAGCTGCAGTTGTTATTGAAAATCACAAAATTCTTCTCCCAAGAATTTTATATATATACAATACATACAATTTTATATATGATATATATAATATATATAAATATTTATTATATATATACTATATATAGCATATATATAGTATATATAGTATATATATATTTATTATATATAATATTTATTATACATATATTATATATTATAATATATTATATATAATAAATATTATATATAATAAATATATTATATATAATAAATATTATAATAAATATATATACTATATATAATATTTATTATATATAATAAATATTATATATATACTATATATATACTATATATATATGCTATATATATACACACAATTTTTTATATATACAAATTTAGTAGGAGAATACCAGATCTGAATATCACTATCAACCAAACTGACTTAGTTAATATTTATAGATCACAACACTCAACTACAACAAATATACATTCTTTCAGGTGAACATGTAACATTCACTAGGATATGTTATATGCCAGTTCATGAAACAAATCTCAATAAAGTTAGACAAAAATGGAGTTAAATTATAATTATATTTATAATTATAATTCATAATAAAAAGGCACCTAGAAAATCCCCGAATATTTGGAATAGGACAAGCACTTGTAAGAAAGCCCACGCATCAAAGAAGAAAATGCTAGGGATATTAGAAAATAGGTTGAAACAGAATGACACTTAAATACAAGATACTAAAATGTGTGAGATACAATGAACACAGTGCTTAAAGGGATATTTATAACTCAAAATATATTGAGAATCATAAAAGACTAAATCAATGAAGAGCAAATAAAACTTTAGCTAGTAGAAGAAATGAAATAATATACTTAAAAGTGGAAATCATTAAAATAGAAAGTAAACAAAAGAGAAAACCAATGAAACTGTAACATCTTTTTTGAAAAGTTCAAAAATATTTATATACATTTTTTATGGTAAACAAAATAAAATAGAGAGGATTCAAATGACTATATCAAGTTTAAAGAGGAAACATCATTGCAAATTATAAAGGTGACAAAAGAGTAATTAGAGAATATTGAGACAACTTCACAGTAAAAAGAGATATTTTAAAAATCAAAAGAAAGAATAAAAATAAAATATAAGCAATAAAGAATATTGGGAAACAAGGAAAACAATAGCAAGACGACATGCTTAAAGCAAACATATCAGAAATTTCATTAAATAAACATGGTCTAATTCGTTGAGATTTAACAATCTATATAAAATATAGACATTTTTTGAAAGATTATACTACTAAGACTCATTCAAAAATAAGTGCACATCTTAATTGCCTATAAATATACTAAAGATATTCACAATGAATAAGCCTAGACATAAAGTTAACTTCAAACTTGGAGGCCCTGGGTGCCTAAGTTGGTTAAGCATCTGTCTTTGGCTCAGGTTTAGATCCCAAGATCTGGGATCAAGCTCCAAAGCCTGGCTCCCTGCTCAGCAGGGAGTCTACTTCTCCCTCAAGTGCCCCCCCCCCCTTGCTCTCCCTTTCTCTCTCTCAAATGAATAGGTGAAATCATGAAAAAAAAAAAAAAAAAAGCTAATCTCAAACTCAGACAACTTTGCTATAACACCCTACCAAACATCTAAGGAAGAGATAAACCAATCCCACCAAAAATTCTTTCAGAAAAAAGAGAACATTCTCTAACTTAATTAGGCCAGCATTATACTGACACCAAAAACAAAAAAAGTGTAAGAAAAGAAAATTATAAACTACCTAATGAATATAAACTCAAATATCTCTAGCAAAATAGTAGCAAATTGAATCTAGCCGAGTGGAATTAATCCATGTAATGAAAGGTCATTTTGATACTTAGAAAACCAAATCAATTTAATTTACCACATTAACAGAATAAAGAAGAAAAGTCATATCATAATTTCAATTGATGTAGAGAAAATATTTATCAAAATTATAAACCCATTTATGAAAAAAGCCTCAGAAAACTGAGAAAAACAAAAGACATCTACCAAGGAAAAATAGCCAGCATCTACTTAATGATAAAATAGTGAAAGCTTTCCCGCTGTGACTGAGAACATGGCAATTCTATTGGTTATCCATTGGAAAAAAAATATATATATATATCTATATCTTTATCTCATGTCAGACCCTATGCCCCCACCAAAAAAAAAAAAAAGAAAGAAAGAAAGAAAGCAAAAGACCCTCTAAACCATATTTTAAGACACTTAGTTCAAACTATAAAAAATTTATTAGAAAACATAGAATATTATTTTGCAAAATCTGGTTAGGCTGTAAGAGTGGGTTAGCATAAGAATGGCCATCCTGAAGGCCGGGAAGCCATTTTACTGAGCGTCCCTAACAGGCCGACACTGCATAGGTGACTTGAGATAAGAGAAACTGGTTAAAACCTAAAAAAACAACTTAATCATAAACCACCAGGGCGGTTAGGCAGTGGTGCCACAGGGACCAGATGTTGATGAAAAACAAACAGTTAACTTGCAGAGATCACAATCCTGCAAGTTAAACTGTCAAAGTGTGGTGCAAGAGATGGCTGTAGCTTTGAAAAAGTGCCTTGGAAATGCTATATAAACCCTTAGCTCTGAGAATTTGGGGTCCTTGTTGAAACCCGCTGCGCCGGACAGATACTTGGACCCCAGCTAGCTGGAAATAAACCTCGCTGTGTGACTTGCATTATCGAGAGTGTTCTCTAATTGAGGGGTGGTCGACTTCGTACCCTAACAAGGCAAATATTCTTAAATGGTATGTAAATCATAAAAGATGAAAACCCCATTAAATTAAATATCAAAATTTAGACTTCTGCTCTTTAGAAGTCACTATTAAAGAAATTAAAAGGCTGCTATTTAGAATATTTATTTCAGCTGAAAAACTAGTATCCAAGAATATATATAATCTTCCATAACTCAAAATTATGGTGAAAGACCCCTCCCCTAGAAGATAGATAGGATAACTAACTGCTTGTTTGCTTTTCTGTGAACCGCTGGCTTTTAGGCGTAAATTAGGTTATTAATTGCTTATTAATTGCTCTTTTGCCCTTCTGTAACTGCTTGGCTTATAGAAATAATAGAAGACGCCATGATGGCATTCCTACCTTCCCCCTTCTTGTTCCCCCTCCCTGCCTCTCTCCTCCCGCGCGCGGGCCCTCAGAACCAATCAGCTTGTTCCCCCTTCCCGCCTCTCTCTTCGCGCGCGCGCACGCGGGTCCCCAAAGCCAATCAGCAAACTCCACGTATGCCTTTTTCAAAAGTTCTAACTGTCAACCAATCAGTTGCGCCCCACCCAAAACTTGTTTGTACCTGTCTATAAAAACCCGGCACCACCCCAGCCAGGTGTGCTCAGCTAGCAGGAGCTGTTGACCACCCACAGGCGCACGCTGACCACCCTCAGGCGCCTGCATAACAATAAAGAACCTCTTGCTGATTGCATCCAGTGGCAGTGTTGGATTCTTGGGTAAGGGGATCCGCGGGTCTTTCAATGGAAGCAAACAACCTAATTAAAAATGTTCAAAAAGACAACCAAGGGATATCATAAGGGCTATTTTCATATGCATAAACTATTTTCATCTTGAATATATTTTTACAGTGATATAATTGTTTTTGATGTTGATTCTGGAATTAGTTATATAATCACACTCTTTTGTCTAAATTCTTTGAACTTGGGGCAGCTGGGTGACTCAGTTGGTTAAGGGACTGCCTTCAGCTCAGGTCATGGCCCTGTCAGGCTCCCAGCTCAGCTCAGTGGGGAGTCTGCTTCTCCCTCTTCTTCTCCCCTGTATGCCTCCTCCAAGCTCATTCACTCTCCCTTTCTCTCTCAAATAAAAAAAATAAAATATTTTTAGAAATTCATTGAACTTGTAACAGAGCAAGTAAATTTTACTGTATTTAAACTGGCCAAAACATTTGAATAGGTACTTCCAAAAAATAGATAGGTAAGCCAATAACAAAAAGATGTTCACCATCTTTACAATCAGGAAATTGTAAATTAAAATTACTATATACCCACTATACTGGCTAAAATTATACATTTACCACATGACACTGTAGTTCTGCTCATAGGTATTTACTCAAGAGAAATAAAAACCTACCTTTATGGAAACTCCTATACATAAGTAAGATGTCTATGGGTTAGTGAATGTATAAACAAATCGTGGTATATCCCTATAATAGTATTCAAGTCAGGAATTAAAAATAACAGGATATAACTTACATATGCACTAAAATATTATTCTAACAAAAGCCAGAAGCAAAAGGGTCCATAATGTAACATTTCCTTTGTATGAAAGGGAAAAAATTAATGTATAGTGATACAAAGCAGGTTGGTGATTGCTAGCAGGCCAGTGGTGGAGGAGCAGGGTAGAAAGTGGTGCTTGGGGGACACTGGCAGCAAGAGGGCACAGGAAAATTTTCTGAGGTGACAAAAATATTCTATATCCTGATTGGGGTATTGGTTATACAGGAGTCACTTTTGTCAAAACTCATTAAACTGTATACCTAAAACAAATATTGTATGTGTATTATATACCTTAATGAGGATTAAAATAGCATTTGGGGTTTTTTTTGGATGCTTTATATGTTTAGATAAAATATCTGTATAAATATACAACAGTTGCAAAAAAACCAAAATGATATTTTAACCAATATTACTAAGGTATGTAAAACACCTTTCTAACCCAGGAAATGATATGTAATTCTTTACAGTTGATAACATTGAACACTCACTTCTAAGATGGTTCATTTAATATTCAGTATTTCCATAATGGAAACTTTGAACAACTTCATGCCTTAGACACTAATTTTTTCTTTCTCTCTACTTCTCTGGCAAAGTGAACTCTGGAGGAAGTTTAATCAAAGTATCTACTGCAGGGGCTCCATGAATAGCTTACCTCCTCCCCTCCCCCCATGAAAGTGTGACTGAGTTTGAGCCTTTAAACCCTTCACTGGGTGAAATATCACAAACAAGTTCTGTCATTAAAAAAAAATTCATGTTCACTGGATAAAGTGGGATATGGAGAGTTTTTCATGTGTGAATACTATTGTCTTTTAAAAAAAAATTCAGCTACAAAGACCTCTAAAGTAACCAGGAAATCCTGTTGGAGAGCCTTGTTTTGAGCAGTAGACCCTGAGCTCTTTTAAGCTGTTTTCATTGATATGTTCTTTCTCCACCTTTTACCTATTGAGTAGAAGGCCTATTGAAACTGGATAATGACAGTCAGTACTTCCTGACAACTAAAAGGCAGTGAGAGATAAAAGGGGAATGACAATGGGATAGGGTGACTGCAGTCAGGCATTTACTTGTCAAAGAGTGAGATAGGTTTGTGTAAGATTCAGCTTGCGGAGCACCAAGCCTGAGGCTGGGCTCAATCACACTCCCTGAGATCAGGACCTGAGCTTAACCACCTGAGCCACCCAGGTGCCCTTATGGGTGATTTTACATCGTGAATATAAATGTAGATGTTAACACCTATCTGAGGGGGAAAAAAAAAAAAAGAAGCAACCAAACAAATAAGCGTAGGTGCCTCAAAGAACAAAAATTAGGCTGGTCTTGCTTGTGGGGAAAAATGTGGATGCCTTTAAACCCATGTAAATTCATTCAGCTCCTATTCTTTTTTTTTTTTTCAAAAGATTTTATTTATTTATTTGACAGACAGAGATCACAAGTAGGCAGAGAGGCAGGCAGAGAGAGAGAGAGAGAGAGAGGGAAGCAGGCTCCCCACGGAGCAGAGAGCCCGATGCGGGACTCGATCCCAGGACCCTGAGATCACGACCCGAGCCGAAGGCAGCGGCCTAACCCACTGAGCCACCCAGGCGCCCCAATTCAGCTCCTATTCTGTTTGAAAAAATATAAGGGATTTTAAAGATAGGCAAAACCTTGCGTCAGTGCTAGACGCCACTGAACAGAAACATCAAAATGCACAAACTTGGGGGAATTTTTTGCTCCATGTAGTGCAGATTCAATAAGATTAAACAATTTATATAAAAAAAATTGTCAAAAAAAAAAAATTGTCAAGGAGTGTACCTAGCCTTTTAGAAAAAAAAAAAACAAAAAAAAAAAAACCGAAGGGTATTTTACACCAGACAGACTCTGAGGATTTGGAGGTGATGAGGGAGCAGGAGGCTGGCTGAATGAGGACAAAGCAAAAGCTGGCGCCTTGCACCCCCTCTTCACCCGCTCCCCTCCATATGTGTAGCATTCCTCAGGCAACCCTGACTGCCATAAAACGATAAATAGTTAACTTGCAGGGATCACAATCCTGCAGAACAGGAATCTCCCTTGCTCTACAGATGTCCTAGAGATCTAAATAAACAGGGAGGTTACCTTATCAATAGCACAAATTTCCAGAGGCAAATAACTCTTGGTTTCTGAAGCCCTTATGTCTCCCTCCCACCATAAACTGGAGGAGACTGAGGTAGAAGGGAATGTAAATGATAGCCGGATCATAATGCCCCACCAAGAATCTCCCAATTATCTTGATGTTAGTGCCTGACCTAAAGACGACATTTATCAAGCCATAAGGGCAAGGCCTCCCCCTGGCACCTTGTAGGCCCTCCCTAGCATGTGAGAACTCTGTCGAAATCTCCCATTCCTTCACCACCTCCCCCCCACATGGGGTATATAACATGCCTACCCTCACAACCCCGGGGCAGCCGCATCTCCGCCTGCCCACGGGCCCTGTCCCAGTGCTTTAATAAACCACCATTTTGCACCAACGACATCTTAAGAATTCTTTCTTTAGTCGTTGGCTCCGAACCTTCTCACCCCACCGAACCTGACTTTAGGTTCAGGGACTTCATCAGAGGGATGAGTGCTAAGGATGGAGAAAGGTTGAGAAAGCAGCAGGTAACTTGCCATAATTCGGCAGAATTAAAAGGGAATCGTGGTGGGTCATAGGAGCTCAGAAAACTGTAAATATTGCAGGTTGGCCATAAGGATGTCATTTCCAAGTGAGCAGGTACTGGTCATCTCTGATGCAATACGAAGTCCCACTGAGCAGTAAGCCCTTCGCAGGGCCATTTTATGGAGGGGGTTTCTTCAGGGCCAGTTAGTGTCACTCTTCACACACACAGTGCTTAACAACTTAAAGGAGGCCAAAGAAGTGCTGGGCCACAGAACTGCTTCTGGCTTGCAGAAGCGCAGCATGTTTTTGATATTGAGTCCTGTCTCATAACCCATTTTTATGCACAAAACAAGTCCCATTCCTTTGGCAGCACAAAGAAGCAAGATGAGCAATTAAGGGAGTATGAAGTCATCATTCCTATCACATTAAAAAAGAATAACTCTGAGAGAGAGCTCTACGTTTATCACAGTACTGGAATTTCCTCCCAGGTAATCAGAGCTCCCAGATGAAAAAGCAGAGTAAACCTGATGCATGTAACATTTAGTGTATTTACATTGAATCAACAAGCCACCTGGATACACAGAAGTACCCATTAGCGTTAAGTCCAGGAATAACAATGCTATATATATATTCTTTCAGTTTTTAATTTACCTCCCAGGACTATTCTGTTTGTGTAAACCCGAAATCCTTTCCAAGGTAAAGCTACTGAAAAGCATCTCTATGGCTGAATTAACAAGAATCACAAACCATGGGGGAAAATGTTAACAAAAATCTAATCCATTAAAACTTGAAACTGCAGTAATAAAAAAGATGTCATAAAAAAGATTAAAAGATAATCAGAAAAGGATTTGTATATAGATTTTTTTATTTGTACAGTATGTAGACTTTGGTCTCAAAGTTATAAATAAAACATATAGGGAATTAATTACCATGAAAATCAATTTTGTAACAGTTCTTCCATTCCTTTTAAGTTTTTGTTCAAATCCCAGTTAGTTAAAAGATAATGTAATATGGGTTTCAGGATTTAATGATTCTTCACTTACATATAAAACCCATGCCCATCATAAGTGCACTCCTTAATATCCATCACCCACTTAACCCATCCCCCCATTTCCTCCCTCCATCAACCCTCAGTCTATTCTCTATAATTAAGAGTTTCTTATGGTTTGCTTCCCTCTTTTTTTTCCCCATATGCTCATCTGTTTTGATTCTTAAATCATACATATGAGTGAAATCAAATGGTATATCTTTCCCTGACTGACTTTTATCACTTAGCATAATACACTCTAGCTCCATTCACATCATGGCAAATGGCAAGATTGCATTCTTTTTAATGGCTGAGTAATATTCCATCGCACGCACGTGTGTGTGTGTGTTTATTTATTTATAATTATATTTATAATTTATTTAAGTGCATACAGTCAAGATGATGGGATCAGCACAGTGAGGCCAGTCATAGCAAAAAGGATACAAAAGTACAGTGAAGGCAAAATTTGATTTAACTTAATGGCCATTGTGTTTGACAGAAAAATGATATATGAACAGAAGATAGCAGAGTTACAAAAACAACTTGCTGAGGAACCCAGGGATACAGACCAGGATAACAATGTGTTAAGTGCTATTCAGTCAGAGATTGCCAAAAACGGGATTCTTATTGAAGAAGTACAGACACTAAAAAGATACAAGATTGAAAATATCAGAAGGAAGTATAATTACCAGCCTTTCATTATGGAATTATTAAAGACTTTAGCAGAACACCAACAGTTAATACCACTAGTAGAAAAGGCAAAAGAAAAACAGAATGCAAAGAAAGCACAGGAAACCAAATGAAGAAGATGCTTTGGGATGTATACATATTTCTGCTTCTGCACTTATTTTCATGGAAACCATTAAGTATAAAAAACTTTGAGCAACATCCTATTTGACTCAGTGCATGATTGGTAATAGTACCAGTCTGTCTTGCCTTTAATGCATGGATTCTTTCCCAGCCTATATCATGTGCACATAGTGCATATTAAATAAAAGTGATATTAAGAGTGAAAAATACACACACACACACACACACTACTTCTTTATCAATTCAGCAGTTGATGGATGTTTGAGCTCTTTCCATTATTTGGCTATTCTTTCTTGATAGTGCTACTATAAACAGGAGGGTGTATACCTTCGAACCTGTAATTTTGTATCCTTCAGGTAAATGGCTAGCAGTGCAGTTCTATTTCTAACTTTTTGAGGAATCTCCACACTGTCTTCCAGAGTGGCTGCACTACTCTGCATTCCCAGGAAGAGTGTAAGAGGGTTCCCCTCTCTCCACATCTTCGCCTACATGTGTTGCCTCCTGTGCTGCTAATTTAAGTCATTTTGACTGGTGGGAGGTAGTATCTCATTGTGGTTTTGATTTATATTTCCCTGATGATCCTTAATGTTGAGCCATCTGTGTGTCTTCTTTGGAACAATGTCTGTTCATGTCTTCTACCCACTGAAATGTACGTAGAATTTTAACTCCTCTAAGTAATGAACAAGAGGGCCTAATATTCCCCTCAGTTCAACCAAACATGTGATTGGTTCCTTCCTGATTATAGGCCCCTGGCCTCTTTTTTTCTTAGAACATTACTTTAGAAAGCTTGCCGTTATAAATTCTTTCTTGGAATTTTGAGATATAAATCTTCCTTACCCTCTTCCAATTCTAGAACCAAGGGATGTCTTTCTCAAAGACAGAGAGACATCCTCTTGAAATGTAATCATCCAAGGAAAGAGCACCTCCTCTATTTCCCAGGCCCTATGGGAAGGTAGGAACCTGACTTCCCTAAGCTCCAATTAGAAAACACTGATGACCTCAGTACACTGATCAACCCCCCTATTATGTCCTCTAGTATTTTTCCACTAACTCATTCCAAGGCTTAAAAACTTGCCTATTTTGTTTCAGTGGGGTTAAAATCAATCTCTTTCTCCTAATGCAATATTCATGCAAAAATTCTTTCTTGCTAGCTTATGTTGTCCAGTGAAATTTTTTCTTTTATAAACCAGTATAAAAAAGAATAAATGTGCACTAGGAATTGGTCAAATGATTTCTTCCAGAGAGAGTGTGTATTGCTAATAAGTATATGAAATGATGCTCAGTTTCACTAGAGAAATGCAAATTAAAAATCAGTGGCATAGAATTTAACAACTATCAGATTAGCAAAATTTACAAAGCCTAAGGATATAATGAATACATGCAGATAATTTTAGGATAAGCAGATACAATTACTTTAAGAGTAATTTTACAATATTAAATTTAGGTAGAAAACCCACATTCAACGGCCCAGCAATTTTACAACAGGTATGGACACTAGAGAAATTTCCTGCAAGTGAAATGTGGACAAGAAGAAATGTACAAGGAAATTTACTGAGGTATTCTTGATAATATCCAAAAGTAGAAAAAAAACTAAATTCCCCTTAAAAGAATAATGGACTCCAGATATTCATAGGTTTGAATATTATACTGTAGTTAAAATCAACTACATTTACTAAGATGAGGAATTTGTAAATAATATGAATTGAAAAAATTAAGGATTGTTGTATGATAATAAATATATGAATTTTTAAAACCTGCCAAACAATAGATTCACAGATATACACATATAATGTGAAACACTAAAAAGCATTTCTGAAAATCACAAACAATATATTTATTACAATAGTTATTTAACAATGGTGAAGCAGAGAAAGAAATAAGAGACTTTAATGATTCTATGTAAATAAATGAAGACAACCAATGACCTTGCTATAGAAAGGAAGTCAGGCTCCATCAGTTGCATTGAGCAAAGACCCAAAGGAAGACAGAGGAGTGGGAAGATTCACAGTTATAAAAAGAGAACAAGAGAGACAGAGGGAGAAAGCTTCAGGAATGTTCTGATTGAAAACTGTTGGCATGGGGAAGCTGGAGCCAGGATAACTAAAATTAACATTCCTGTCATTGGTCAGGGGAGCATAACTGTTTTTTTCCAGTTGGTCCTAAATCTAAGGTATGGGCAAAACTTAGGGAAGCTATCAGTTATTCATCAAGTCTTGGCCACTTGGGAGCACTCATTATAAGATTATTGTTTGGCTTCCTGGACTGGCCACTACACAGAGTGGTTCAGCTTTGTGGCCTGGCTGCTGAAGGTTGTGGGTAAGAGTTCTGTTTTCATATATGGTCTGACCACTGCCCATTTGTGTGTTCAGTCCATCAGTCTAGAAAGTTTATTCATTAAGGAATACTTACACTATTCACTTAAGACATGTAATTCAATAGATACTTCAAGTGACAAGAAGCATGACTTTATATTAATAGAATAAAATCTAAATTAAGATATAACTGTATGTGGGGCGCCTGGGTGGCTCAGTGGGTTAAGCCTCTGCCTTCGACTCAGGTCATGTTCTCAGGGTCCTGGGATGAAATCCCGCATGGGCTCTCTGCTCAGCAGGGAGCCTGCTTCCTCCTCTCTTTCTGCCTGCCTCTCTGCCTACTTGTGATCTCTCTCTCTCTATCAAACAAATAAATAAAATATTTTTTTAAAAAAGATATAGCTGTATGCATTTTTTTTATTTTTTAGCATTTGCTAAAGGTTATCACTTATCTGCATGTATATAAGAGCACAATTTCTAAGCTATAACAATACATGGGTTTCCAAAATTCTGATTCTTAAAACATATTTTTGACACTCATAATGCACATGCAATATGATTGAACATAAAGTTTTATTAATATATATTTTCATCCCTGAGCATTTTAATTCAGGCTGGAAAATGCAATATAATAATAACATAATATAATAATATAATACATTTGTATTCTATTTCTCAAACATTGTTTTCTCTTTTTCTTTTACCTTCAATATTTCAATTTATGGGACAAAATAATCTATGCTATTAGATATTATGAATCGCTGTTTGACAAATGATCATTTATCCCTCAGCTACTATAATATGGGTGATGATATACTTTTGTTGATACAAAAGTAGTAACTTTTTTGTTAGAGGAGAAACAAAATTCTGGTGTAATAAAATGCCATTTTAGGGGCCAAAGCTGTCTATTTGTAAAATGGGGTGTTCCTTTAAATAACTCCTATTATTATCAAGCTAAAAAACAAGTATGACTTCATATCTAATAAAGTATTGTTGCACATTTTGATTTCTTTCTTTATTTCATTTTAATGTTTCCAGCTTTCCTTAGAGCATGAATGGCAGAGGTTGTTACTGAGGAAATCGCTAGTTTATAGAGGAACTGACTGATTTGAGGAAGAGTCATAAGGACTTACTAATGACTGGTGCTTTTTTTTTCTTCGAATATATGTCAGAGGTTTGGAATGATTAAAGAGATAACTGTGGATGATTGCTATTAGCTTTTTTGAAATATGTGTTGGTCTCATTTTTGGGGAGACAGTGCCCTACTCATCCAAATGTATTAACAGAGATTGAAAATTAGTTCCTTCCCCCTCACTCAGCTTCAAAATCAGGTCAGGTTGTTCTGTAAATGAAAACCCAACTGAAGCTGTTTCTCTTATCCTCTTTTTTGACTAAATCAGGATTCTAGACTTCAAAGCTAAAAATGTGGTCTTTTTCAAAAGAAGCAATACAATCAGTGCAGACAAAAGTAAAACTCACAGATCAGCCTCTTCAAACTTTGAAACTAAGATGAAAAGACCCATTTTAAATTCCATGGACAGTGAAATGTCATACTAATCATGAAATTGACCCATAGGTATGGTTTTCTTTGACAGTTTTATTTTAAGAGCAGTGGGCTTAATCATGCAATCTTTAAACTGAGACAAATTAAATGAGTTTTACTTTAATAAAGGCTGTAGATAGTTTCTACAGGTCCATTCAGAAGTTGCAAAACATCATGAATATGCATCCTTTCTGTGTCATATTTGCCCAGTAAAAATCTCCTAAAATCTGTTTTAAAGGAAAATTTACAACCCTGTACATCATTGCTAAGTGCCAGGCTTGTAAATCTAGAGACTGACCACACTTCTGTTTTGTCCTTCACCTAGAAAAAAGGAAAAGAAAGAGAGAAAGAGATAGAGAGAGATTTTTTTAATTATTATGCTGAGCATCTTTTTTTAAATCTCAGAAAAATATGATGAGCAATACTTTAAAAATGCCCAAGTCCTCAAGAATCTCAAGTTCAGTATGGACGACAAACTCATAAATTCAAAGGTAATAAACTATACACAATAGTGTTGTAAGTGCTATCCTGAAGTTTACGATACCACAGATAAGAAAACAGCCAAATCTCTAGGTGAACTATAAGGCAGTGCAGGGAAAGCAGCTTTTAATATGAATTTGGAACTATGAAAAAGAACACAAGAGACAAAGAAAAGGGGGAAAAGAAATGCTAGGCAGAGGCAAAAGAATGGTTCAAAAAGCACAAAAGGATTTGAAAAAGTTCAGCTTGGCTGAGGCATGAAAACTATCATTGAAGATAGAACATGATGAACTTTTCATCACATGACAAAGGATCTGAACATTGGTTTGTAGGCAATGAGCAGCCAATACACATGGCCACGTTTGAATTTATTGGTTTTTTTTTCTTTTTTTAAAGATAATTGACAATGGTGCCATGAGCTGAGTGCAGAATGAGCTATGAGAAGAACAAATCAGGGGCAGGAAGTTGGTACTGAGGCTATTTCGGTGGCAAATAATCTAACTCAAAAGCCTCTAGATAGGAAGCAAAAAAGCCATCCTCCATTACTAAGGTAGCAATTAATGAATGATTAGTAAAGAATCTGAGAGAGAAAGTTGGAGTTAAGATTTTAGCTTAGGTAAGGATAGTGGTACAAATTAACCTAAAGGGGGGATACTCTAGGAGGAGCAGTCTGAGATCTCTGGCTGGGACAGAGAATGAAAGTACCCCAGGTGTTTCTGAATTCCTAAAGGATGTTCACTAGAGAGTTAGACATACAGGTCTAGGTCTTGACCCATAAACCCAAAATTCTAGTAGCTGATATTCTGTCAGCTGAGGAGCTCACTCAGAAACAGTATTAACAAATGAGAAGAGACAAGGTCAAGAATAAAACTCTAAGGAGCTATAGCATTTGAAAGCTTGTGGAGGAAATGGAGGCGAAGAGGAACACAAAGAAAAAAATCATACAGTTAGAAGTTGTCACTGCTGATGATAGTGTTCTAAAAGCCAAAAGAGATCATTTCCAAAAATTCAGTCAACTCTGTCAAATGACAGCACATGTATCACAATGTTGCCACAATGGTACTTTTGTTAATTTTTTTTTGTTTTGTTAATTTCTTGTTATTTGGCCAAACAACCAGGTGAGGATCATGTACTAAATAAGAATCCCCTTACTGACATCACCCCCTTTTTCTTTTATCTTGCACACACACAAAAATGAATGTTGCATTTAACAACATTTTTGTTTCCTTTCTTTTCTCTCTCTCTCTTTTTTTTTTAAATTTATCTGTGCGTCAGTTATAGATTGCATTTGACTGAGAGTAATAGAACACCAAGATATTGTGACATAAACATTCAAGGATTTAATTTTTCATGTTAAAAAAAAAAAAATGAATGTAGCCTTCTCCAATTTGCTGCATTATCTTTATGGCCTCTTGGATCTGGATCTGGCTTTTTTATCTAACAGCCTATTTCACTGACTAACCATGTGACTTCCATTCTTAAGGTCAAGATTGCTCCTAAAGTTCTGTAGAACACATCTGAGTTGCCAACCTAATGAAAAAGAAAGAACAGAAGCATAAAGAATGATGCTTCTCTCAATTGACCCAGATTCTTTGAAAGAACATTCCCAGAATTCATTCCCAACACTTATATTTACTTGATCACATCTTGCTTCTTTGGAGATTGGGAATGTAGCCTTTATTTCTAGCAGCAATGGCTCGTGGTAAAATTTGGAATCTAGAAAAGAAAATGGATATTTGGCACGTTACAGCTATCTTTCCTTCAAATTTCTTCTTCTTCTTCTTTTTTTAATTTTATTTTAAGTAGGCTCCACACCCAATATACGGCTTGAACTAATGAGCCTGAGATTAAGAGATGCATACCCTACAGATGGAGCCTGCCAAGTTGCCCTCAAGCTTCTAATATATGGAAGAGTTTGGCTAGTTTCTGAAGATGTAAAATATTTCAATGGAGTCCCTTCCTTTCACCAAGTACCTAATAGTCAAATAGAAAAATATGTTTGAAAACAAATATAGAAACTATCTTGGCAACTCAGAAGACCATGTGCAAAGTGCAATGAGATATAGTTGCAAAAGTGATTCCTGGTGGAATGCAGATTTTCCAGGTGACTAATGCTGGCCCAGCACACAAGAGGATGTAAGAATGATAGGCAGGAAAAATGTGACGAAGCACCAAAAAAGGATTGCAAGAATAACATTGGACCTCATTAAAAACTTAGAAAGTTAACTTAGAGAAATTTAGACACTTGAGTACATGGAGGCTTCGAGGTCCTGAGCATCAGCTACTGAGGAATTTTTCTTGAAAACGATTCCCCAGAACTGCAAGACAAATTCTTTACTTAAAGTCCTGAGTAGCATCTATATTTGACATTAATTGGCTAGAAGTCCTTACACTTCTTTAAAGAATAAATTGCTATAGGCATTTTACCAAACAGGAAGAGAAAGAAGTCTGCTGTACTAGAAACCTTCAAGTATTCAATTTAGATAAATTTATTGTTTGATAAGAATTGTGAAATGAAGGTTTCAGAAGTCATGTACAATGAAAATATTAATAAATCCAAGACAATTCTAAAATAACAAAATAAAAGATAAAGTCAAATGTTAAAAAAAAAAAAAGAATTGTGAAGTGAATTAAACAAGGTAGGCCATGAGATTGAAGTGGCTGTAATGCTGCCTATGTCTGTATAAGCAAACCCAAATCTAAACCTGGGGATCCTTCAAGGTTACAGAATCAAAATGCCAAGGACAACCAATCACAAACAGCCAATGAGGTTTTAAGCTATAGCCCATATAGCTTCTTCCCCTCCTCCCCCTTTTTTTCCTGCACTTTCTCTGTATAAGTCTTTTACCTGGTTCCTATCCTCAGAGCACTCCTAATCCCTTCTGGTCTAATACTGCCTAATTCAAGTCAATTTTTACTCAAACTGTTAAATTTTTTAATATGCCTTAGTTTATCTTTTAGCAACATGAAATATAAAATGTATTTTATTGTATATTACGTTTTATTCTAAATAGAGATATTAAGGTGATATCTAGAGAAATTTAAAACACTTGCTTGAAATGATTTATGTTTAATCAGATTTCTTTGCATGAAATGTGTGATTTGGTTTTCTGAATTTTATTTGTAGACCCCTATACCCTTATGATTGTCATTGTGTCTTAATTGAATTATTGATTTTCTGATGTTATTCCATGACTTACTTCTATCAGATAATAATACCACCTGTTTAGATTTACTAACTTGCTTAACCTTACAACACCCCTCTGTAATACATACCATTATGATTAAAATTTTGCAAACACAAAAATGTGAACTCTAGCCTTTTCTTTCGGGGAACAGGGAGATATAACTTTCTAACTGTGGTAATTATTAGCTATTTAGAAACCGTGCCACTTACTACACTGCAGCAAGATATATAGAAAGGTGAACCTCATTTTTTCTATGAAAATTATATTTATAAAACCAATTTCAACCATTCTTTCAAAATCCAAAGAAATAAAGAGTTACATAAGGATGAAAATCAGCACAGTCTTTTAAATCTCCATTCCAGGAATTAAAATAGTCCTTATTGAAACTGGTTTGCGGAGCCCTACCTCCTCTCTCTCCTGCGCCCTTTCTTAGTACATTTTGCCCCTGTTGAACCCACCTCTTTATTGAGACAGATGGAGTACTGAGCCCTGTGCTTACAAAGTGCCACACATTTGGAATCATGGCTGTTTTTGTCAATAACAGAGGAGCAGTCTCCAGGAAACTGACGCAAACTCCAGAGAATAAAGAGGCACATGATTCTCCCAACTGAACTGAGCAACTACTTGAGGCATTTCAAGTGAAGGAGAAGGGAATCACAAAACCATAAGACTTTTAAAAAGTAACACCTTTTTTAGCAAGGCATTTGGGAACAGCTCTCAGTCTCAAGGGGGCTATGTTAGCCTTATTTGCAGCTGCCAGTTCTACTTTCCTCTCTTCCTTTCTGATTCCCTTACTAATCCAGAGAGCTCCAGTACTTCAAAAGAAAATTGCCTCACTTCCTGACCTTCGAGAAGTGTGATATGGCAGCAGTGTCAACAATAGGTTTTGACCCTCCCACTGTTGGGACCATTAAAACTTCAAAATCAAAACTGCTTCAAATAGAACACATCCATTTTCAAGATACAATTTTTCAAGTACATTGGAACGCTGCTGAAATAAACAATTTACCTTAAGTCAGGGTACGACAAGGAAGAGATTTTTTTTTTACACTCTATCCATGATTGTTAGTTAATTAGAACTTTAAGGCAGGGGGCACCTGGGTGGTTAAGTGTCTGCCTTCAGCTCAGGTCATGATCCCAGAGCCCTGGGATCCTACTGAGCAGGGAGCCTGCTTCTCCCTCTGCCTCTCCCCTTGCTTGTGCTCTCTCTCTCTCTGCCAAATAAAAAAGTAAAAAAAGAAAAGGAAAAAAAAAAAGAACCTTAAGGCAGTTAGGTATAGAAAATGACTTTCGACTTCGAGCATGAATTTTGGAGTCAAACAAGTGTGCAAATGAACTGGCAGGTATACTGTTTTGAGTTAACAGCAATTGAGACTCTTTTGGCTAAAGAGAAACTTTTATCCCTCCCTTAATGACCTAGAAAAATCTAAATTGGAGGTCTTTCCCAGAGAAAGAGTTATTATTGGAGATAAATTTCATCTGAGTGAACCATCTGTATGGGAGGGCAAACATCTAATTACCAAAAGTGTGCTCTTATTGCCCTGTGAAGGGCTGCCCTCTCTTTTGAAGCCCCAGGCCCACATCTCATTTCTTAGCTCAGGATGGCATATATACCTCTTTTTAACTTTCTGTCTTTGAACCTCTCATATGTGTGGGGTTCCTGTGCATACAAAATTAAATTAGTCTTTCTTCTATTCATCTGTCTCATGTCAGTTTAATTCTCTGAGGGTAAGGGAAAATTTCTTCCCCAACAATACACATATATAGTTAATTTAAAATATTTTGACTTTGTGTGCTCCCTAGGTCTTGAAAAATCACAAAAGCATTGGACAATTGCTTTTAAGAATTTATAATTTATTACTAATTTATAACAGCATTTTCCTTAGGTTTAAATGAAGAGAATATTAAATTAAATGTGATTGCTTTTAATAACCTGAAGGGGAGTATATATTTCATTCTATTGCTCTTAAATTATATTTTCATATATTTTATGTCTTTTACATCATATAAATATGCATCAATTTTCCACAAATCTATAAATTGTCCAGATTTGCATTCAACCCTCTCAGAAATAATAAAATACGTAGTTTATCAAAAGCGGCAAAGTTGGCTTTTAGACTATAAAATGGAAGTAGTAAAACTATAAATCTAGTGCACAAATGAGGACATCTTTTGAAATAGCTTTTGTCTTGCAATATTATTTTCATCTTATTAAGAAGGATACTCAAAAACCAAGAATGGGTTTACTTCATAAATATGTTATTATTTGAAAAGCAGATTTTGAGTGATTTATTATTTTAATAATCCTGTCCTTGGGGGCACCTGGGTGGCTCAGTGGGTTAAAGCCTCTGCTTTCGGCTCAGGTCATGATCCCAGGGTCCTGGGATGAAGCCCCACATCAAGCTCTCTGCTCAGCAGGGAGCCTGCTTTCCTTTCTCTCTCTCTGCCTGCGTTTCTGCCTACTTGTGATCTCTGTCTGTCAAATAAATTTAAAAAAAAAACAAAATTAAAAAAAAATCCTGTCCTTGGATACTATTTGATAATTGTTAGTCTTTTCAATATTTTTGTTTCTCTTTTCCTCAGGAAGTTCCAAATGTGCCTGCAGATTTTAACAACAAAGACAACAGTGAAAACCATGACATCTTAGGAAGTAACTCCCCAGAGCCTCCAGAATTAGATTTTTCGTGTCCTAGATGGAGGGAGCAACTGGAAGTAATGTGTGAAAGGGATCACAGCATAGGCACTCTCTATGGAAACTTTCTTCTACTGATTTGGTAAAGTTCTAAACTGAGGTAAACTGTCTCAACTCGGCTATGTGGAAGGATGGACGAGGTAGAAAGACAGCAGCAATGATAGAAATCATGAATAAGCCTTCAGATCTCAGGGGAGGAGCACCCCACATGGAAGCATCATTCTGGAAGAAATCAGTTTCAGGACATCTTTGAGATCCTGTTGAAGAGCCTGAATGTGACCCCTTTATTTCCCTCTGCCCAAGACAGTCAAAAGACAATAAACCTTCACAGCCAAAATGGAAGAAAACGAAATCCAGAACAGGAGTTCTGTATAATCTCATTTAACCTACTGAGATCTTTCTTGGTTTATAGTCAACATCCACATCTAGGACAAATTAGTGAGTGGAAGTGGGAAAAAAAAGTGAAACAAACACAATTTTGTAATGTAGATGCTTATTACAAGTGTCAGCTGTTGGAGACTTCAGCACACTTCTCTCATCTCTTACCAAGTTACTCTCCAAGCACCCCCAGCCACCCTGCTGATCCCTCCAGACCCACACCACAGTGTTGGGGACTGTTACTGAATGGAGGATTCCTTGTAGTTCATTTTTTATTCCATAAACAAAATTTTAGCTAAGTAATTTTTGATGCTTCTTCTTCTTCTTCCTTTTTTTTTTTTTTTTTTTTTTAATTCGGTCTCTCTCCATCCCCTTCTTTAAGGAAAAAAATAAAAATTCAGACAAAGAAGCAGATGGGAAAGAGTCAGATAATGCAGATAGATACATGAGAAAAGAACTCCCAACTCCCAGGTGCACCTGTGAAACTGGCCAGCTGATAATCCTAAACTAAATTGCTAGACCCAGAAGTTCTAGATTTCTGGGAAAAGAAATTAGTGTTTTTGAGATTGTTGTACCTCTAGGTAAGCTGCTAGTGTGGCATTATCTCCACAAGAAGAGGTCAAGGAAAGGTCTCAAGGGTGCCAGCAGAAGAGACCTGGGTCAAGGGCTGCGCCTCGTAGGACATAGAGTTTGACCTGTGGACACCCCCCAGAATGTCTCTGTGGATGTCCCCAGAGTCTCCAGATGTATAAAGCAGGCACCTCATTCAGGTACCTCATTTGGAAACATTACCTTCAGTCTGGAGCAAAGGTATGGTTTTATATTCTATGTTTCTCTGTTCTTCTGTTTCCCATTTTATGCCTCTATTCATGATATTTGAATGTTTTAAAATTCCATTTTAAGTAGTTTTTTAACTTTTTAGCTAAACCTTTTTGTATTTCATAGTTGCTTTAGGGATTACAAGTGCATCCTTTACTTTTCAGTCTAATTAGAGTTAATATTCAATAATTTATTTAATACATATAAACACTGAGAATTTATAGGTCCATTAACCAATCTCTGCTCTCCTTTATGCCATACATTTCATATGCATTACATTAGCATATATTATAAACCTCACAAGAACTATGTTGGGGAGGAAAAATGATTTTCCTTTACCCTTCTAGGTTAAAGGTGGTTGAGGTCCACCCCCTACCGTGTAATAAGAAGGTAGATTAACAGGAGAAAAACAAACAATTTTAAAAACATGCATACTTCCTGTGTACAGGAAAACTCAGTAACTCCGCAAAAGGGCTCAAGCCATCACCTCTTACAAGTAACAACATTTCCAGCTAAAGACCAAAGAAGATATTGGCAGGGCAGTTGTGGGTAAGGCTGTTACGCAGATTTAAGTCATTGCCTTTCCCTTGATATGAGTGTCTACCATTTTAGTCCTTCTCTTCCTCAAAGAGAGGGAGACTCCCTTACAAATGGAACTCCCCTTATAAATGCAAGTGTCTGCTCTCCTTCAGCGTCATAATTTTTGCTTTAAACAGTCATATGTACTTTAAATAAATTAAGAGAGACATTATTTTATATTTACCATAATATTTAATTTCTGGTGTTTTTTTATTCATGCTTGAAAATCTAAGTTTTCCTATAGTATTGATGTAGAAATGTTGGGGTTTGGAGCTGATGGCCAAGAAAGCATTCTTGAGTCGTGTCTTTAGTGCCAAAAGGTGGTTTTATTAAAGTAGGGGGACAGGTTCCGTTGGCAGAAAGCTGCACTGGGGTTGTGATGGGTGACTGATTTATATTCTTTCAAGTGGGAGGGGATTAAGGACAGCACAAGCCTCCAAGGTATTTTGGAAACAATGTTTCCAGGACCCTGAGGGGGTTAGCTATTGTTATGAAAATACCATTTATTATTGTTTAGTAAAAACTCAGTCATGGAGACCCTTCAGATGTTTACCAGTGGGCCAAATGCTTGGAGGATGATTAGGAACATCTCTCTTAGGGAGTAGAGATAAAGAAAGTTTTCAAAGGAATTTTCATATGTTAAAGTAGACTCATAGGATCTTGGGGGGCCAGGGTCAGGATAATGTTAAGCCAAGATTGCCTTTTCCATTAGCAAAGGGTCAACATTGAGGCAACAGATCCCAGAGGAGTGTCACTCTATCTGTTTCAAGGACTTGTCAATGGCCTGTAGGTAGTAAGGATATTTAATTTTTTCTTTTGCCTTTGTTTCCCACATCAATATTATTTTTCTTTCAACTAAGAAAAAAAAAATCTATGTCTTGGCATGTAGGTCTGCTGATAATATATTCTCATATGTTAACTTAATCTAAAATTATTTATATTTTGCCTAATAATCAGAAGATATTTTGATGGTTATTGAAATTTAGTCGACATTTTTTCCCCATGCTTTGAAAGTCTCCTGGTGTTTTAAAATCCATGTTCTTTTGCTTCCATAATTTCTGATGTGATGTCTCTGCTTATTTGAATTTTTATACCCCTATAATTCAGATACCATTTTTACCTAGATGCCTTCATAATTTTTCCTATATTTATTTTTAAAGTTATAATTTGATAATGTTGTATGCGAGCATTGTTTCCTCAGAATTAACCCTATTTGAGGACACTGTCACTGAATTTCTTGAATCTGTAAATTTTTTTAAAGTCTTTATTTATTTGAGAGAAAGAGCACGCACAAACAGAGGGAACAGCAGAGGAAAAGGGAGAAACCAGAGTCCCCGCTGAGCAGGGAGTCCTATGTGGGGCTTAATCCCAGGTCCCTGGGATCACAACCTGAGTTAAAGGCAGATGTTGAACCAACTGAGCCACCCAGGAGGCTCAGAATTTGTAAATTTTTAAAACTTATATATTTCACCTAATTTGTTAAGTTTTACATTATTATTTCTTCAAATAATTTTTCTTCTTTCCTCTGCTTTTGGAATATCAATTACTTGTATGTTAAAATTCTTCCAAAAGTCACTGAGTCTCTGTCCATTTTTTTAAAAATCACTTTTTCCTTCTTTAAACTCGATGATTTCCACTGACACAATTTCAAGTTCAGTGTCTATTAATGTAGTTGATTCTCTTTTGTTTTTCTGATTATAGGACTATAAATCTGTGGGGTTTTTTGTTAATAGCTCTACTGAGATATAATTTGCATATCATACAATTCACCCATTTAAAGTATACTATAAATGGCTTTTAGCTTATCCACAAAGTTGTCCAACTGTTACCTCATCAGTTTTAGAACATCTCACCACTCCCCAAAAAACCTCTCACATTGTAAGCAGAAAGAGTTAGGGGGTCTCCAGTAAAAGAAAGAGGTCATTTTAGACACCCAGCTATTGGCTCTACTTGCCCTAACACACTTCTTGCAGAACTTCCTAGGAGGTGTCAGAATTAGAAAGAAATGCAAAAACATCAGATCAGTAGTTAAGGATTTTAAGGGAAAAAAGGGAAATGCAAAAACTTTCATCCTTATAAGGCCTGGAAATAGCCTACTCACTCCCACTGCTGTTTCAAAAGTAAGCAAGGCTCTGCATTCCTGACCTGACCAGAGATAAGGATGCTGAGACCCCATCCAGTTTACACTGACTCTTGGAGCATGCCCATGGCTCCTCCTCCTTTTCTGAGTTACCTGTTTTCATTTTAATGTTAAAGTGTCCATGCGGAACAAGGTGAGGCTCCATCTCAGAGTCCAGAGATCTTGACCTGAGCTGAAATCAAGAGTGGGACGCTCAACCAATTGAGCTACCCAGGCACCCCTGGGCATGCTTTACACCCCCTTTGTTTGCTATGATGAAACTCCCCTTTTGGAATATTCATCTCAACCCTAAATAAAAGGAACCGACTTATCCCTGCTCAGAGTCACAGAATAGAATATGGTTGCCCCTTCTATTTTCTCCAAGTCCTCAATCCAGACTTAAAAGATATAAATTTTCCTTTGTTATTCAGTTCTGATATGAGATGTAGATATTCTAGTTTGTTCAGAGAACAAGCATACAAAAACATTCCACTTTTTTCTTCAGCCTTAGCAGAAAAGGGACATATAGTTCCAAAACAAAAATAACAATTTTGCCAAAACACAGTTCACTAGTCAGGGAATGACACAACTAGGGAGGGAAAAGCATTCTCTCTTAGACCATATACAAAGACACACACACAGTGTAACCCTTCACTCAAAAAATGTACTTTATTACCTGCCCCCCTCCCAAACACACACTATCTCCTGGAAAGGTTGAAATGACCAGTGACATCCTTAAATTAAAATTGGCAGAATTTTCAGAAATCCTTGAGCTCCACTGGCCAATGGTACTCTCCCCACTACTTGTGATGGTCATTTGGGCCCCTGCCTCAGGGAGATGTAAGTTATCTACCTATGAACTGGTGCAGGCTGATGTCATTAGGGAATTTATCTCTGATACAAGGCTTTGCTATACTGCATGCAGATACGGCAAAACACTGAAAGGTACTCGTGTACTATATCCATGCACTACACACATCAAGGCTGCCTTCCCACAACATCTTCCTAAACAGACTCTTTATGATTGTCAGCCAAGACATTTAATCTATTGGAGGAGAGATCAGAGAAAAGATGCTCTTGAACTTTGTCAGGAGAGACTTTAGCAGGTATTGTGAAGAACAAATTCCAAACAAACTCCAGGGAATCAAACTTTGAGTTTGTATTTCAGAACAAAGAAGAAATTTAGAATTCTACACAAACTGTAAGACCACGCCAGTACAGAACCTCAAATTGAAAATTCTCAGAGATCCCCGAGAAGCAGCTGATCTTTGAAAGCAGACAGTTGATTCAAGACCTTTAGAATAAGTGAATGACTTCAAATAGTAAACAGCTCCTGCCCAAGATGTAGAACCAACATTCATAGTTAACTCCCCTTTTGTCTTTGATATGCTTTCTTATAATCATTCTCATTTTCTATAGAGCCCTGGTTGTCATCCACCCATGGTAACCTTTTTCCTCTTTTCTTCCCTTTTTACTATAATTGTTAATCTAGAACATCCTCATCCATCACAAGACCTCGGTGATATATAAAATCCTCTGGGCAATGCTGGACACCTCAAATGAGACCATAAGGAATTACAGCCAATGGAATTTCTACCTTTATCTACATGGACAAATGATGGTAAACAAATCAACCCATTGCTTCACTAGTGACTCTGTGTCCCAGAAAAAGAACCAACTATTAGAATCTATTGATCAGACCATAAGGAATTTTAAATTTTAATTCAACAATCTTCATAGAACAATGGGCAAATATTTCCCACCTAAGAAATACTAATGGAAGTCTATATATGTAACCTAGTTCATGTAAGGCCTTGGCTCTGGTCTTACATTGTAAACAATTCTTTTTCCCCCAAATCTCTATGTGTTCCTACTAAATACAATTTCCTTGGAGGCCATGGCATCTATCCCATTAACCTCATAATAATACCTCATGAACATTAGCAATAATATTCTAAGACTTGTCCATACACTAAGACCCTAGTTTCATAAATCACAAAGTCTGGAAATACCAACTCAGAAGCAAGCTCCACAATGAGGCCACCTTGATTATTCAGGGAGTCTACCTGGGGGAATTACTGACCTATTTTTTATGTAAGGAATCAGAACAGTCTTCCCATCAGTAGCATGCTTTCAAACTGAAAAGTCTGTAAGAAATGCATCACTCACTCAGGGGGAAGTTATTAATGAAAGCACCTCTCTCCTACCCAGAAAAATGATCAGTCTCAACTCATTAGCACAAATAGTGATGGCCAATCACATTTCTCTGGATTTTTTTGTTAGCCAGTCATGGTGGCTTCTGTGTCATTGTACTATTACTTGCTGTATTTAGATCAATAGAAAAGCCAAGGTAGAAGAGGCTATGAATCATCTTAAGGAAAATCTACTTAGTTCTCTAGGGTCTGTCTTTTTGGCCTATGGGATTTGTTTACTCTGCTTGGTTTAGGCAGTTGAGGCTTCTGATTCTGAGGCATCTTATAAGGACTATTAATTTGTTTATTTTTTTCATATTGTTCATGAGGCTGGTCCAGTGTATTCTAGATAGAGTCTTACATGTGTCTTCACAGTTGCCTTCTCCTCAGATGGTCATTAGGATAATGCAACAATAAAAAGGTCAAGATCGTACAGCAGAGCTGACTGTGGAGGTTGCTGAACAATCTCTGAGCAGGGAAGATCTGTATCACTGGCCTTCCCTATATTGCTCAACTTCTCCCAGACTAAAGGATGACCAAAAGAGGTACGGAGAGACTGAACATACAAATGGAAAATTTCCAGATCATATATGAAAAATAGAGCTCTGATCCACAGTATCTGCAGCAAACAGTCCACGAAGCCAGAGCACACATCTGGCTCGTCTTGGTCAGGATTTAGTAAAAGTGCCAACTACCCTGATTTCTGACCCTGCCTCTATTTTGGGACCAAACAGAAAAGCTGATTATGCTCACCATACCAATCCTATCAGATGGCTTTCTTATCTCTACATAAAATACTTCCAGCTTCCCCAAGGCAGCAATCCTCAGAGGACACCTGAATCCTTCCCTTTTTTCACTGTAAAGTTTGCCAACTCTCCAACCTAACTTTTGAGCCCCTGTCAGACACAAGTGGTGGTGGCTGACTTCCTTGCTATAGCTAAGCTTTGAACAAAGCTTCAGCTTGTCCTCACTTAAGTGGACTTCATTTATTTGCATAATACCTTTATCTCAAATTTCAAAATTTAAACCAGATGAAAATTGTTTTTGGCTCTGTAAACCTGTATCTGGAAAAAGATACAAAAAGCAAGAGTTAAACCTTTGAATGGAATTCTTAGGGAAATTTATTACATGAAATTTATAGTATTTTAACTGTTAGAATTATATACTTTTCTTTAAAAAAAAAAAAAAGATTTGGGGCACCTGGGTCATGATCCCAGGGTCCTGGGATCGAGCCCCGAGTTGGGCTCTCTGCTCAGTGGAGAGCCTGCTTCCCTCTCTCTCTCTGCCTGCCTCTCTGCCTACTTGTGACCTCTGTCTGTCAAATAAATAAATAAAAATATTTTAAAAAAAAAGATTTTATTTATTTGTCAGATAGAGAGAGAGAAAGCAAGAGCATAAGCATGGGGAGTGACACGCAGAGGGAGAAGCAGGCTCCCCCATGATCAAGGAGCTCAAAACAGGACTCCATCCCAGGACCCTGGGATTGTGACCTGAGCTGAAGGCAAACCCTTAACCGACTGAGACACCCAAAATTGTATACTTTTCTGTAAATATTGTTATTCATGCAAAAATCACATATTGGATTCTTCTTAACAGTTAATTTAATAATGATACATGTATTTTTATGCACATATCTCTGTACTAAATGATCATTTGGTAAAAGTTGCTGTATTAGTTCATGGACTGCTTTCTCAAATTTTATTTAGCTTTTCTTAACTTTGTAAGTATTTACAAAAATGACAAGTAAAAACAAAATTTAAAACTTTGTGAAAAGCAAGTTTAGGACCATAATCTCTTCTTACTTTCATGGGTTTGTTTGCTCACAAAGTCTTTATAATTTTCCACCATTTTCTAGGAACTCAGCATGTTTCTACATAGAAAGGCAAAAGGACATAGCCCTAAATTGATATTGCCAGATTCCAATGGGGATTCTATATACATAATAAAAATCTATAATGTATAAAAAGGAAGAACACACAGTTCTAAGGAAGCACATTGAAGAAAAATATACTCTCTCCTTAAGGCATCAAAGGTGGCTTCATAGAAAGATTGGTACTTGAAAGAAAAGTAAAGCTGCTGGTATCACCATTCCAGATAGCAACTTAAATTACAGCAAGTTATATTACAAAATTGTAATGATCAAAACAGTATGGTATTGGCAAAAAATAAACACAGCAATCACTGAAAAAGAATAGAAAGCTCAGAAATTAAATTCACAATTAAATAGGCAATTAATTTTCAACAAAGCATAAAAAATATCCAATAGCAAAAGGCAGTCTCTAACAAATGGTGCTGGAAAAACTGGACAGTTACATGCAGAAGAATGAACTGGACCACTTTCTTACACCATACACAAAAACAAATTCAAAATGGATGTAAGACAATATGGGACCAGACACCATAAAAACCATAGAAGACAGCAAAGACAATGATGTCTCTGATGTTCACCATAGGACGACATTCCTAGATATGTCCCCTGAGGCTAGGAAAGCAAAAGCAAAAATAAATTATTGGGATTACATCAAAATAAAAATGTTCTGCACAGTAAAGGAAACAATCAACAAAAGTAAAATGCAACCTTTGGAATGGGAGAAGATATTTGCAAATGACATATTTGATAAGGAGTTATTTTCCAAAATATGTAAACAACTTGTATAACTCAACACCCCCAAAACAAACAATCCAATTAAAAAATGGGCAGAAGACATGAACAGACATTTCTCCAAAGAAGGTATTCAAATGGGGGTGCCTGGGTGGCTCAGTGGGCTAAGCCTCTGCCTTCAGCTCAGGTCATGATCTCAGGGTCCTGGAATTGAACCCCACATTGGACTCTCTGCTCAGCAGAGAGCCTGCTTCCCCCCCTCTCTCTGCCTGCCTCTCTCTCTGCCTGTGTATGATCTCTCTGTCAAATAAATAAATAAAACCTTAAAAAAAAAAAAAAGACATCAGATGTCCAACAGACACATGAAAAAATGCTCAGCATCACTCATCAGGGAAAAGCAAATCAAAACCAAATGAAGTATCACCTCACACCAGTTGGAATGGCTAGGATAAAAAACACAAGAAACAACAAGTCTTGACAAGGCTGTGGAGGAAAAGGAACACTCTTGCACTGTTGGTGGAAATGTAATCTGGTGTAGCACCATGGAGAACAGTATGAAGTTTCCTCAAAAAGTTAAAAATAGAACTACCCTATGATCCAACACTCACTCTATAGTATTTATACAAAGAATACAAAAACACTAATTCAAAGGGATACATGCATCCCAATTTTATTTATAGTAACCAAAATATGGAAGCAGCCCAAGTTTCCATCTATTGATGAATGGATAAGAAAGATGTGGCATATATATTTATAATGGAATATTATTTAGCCGTAAAGAGGAATTAAATCGCCATACAGTGACATGGATGGAGCTAGAGAGTATAATGCTAAGTCAGTCAGAGAAAGACAAATACCATATGATTTCACTCATATGTGGAATTTAAGAAATAAAACAAGTGAGCAAAGAAAAAAAGAGAGACAGAGAAACTAAGAAACAAACTCTTAAATCCAGAGAAAAAACTGATGGTTCGCAGAGAGGAGACGGGTGGGGGATGGGTGAACTAGATGATGGGGATTAAGGAGGGCACTTTTGATGAGTACCAGGTGACATATGGAATTGCTGAATCACTATATAGTGTATGTGAAACTAATATAACATGCTATGTTAAATATGCTGGAATTAAAATTTAAAAAAGATTGGTACTTGAATTCTATCCTCAGTAAGTTTCTAGGTGGAAAAAGAACAGAGAATATGACAGATGCACAGATTAGATTGTGTACATTTAAGGGGGTAGGAGAAACAGCAGTGCTTTCAGTGAGAAGCACCCATGTCAATGTGGCCATCCATAATAACATCGCAGGAAGGAGGGAAAACCTACTGTAGGAAGATACACTGAGTCTGACTTATAAAGGACCTCACATACTGAGTTAATTCTTAAAATAAACATTGACTGGGAGTACAACACAATCCCATTTCATTGTTAAAATGGTACTGCTAGGGGCGCCTGGGTTGCTTAGTGGGTTAAAGCCTCTGCCTTCGGCTCAGGTCATGATCCCAGGATCCTGGGATGGAGCCTCCCTTCAGGCTATCTGCTCAGCAGGGAGCCTGCTTTCTTTCCTCTCTCTCTGCCTGCCTCTCTGCCTACTTGTGATCTCTCTCTCTCTGTCAAATAAATAAAATATTTTTTTAAAAAATGGTACTGCTAAAATTGGGTAGTGAATAGTAATACAGAGTCTGAGAGACCTCCTTTTATATCTGCACTTGACAGAATAACAGTCCCCCAGAGATGTATGTGTTCTAATCCCTGGAACCTGTGACTATGTTAGGCTGCATGGCAATAGGTAATTAAGATTGCTAATTAGCTGATCTGAAAATAAGGAGATTATTCTGTATTACTAGATGGGCCTGATGTAATTACCAGGGTCCTTTAAATGTGGAAGAGAGAATCAGAAGAGTTAGTGTCAGAATGAATACAGTGTAAGAAAGACTTGACTGACCATTGCTGTCTGAAAATAGAAGGGTGCCCTGAGCCAAGGGATGAGGCCAGCCTCTAAAGGCTTGAAAAAGCAAAAAAATGGATTCTACCTCACAGCCTTCAGAAAACCTCAGCCACGGAGCCCACTGAGACCCATCTTGGACTTCTAACCTCCAAAGCTTTAAAATAATACAGATGGTATTGTTTTAAGTCACTAAGTTTGTGGTAATTTGTTACATTAGCAAGAGGAAATTAATACAATATGTGATCCCATATATATATATTGATCCCATATATACATTGAGTGGGAAGTCACTCAACTTTCTATTTATCCAATTATAATAAGATAATATTATCCTATTTGTCCTCAAGGAAAATTGAAATAATGTGTAGAAAGTTCTTTGCCTATGGTTAAATAAATAGTCGGCCAAAGAGGTGGTAGCAACTCTAGCATTACCTTCGTCTTCATCAGCAATAGAAGTTCTGTGAATTAGCTAAGTTACATTAGGCAGAAGAAGACAAATTCTGAATTATTTCAATAGATCATATTAGACAGAAGTAGGTTCTAAACAAAGATAGTGGTGGTGGGGTTGGTGAGGAAAGGATCCAAGAAGTATCTAAGGGAAGAGTCAGACATTTTGGAAATGGGTGTAAAATGTAGAAAGAAGACTGCTCTTTGCATGATTGAATATATTTCACAAATAGAAATATGGTTTAATAAATCACACCTTGCTCTAATACATATGTGCCTCTGTGGTTGAGGCTGAAAATCATATGAGAGGTTGTTTCAAATGCACAGCCCTTTCCCACTTTCTCAGAGTATTAAAGACAGTGGGTATCTTTGTGCTGAGTTTGCAAGAGAAACTGATCCATATCAGATATGCCTCACTGTCCATTGCACCTGCTCTCCAAGATCTTTGGTAGCATCTTAAAATCTTCCTAATAACTCCGTTAACACCTTTTTCTCCCTGGAAGCCTGAATCCCCACATCTTTAATAAAATGCTTGCCTGTGGGTTGATCACACTCTCTGCTTATTGTAGGTGCCTGAATGTTCTAGCCTGGTTATTATCTTCTCCAAACAGCTCCCTTTTTAACCTAGGCTTCCAACAGCAAAGTTTCTTTGTTGCTATGGATTCTGGACATGCAACATTTTGTCAACTTTTGAACCTAACTCTCTCCTACCTACCAACAGTTATTCAAGTAGATATTTTCATTTACCTTATTTCCTTGTTAACAAACACTTATATATTGAGAACATACTTCTCTGGCGGCCTGCTGAAATTAGTCCTTGGACTTCTGCTGATTTTAATCTTTTTAAATGATCTAGAGAAAGGAAATGGCTGTGCGCTAGCTGGAATTACTAATCAGGCAAAATTGCAGGGGAGGAGAGAAATAGAGGAAGCTACAACTGAACACAGGTGGGGTTCAATATGCCCCGTAGCTAAGTGGGTATGTGGTAAACAGAACATAATAGAGGACCTTGTAAGAGCCCTGTACATCCGGTCAAAATGATTAAGAAAGAAATAATGCCATTCAGTTGAAATGCATGAAGTTTGGAGCATAATTATGGATCAGTCACTCCAAAAGGGTACCAACTGTGTGAAGCTTCAATTAGACCAGAAAAAGGGATAAGACTCACTAATATGGCACATTTGGGAAGAAATTTCAATTTATTTTAATTTTCATTAAAACAAAAACACAGAGAGGAAATGAAATAAGATATCAGGACTTGCTGTCAGAGATTCATCTAATAAACTGGAATGTGCGTGGGGGGGTGTTAAACGTACTATTCAATAAATTTTGATACATGTCTACATCCATGTAACTACCACCTCAATCACCACATATATAATTCCATCAACCTAAAAAGTGTTCTTGATTCCCCTTAAAAGCAGTCTCCCTCTCTCCGTAGGCAACCACAATTCTTATTGCTATCTCCATAGACTTATATGGAATATTCCAAAAT
Source organism: Mustela lutreola (assembly GCF_030435805.1). NCBI lineage: Eukaryota > Metazoa > Chordata > Mammalia > Carnivora > Mustelidae > Mustela > Mustela lutreola. The sequence continues at coordinate 81,142,537 of NC_081298.1, forward strand.
TTCACATGTATGGAATCATACAGTATGCACTCGATATTTGGCCACTTTTACTGAGCAAAAGGCTTCTAAGATTCATGCATACTGTTGGGGTAATCAATATTTCCTATTACAATTTGTTTATCCATTCTCCAATTGATGGCCACTGTTTCCAGGGGGAACTTTTTTTTTCCCCTTTAAAGCTTCTGTGAATTTTCTAACACATTTTTTTGGACATGCTTCAGTTTATCTTAGAATTGGGTCATGGGGTAGGTATATATTTAACACTATAAAAAATAGCCAAAAAGTTTGGCTAAGTAGTTGGACTAATTTATATTCCTACCAGCAAAGATGGAGTTCTAATTAATCCACGTCCTTGCCAACATTTTGTGTCACAAGTTTTTACATTTTAACTTTTCTACTTGATGTGAAATTATTTCTCATTTTAAAATTTAATTTGTATGTCTATGAAGACTAGACATGCTAAGCACCTTTTTGCATGCTTTGGGACCACAAGTCTTACATTAGTTATATTTGAGTTGTTTGTGTTTTCATTATTTATTAAACAAGGAGAAATAGATATATGCATACTTAGTCAAATATAAATATTGCAAATATTTCTCTAGTCTCTAACTTGCTTTTTCATATCCTTAACAAAAAGTCTTCAGATAGAAGGGGTTTTTGCCCTAAATATATATATGTATATATGTAAATATATATATGTAATATATATTATATATAATGTATATATGTAATATATATGTGCATATATGGCATATACATATATACATATACATGGCATATACATATATACATATATACACTATATATATTATATGTAATATATATACATATATATATTACATATATACTTTAAGAAGTAATTTTTGCATTCTAAAAAACCTTGGTCACAAAGATAATCTCCTATGCGTTCTTCCAGGAGTTTTAGATTTAATTTGTGTTTATATCTATAATACATCTACAATTAAATTTTATGATGTGATGATGGATCAAGGTTCATTTTTCTTTCCCCTTACATTTATCTAATTTTTCCATCCACATCTGTTAAAAAGAGAATCCTTCCTCTTTCAATTAGTTTGGCACCTAAGTAGAAAAAAATCAACAGGACATGTGTCGATCCTTTTCTGGGGCCTCTATTCTGTTCCACTCATCATTTTGTCTATCCTTATACCAACAGCACATTGAATAAATTTACCTTTATCGTGTAAGCTCTCCAACATTAAGTTTTCAACTTCTCTTAAAAAATTTTCTGATTTCTCTTTCCTTTTTTCTCTTTTCTCTTTCATATAAATTCCAGAAACAATTTATCAATTTCTATTTTTAAAAAGCCTGTTTGGATTTTTATTAAGATTGTGTTGAATCTATAGATCAACCTATGGAGACTACCTTCTGTGATTCACAAACATGGCATATCTCTATTTACTTAGAGTGTCTTTAATTTCTCCAGTAATAATTTGTGCAGTTTTCTATGGAGAAATTCTTCTAATACATCACCTTTGCTGAGGAATTCTTCTTTGCCTGGAAAGACAAATTTGCATCACAACTTGAGATCTCCTCTTGCCAGATATTGGCTCTCCTGTTTTCATTTTCTAGTTATATAAATATACCTTTTGTTCTTCTTCTCCTTCTTCTTCTTTTTTTTTTTTTTTAACCTCTTGTTCTTCTAACTCCATCTCAGTGTCGGCATCTTGGAAAGTTAACAGATTGTTAAAATCTGTTGTTAAAAATCTCCCAGTATATCTATGTCTGTTTTTTCTAAATGCATTTTGAATCTCAGTAAGGTCATACACATATGTGGTTATTGTTTCCTAAAGAACTGAAAATGTGTCCCTTTTTATCTCTTGAAGGCACATTAGGAAGCACGTGTTCTTTTTATTAACATAGACATAGCAGTTGTCTTTTATGTGAAGTGCATGTGGTGTATCTTTTTCTATTGCTTTATTATTCAATCCATCTTTGTTTTTTTTGTTTTGTTTTGTTTTGTTTTGTTTTAAAGATTTTATTTATTTACTTGACAGAGACAGAGAGATCACCAGTAGTCAGAGAGGCAGGCAGAGAGAGAGGAGGAAGCAGGCTCCCTGCTGAGCAGAGAGCCCAATGCGGGGCTCGATCCCAGGACCCTGAGATTATGACCTGAGCCAAAGGCAAAGGCTTTAACCCACCGAGCCACCCAGGTGCCCCTCTATCTTTGGTTTTATATTAAAGTATGTGCTTTTCAGAGGTGGAGTTGGGTGTCTCTTATCTAGTCCAATAATCCCTACTTTTTAATTGGAATGTTTGGCATATTTATACTACTTATTTACTTACTGATATATGAGTCTGTTGGCCTATCATTTAGCTATTTATTTCTGTCTGTCTCTCTGATTTTTGTTCTTATCTTCCTCTTTCCTTGACTTCTTTCTGGAGGATTGAATATTAGCATTCATTTAGTATTTCATGTTATTTCATGAATTTATCTTTTAGCTACACTCATTCATTGCTGTTTTTCTTAGTGGTTGGTTGAGACATTACAATATTAATCCTTAACCCATCATAGCCTTTTTATAGTTTAATATTTTAATATTAACTTTTAATATTTTACCATAGTATATAAAATCTAAAAGTCTTAAATCATTATAACTCCGCTTATTCCTCATTTTTGGTTCTGTTTTGGTACATACTTTGCAGTGGAAAGCTAGTTGTCTTTTAAACATTTTTAGAGGATACTGAAAATTTTTGAATATCATTTCTTATGTGCAGATCTGGTAGTAGTAGTTTTTACCTTTCATTTATCTGAAAGTGTCTTTATTTGGGCTTTCAATTTTGTAAAGGTATGTTCACTGGGTAAAAATTCTTCTTTGACAGGTTTTTATCCCTTTCATCCCTTTTAAAGATGTCATTCCATTGTCTTCCAGCTCCTATTGCTACTAATGAGAAGCCAGCCATCATTTTTACCCTGTTGAGTGAAGTGTTTTTTTATGGTGGTAGGTTTCAATTTCTCTCTCTTCCTCTTTCTCTCTCCCAGCTTTCAGCAATTTTCCTGTGATATGTTGAAGTGTTATGTTTTTATTTATACTGATAAGGATTTCTGGGGTACCTTGGATTCTTATGTTTATATTTTTTACCAAATTTGAGAAAGTGTTAGGCATTCTTTTATTTCTTCAAATATTTCTTTGGACTCGATTTTTTCTCTACCTTTTTTTAATGGATTCCAAGTATAAGTATGTTTCCTAATTGACATCATCCCAGGAGTCACAGAAGCTCTGTTTATTTTTTCCTTCTTTTTCTTTGCACATTGCACAATTTTTTCATCTGCTTTAAGCTCACTGACCCTTTCTTTTGTCCATTTTATTAATTTTATTTAATGTACTAGCCTTTCAATTCTGTCATCTCTATGGTGATCTCTTTTACAATGTTCCTTTCTCTCTCCTTTGACAGTTTATGCACCTTTTCCTGGTGAGGTCCTTCTCTCTTCTTTAACTCCAGGAAAGCTTATTTTGCATTTCTCAAAATATTTTTCCCATGAATTTTTAAAATTATTTTCACTTGCTGGGAAATTTTTAATCTTTTCACTTAGATTTTACAATATTCTTTTACTTCCTTGTTTTCTTCTGGAACAATTCTTCAATCTAGTCTTATTATTATAAATAAAAGTGTATGCATCCTTCTATTCCTGAATCTACTTTATTATCACTCCCACATTCCAATATTTCCACCTGATCACATTTTTGTTTCATATTGTCAATGTTTTTCTATCTCCTGTAATATAACTATTTGCCTGTTTATTATACTTATTTTTAATTCTTGATCTATATATTCTGATGTTTCTGCTTCCAACATATCCCCTTTCTTCAAAGTGTTAGAGAGATTCAGGATCTGAGAAAAGAAAAGTTCTTAGATTGAACTTTACCAACCCTCACTGTTGGGGCAGAGTGAGGGACGCTCAGTCCTAAGTGTTTACCCAAACTCTGTACTACAGCAAAATTTTTCCAATAATGTTGGCTACTGAGCAAATTTCTGCAATGAAGTGGAAGAGGAAGAATGTCTCATGGCATATTGGAGAAGAATGACAACTGAACATAAGCAGCTTTCCCGCAGTTTAGTTCTCCTTATCTTCTGATCAACCTCTACACGTGACTGATCATTCAACCTCTAGTCTGAAAGAGATTTCTCTCCCTGGGAAAGCTTCTGTTGGTGGTGATGCTATTTTTCTGAGTTCTGTTACCTTTTAAAATTTCTCTAGGGTTAATTTTGGGGGGAAAATAGCCACTTATTCTGATTTTTATTCCTGGTCAAGTATCAGATCACCATCTTCCCATATCTTTACCTTAAAACTAGCATGTTTCCTGGAATATAATAGATATGTAAGTGCTTTTGAATGAGTAAATCAAGTCATATCCCCTTTTCATCGTGCTTCTCAGGGGATTTGGCTTCTTGGAGGTTTTCTTTTTTCTGACTGTTCTACTCTCCCTAAGTCAATCCAAGCTGCCCTCAAGTTTAAAACACAGTTTCTAAGCTAGGTTCCATAAATTTTACACATATTTTATCTGCCTCACCGATTTTATAACACAAGATTTACTATGGTTACTCCCTTGGGCTTATACAGGAGAACAGACCATTTTAGCTAGAGAAAATATGATTTTGATCAATTAGGTCAGTTGATTGCTTATGTTGAGACCCACAACAGAGTAAAATTTATATGTATTGTTGATTGTTAAAAATTGCATTTAGTACCAGGGACTAAACGCAGGTTTGGTGTGCTTGTGCGTGTGTGTATGTGGAAGAGGCAGTGAGGAAGATAAGGCTCACGTGTCTGTTGTTACTCACAACTAATCTGTGAAAAGAAAGTTGCCCTTAATATATTCAGCATAGATGATCAGGAACTATTTTAATTTCTTCACATGAAATATCCACAAAAAGACCATAAACACTATACAAATAATTTTAAGAACACCCACCGATTCCTTTACAAGTGAAAACATAGAAAATCATATTCTTTATATGCTCCCTATATTCTTCCAGATCTCCTCCCCTTACCTACCCACTCTGTGTTAAGCAGTATCCTCACCTCAGTGTCAGTTATTTCCTTACTTTATTTTACAGTTTTCCACCTGTATATGCACCCTAATCAATATTTTGCTTAATTTGTAATGCCTTTAAAATTTAAATTAATGAAATCATACTGTAAATATTCTTGTATGAGTAACATCTTTAGCTCAACATTTTTTAAAGTAATCTCTACACCCAATGTGGGGCTTGAATAACATATTTTTCTAATTCATATTAATACAATAGTTGTAGTTTTTTTTTTCATTTTTATTGAAATGGGTTATTTTCTTACATGAATATATTATTTACTTATCTACTCTGCTGTTTATGGACATTTAGTTACTAAACTTATGCTAATACAAACATACTATTAAAATCATTCCTCTATGTGTTTTCTAAACAAACACAAGAGTTTTTCTAGGGCGAACTCCTAGGTTGTAAGTTATCTGCATGCTCCAATTTACTAGAAAGTGCCAACACTGAAACAATGATTTCATGATTTTCTGTCTCACCTCCTAATCTCCCAAGCCAGCTCCTCTGTCTTTATTCTTAGTCTAGAGGGCATAAATAAATCACTAAAACAGAACTCATTCCTTATCACTCTTTATCACTTATGCTATTCCCAAATCAAAATTCTATTAGGGAGAAGTACTGCATAATTAGACATGATTCTAAAAATCAATGCATGGTTAATTTGATCATTATGGCATTCTTTTACAACTATGCTTCACTGACCAAGTTATCCAGTTATAGCAATTGATTCTGATAACATAGACAGCTAAATTAGATTTCCAAGTATGTCTCGATGCTTCAATCACATTTCTTTTCTATGGACATGTAGACATCTGGTCTCTATAAAGCAGAACAGAATGAATTTTTTATATTTCTAAAAGACCATAATTTTGTTTATGGATTTTCACACTGAAGGAAGATCCCCACCAGCAAAGAGGTTTTTCACATTGACATCTGTCATTTGCAGGGAGAGATTATGGAAGAGCAGAACTTTTCCTCACAGATTCTTTCAGAGATCTATGAATTTGGTTTTTTGTCTCTTCTTATATTACATGCTCAAATTATGTTTCTCTGAATATTACTTGTATATATCAACAGTATGGTTACTTCATCACAAAACTCTTAATTTGAAAGTTCACTGTCAGATTAATAATATCTTCAAGAGGGAGTGCAAAAAATGATGTACACACGTATTTGCTACCTCGAAATTTCATTTTTTATCCACAAACTTACATATTACTCTTTTCTTCAGTAATGCCATTAAAGCTCCAGTGTAGGCCTTGTTCACATTCAGAGCCTAAAGATTCCACTGGTCTCTGTTTGGCCATTAGCGGATATCTCATTTGTCAAAATATATGTAGACATATGAATTCTTTTTGCAGAGCTCAGCAAATACTGCCTGTGGACAGTTTGTTTTTGTAAATAAAGTTTTATAGGCACACAGCCACACCCATTCATTAACGTTATCTATGGCTGATATTGCATTTTAATGCAGAGTTGAGAGCTAAGAAAGAAGCCATAAGGCACTCAAAGCCTAAAATATTTACTATCTGGTCCTATGCAGAAAAAGTTTGATGATGCCTACACTAGTCTATCAAGATTGAGTATAATTTAAAACAATATAGGAAGAAAAAAAATGGTTTCTGAATTTCCTCCTTAATCTTGTTTCCTTTCCTTGTTCCTTTCACTTTTTTCTTAATTCAGTTATGTGTTTCTTTTTTTTTTTTTTTTAAAGATTTTATTTTTATTTTATTTGACAGAGAGAGAGAGATCACAAGTAGGCAGAGAGGCAGGCAGAGACAGAGGGGGAAGCAGGCTCCCTGCTGAGCAGAGAGCCTGATGCGGGGATCCCAGGACACTGAGATCATGACCTGAGCCGAAGGCAGCGGCTTAATCCACTGAGCCACCCAGGCACCCCAGTTATGTGTTTCTTGATGTTAAATTGCCCTTTTTAAAACTTTTTGACTGATGTTTAAAATCTGACTAAGAATTAGTTTCACCATTGTAGTAGTCATTTGAGCTATTCACCAAATATTCTGATTCTTTGCCTTTTGGGCACATGGTAAGATTCTACTTTGTCACTGACTTGAAATAAAGTAGAGTAATGTAACTTGGGTTGTCCAAGTCAAGATGAACAGAAATAAGACTTTTTTTTTTTTCTGGACAAAAGCACAGAATTTCCAACTTAATTTTTTCCCACTTTGGGGGGCACCCCACAGGACCAGAAGGATCAGAGTCCCTTTTGCTGATATGTAAAGATAACAAGTGAAAAATAAACTGTTATTTTAAGCTCCTGCGATTTGGCAACTAACTACTCATTCATTACCAGAAATTTAACTGAACCTATCTTGATTGATATGCAACGGGTTCAAGAGGTGGGGTGTTGCCATTACAACCAGCAAAACAACAGTTTCTTTTGGAGTGGAAGGACAGTCATTACTGATAGGCAGTTACAAAAGACTTGATAAAACTCTCACCTATAATAACTTGAGAGGCAGATAACGTTCCAATGAGCTTATAGCTTTAGGTACTCCTGGAAAACAGCATGCTAATATTATAAATTAATGCTTATAGGATTCTTTTGACAAGATGATTACAGATATGAGTAAATTCAGATAACAAATGGTCAGTATTCAAACAGTATTGAAAGAGAATATAAAAATATCCAAGATTTTGACCAGTGTCAAAATTATAAAATGATTATTAGAAATTATGTAAATTTTAAACATTTAAACAATGTTTGCAGTGTGAATAGTCCCACTCTATATTTTTAAAAACTTTTAAAAAAATATTTTATTTATTCAAGAGACAGCACAAGCAGGGGAGCAGCAGAGGAAGAGGGAGAAGCAGGCTCCCCACTGAGCGGGGAGCCAGTCATGGGGCTTGTTCCTAGGACCCTTGATCCCAGGATTCTGAGATCATAACCAACTGAGCCATCCAGGTGCCCCTACTTTTTAGGACGTTTTGACAGTATATCTGTTTCAACGTTAAAGTCTTCACACTCACATTTGTTTTCTCTTTCCCTGAAATTTCATTTAGAGGATAATAAAGGGGGGCACCTGGGAGGCTCAGTCAGTGGAACATCCAACTCTTGATGGCTCAGGTCCCGAAACTGAGCCCCACCAAGGTTTTCTGAGTGTGGAGCCTGGTTAAAGATTGTCTCTCCTTCTCCCTCTGTCTCTCCCTGCTCGTGCTCTCTCTCTCTAAATAGATACATACATACATACATACATACATACATAGGATAAAAATAAAACATAAACCTACAAAAATAGAGGCAATCTGAAGATAGCTTTTGGTGGACACTTCAATACATTTTGTAAAAAGTAAGTTGAAGAAAGGAAACTGAAATATCTCCAGGGTGAGAGGAAGGGTTGCCAGGTAAAACACAAGATGCCTAGTTAAATTTAATTGCAGATAAAAAACAAGTTTTATTAGGATAAATATGTCCCATGCAATACAGGGTATTCTATATTTTTAAAAAAATTTCTTCATTTATTATTGTATTTTTTTAATCAATCTGACAATCCTAGCCACAAGAAAGCTGCTATTCTTAGAGATATTTGTTAAGACAGACAATTCATAAATCCCAAAAAGATGGCACTGAAAAAGTAAATAAACCATCACAGAATAAGAAAGTCATCTTGAAAATGTAATTGAAATTGGAAATAAAAAGTTGAATAAAAGGCAAATGAATATGAAAAAAAAAAATTCTTCCAGAACAGGACAACGAATTGTAAATATGAGGAAGAAAATAAGCGTTTAGTGCAGGGGCTGGCACACTACGGTACTTGGGTCAAATCTGGTTTGCTATTATTTCCTGTTTGCCTGTGAACACTGCTCAAGAATGTCAGCACTGTAAGTCCCAGAAACCAAGTTGGAGCGTCTCCCTCTGTCCCATTCCTGCTTCACTCCTAGCTCCTGCCTGCCTCCTTCACTGCCGAAACAGCAGTGCTCAAGCTTTGGACTGGTCACCCCCTGCATGTGGGCATCTCTGTAGTTAGCAATTACCAGACATACAAGGTGGAATACCACACAGCTTTCAGAGACTGAGAAAATTTCATCATTTCCAGCTAGGTGTCCAAACTGAAACCACTGGCCTCTCATGAGGGAGAGAGTGGCACAACTTGATCAGGTATCACCAAGGCAGTGAATGAAACTGATGAAGGTGCCTTCCTGTCCCACCCCTCACCTAACTCATCCTCAACATTCCTCTGCTGGGTGGTAGCTCTTTGTCTTTCATCCCTAGAGTGTCTCTAGCAGAAAGCAACTGGGTGCAAAGCATGCCTGTTATTTCATGGGGTCCATCACAGGAAAATGGGTGTAGAGCAGGATTTTTTTCTCTTATTCGGTAAGCACCACTCAATATCTTTGATTCTGCCACTTCCCTAATAAAATCGAAAATATTCGCAATCTGGTACTTTACCTGATTTAGTGATCCAGCAAGAGAATAAAAAATGTGACTGAAAATAGTTTCATGAAGAATGGGAAAGCAGAGAAAGATGGAATAATTAAAGAAATAATAGAAGAAAATCTCACAACCGAAAAAGAGAATATATCTTCAGTTTGAAAGGATTCTTCAACTGTATTGAGAAATGAGCAGGGGGAGAAAATCCACATTATAAGGAGAAAAGCCTACATGTTTCCTACGTAAGGGAAAATGGAAAGAGAAAAACAAGAATCAACTGCCTCAGAATTTTTATTAACAACATCCGATGTTGAAAGCTATAAGCTTGAATGCCTCCCAGTTGCTGAATTAAATTATTGTCATCCTAAAGTTTCAACTCATCTTCATATTCTTTAAAAATCACAACCAGTACAATGATAAAATGGTAATATTTTCAGACATGCAAAGGCACCTCTTTTATATTAATAAATTACTTAAGGATGCAAATCAAAGAAAGAATAATAGAAAAGAAGCAGAGTTTACATCTTTGAAGAACAGTGTGGTGGGAGTTATCCAGGGATCATAACTCTACCACAGGTTTAGGTTACATGAGCTGAGATTTGACAGAGGGTTGATGATTCAAAAAGAGAGATCTCTGCATAGGAAAAATAATATTCCACAGAAAAATTAGTGCAGTTGAGAGGTTGAGAAAAAAATGAGAATATGGTAGAATATAATAAGGTAATATAAAAGAAGAATTTATTTCCACTTGATGCTTAGTTCATTTTACACTGAATCAGAGTATTTAAAATGTAGATAAATCAATGTAATTCCAGCACACTGCTTGCATGGCAAGGAAAAATACAGTATCAATATACTTGACATTGTTTATTTCTTTGGTAACTTTCATAATCATGCATTAATAAATCATAGAAGAATGAATTATAGCTATAAAACAAATAAATAAGAATACTTTACATTATAAACCTCTCTGTGGAGAGATTACTGAAATGAGTTAAATATAGACCAGATGACTAGAAACCAAAAAAAAAGCAAAACAAAACAGAATTAGGAAGACATAGGAGTTTTACTTAAATTTCTCAAAGAAAGAAAAGGTTGTTTCATTTCTCACATCTGAGTGGGTCAGAGAAGAGATATTAGGAAATGTATTTAAGGCTACTTTATCAGTATGCATAAACTTTGTCAAAACTTTAGAGACAATAACCTGTTTTCAAGTACAGCAACTTGGAAAGAAGAATCTTCTCATTAAAGCTACTCAAAATGAACTTTAGAAGGACATACTAACATGATAACAGTAACAAGAGCTTTTTTTTTTTTTTTTAAAGATTTTATTTATTTGTCACAGAGAGAGAGGGGGGGAGAGAGGGAGCACAGGCAGACAGTATGGCAGGCAGAGGCAGAGGGAGAAGCAGGCTCCCTGCTGAGCAAGGAGCCCGATGTGGGACTCGATCCCAGGACGCTGGGATCATGACCTGAGCCGAAAGCAACTGCTTAACCAACTGAGCCACCCAGGCGTCCCAAGAGCTTTTTTTTTTTTTTTGAGATCATAAGCTATTTTATATATTGGAGAGATAAAATAGTACATTAACAAAATCTTCTTTGATAGAAAAATAACACCAGAACTCTTACGAATGTGATTATCAGCTAAACCACCAGAGATACTGGTCCAGCTGAGTTCTTCCATAACTATGTAACTCAAAGGCTAAGAGATTGACTGAAGTCAAGATATGAATCACTGGACAGTTTTTTCTGGAAAGACAGAATGAATCATAAGGCGCTTTAATAAGGAAGTTTCAAGAAACCTTATCGTTTGGAGAAAGAGTACCCTGTCGTTCCTGTAGTCAAGCCCCAGGCCCAACCAAAAGGAAGCAGGTTGTGACAATGATCCAATGAGACTCAACCCAGAGCTCCCTTCTTGTCTTTTGCTTGGCTTTGGAGTGTGAACTGACTGGGCATGATTTTAGAGGCTGGAGCCTTTTTTAACAACAAGAACCAGAACTTTTACCGGTGGAATGACTGTTATGTTCAAAGCATACAAGTGATTTATTTTTAAATTTCATTTTGCCCTCACAATGCCTGATAAAGTAAGTATTCTGGTTTTAATGACTGCCAGCTTCCCTACTCTCCCCATTCCCATCTGTGTCCAAATCTGACCAACCACAGAAAGCCAATATGCTCCCAAGCCAATCACATAGGCTATCCCACTTTCACTTAATCCACCTTCAGCTTCCCTTTGACAACAGCCTCCAATCAGAGTATTCCTGAAGCATTTCCTTTTTTACTATAAAGCTTCCCCACTTCCCTGCCTGACTTTGAGTCTCTGCCAAATACAAGTGATGGTAGCTGAATCCTTTGCTATAGCAAGAGATGAATAAGTATCCTCTCTTCTCATTTGGGTGAGTTTTATTTCCATGTACCAGATGTAATTTCAACCACTATCCAGTAAGGCTTAGAATTCCAATGAAGTAATTAATTGCTACTTTTCTTAAAACCAGCTTTTGGAAAGCAAAGTTTTCTAGACAAAAAGAAGAAAGAAAAACATTTAGAAGTGTTCCATCACCTCAGATAACTTGGGGTGGCAAATAATGGTAAAATAAAACTGCAAATCATTGCTCTAATCCTTAAATTGATTTGTGTTCTGTATTCATAGTTGAAGGAAAAGATCCAGAGCCAAATGACCTTTTATATTGTATTTCTTGGTTCCATTCTACAGCTGGTATTGTTACAGATTAAAAAAACCAGCAGTGCCCAGATTTAACTGCAGATGTATGTTAAAGCAAAGTGTTTTCCAGCTCTCTAATGGCTCTCCCTCTGTTAATGGAATGAGACACAGAGGAAATTAAAAGCAAGCACCTAAATATTTCTAGTAAAAACAAGGTGCATAGGCAAATACATAAATTTAGAAAAAGTGTTTAAAAAGTATCAGTGCATTGAGGTCTGATTCTGACAGAGTGGGAGTCGTTTTCCAGCCTTTCCCAGTACTTTGATTTCATACTAGGCTACTGTGGGCCACTCAGCATCTGATCTATTTCCAGAAGCTAGTGTTTATTTCTCAACTGATGTTTCTGGGGAAATCAGTTTCTCCAGCGTTTATGAGGTGTCCTCCAAAAAATAGGGGGTAGCCTCTTTTCAAATGAAATGTGAGCAACTGGGTTTTGCACAACATTGTACAAGCTTTTAATATACAGGAAGATGTGACCTGAAAATGTTTCTGAACATTTTCACAGTCCATTTCATAGGATTAGAGCTCAAAGAAACATAATTGAGCTGATATGTTTTTTTTCTTGGCAGCCATCTTAAAGCCTTAATGTATTTCCAAGTTCCACTGCAGTGAAGATACAGATACAGAATGCCAACTCTGAGAAAGCTCTACGGCGTTATACTTTTGAATTTTTGAGCTCAGATAGGTGAACTGAGGTTGGTTCTTGCATAACAGTGTAAAACAGCGATTAAAGGCTGTAGACATGGGATCAGCCTACTAGGTTCGGAATGCTGGATTTGCTCCTCTGTGGCTTGAGGCAAATTTTTACTCACTCCATTCCTTAGTTTGCTCTTCTACTGAGTTATTGAGAGGTTTAAGTGAGTTAGTATACGTAAAGTGCTAAGAATGTTACCTAGCTCATAATTTTCATTATCTTCAGAATAGTTATTAATTACTATTTTCTGGGAAATTTGAGTGAGAAACCAAACCTAGACTCACTCTTTCCTTCCATTCATTGTAAACATATTTAGTTTTTGATGATGAGAGAAACCTGGGGTCAGAAAATGAAAGAAAAAAATCGTGTGATTGGGGAACAGTATCAAAGAAGGTGGGGGTTCATAGGCAAGTCATACGCTTTGACCCCTTAGCACTCTTACCCCCAGTAAGGAGACAAGTTAAACTCTCTCCCAAATGAATACCCACTGTGTTGTATCTCTCCCCTCAGTCTGTCCCCCACTTGTGTAGAACTATGCTGAGAATTGGAGCAAGGTGCAAATTGCCCTCTGCCTCCTCCCTCAGAAAGCTCTGGAACCATCTCAACCATAAGTCTAAGAGGTTAATCTCCCTACTGCTGTGTTTGCAGTTAGGTCCCTCGCTCAACGGAACAGTGACTCATTCTTCTATTGCTATGTCTTGATTTATAAAGATGCCTAATAAAATGGTTATATTTTAAGTCAGCAAAACTTACTCTAAAATATCATAGTTTAAAATATCATAGTCTCATTGTTTTCCCAAGGGTCTTCCTTCACATTACTACTGCATCAGGATGAATGTCGTTTCCAAAAATTGAGAGTTCTTTGGTCTAGTACTCTACTGAAATCAGCACTAACTTCATAATCTGACTTATTCAGTTTCAATTTTAGGTATAGGATTAGAACTAATGAGCAACATTTGAATTACTTTTTAGAGATACTGTACTATAAAAATTCTCATCCTCCTAACATCTTGTAAGCTATTTTTGTGGCTACCTGGACTTTAAATACTTTCTTCACTGGAAGTTAATCCATTATAGCTATTAGCTTCTTGTTCTGTCAAGGTACAGAAACTAATAAACCTTGAAGGATTTAAAAAGCTACAGATTCTGAAGTTCTTTCATCAAGTTTGTTTGGCAGGTTAAATTACTTATTCTTATTAATATCAGAGAGTAGTTCATCCCAATAGTGAAGGGTCACCTTCAGTGTCTCTGTAAATAATTATGTGATTCTAAAATTGTGCAGTTGAAATTCCTGTTTTTAATCATTCTGCTCCCTTCTAAGGATGTATCAAGGCAATAAAATAATTTCAAAGGTGATATTTTTAACATCTCCAGTTTAATCATTGCTCATGGTAGGAAGAAGGTCAGTAACCATATTCAAAACCATTTTTAAAGCAGCTACTTAATTTACTTAACTGTTACTTCTTTTTCATCCTTTCTTTCTGGTCAACTCCATTTTCTAAAGAAGATGTTTCATACATATTTCTGTGTAAAACTTCAAAATATTTCATAAATACTTCTGTGTAAAAATGTGCATTTGTACTTAAATTTTAACAGTTAAGTTAGCCTTCACTGAAGAATCGACTAAGTATATCCAGCTTCTTCACCTTTCTCTGTTTTATATTTCCTTTTTTATATTTCCTAAGTGTAATAAGCATTTGAAAAAGAGTAAGTCATGCTTCTTTTCATCACAAACATAGGATACTAGCAATTTTTTAACTTCATCCATGACTATAATTTTGTTTTTGTTTCTTTGGCTCTAAGGCCTAAAATCTAAAACAATAATAAGACATGCAAAAGCACCTAACACATCGCAGGAGTGTAAAAATTTACAAAAGAGTATGTATTTACAAACTATAAATACAATAATTCTCTATAATCATATTTACATTATTCAAGCAAAACGTGGTATTTCAAACACTTTAGTCTTCATTAGAAGTTACTCTGAAGGTAGATAAAAGAAATAAAATGGGGTGTTATACATACCCAGTTTAGTTCTTTATAGCAATATGATGAGAAAGGAGATAGGGTTAACAAGCAAATTTATGTTTGTACATTCCCAGTTTCCCCTAATGTACATAGGCTGATCTTCATTACTAGGAAAAAAGCAAGACTATTCTCACTATAAAACCAGAATCCATGTTCTACTGAGAACCACAATGGATATGATTCTTGCCTTCACCTTCAAAGATCAATTTAAGCATATTCATCTTCTTATGTCTCCTCTTGGAATTTTTTCTTTTTACTATTCCCTTTCTTATAACTTCTACTGAGTCAAGTGGGAGTTATTCTGCCAAATCAGGCAGATTTCTCTAGGTCTAACATTGACTTATTTTTCCTCTCACCCCATGGACATTCTCATCAAGCTGATGCATCTACCTAAAGTTATACAGTGTTGCATCTTTCTTCATTGTAAAAGGGTCTGAAATTAACAAGTACATTACTAAGTTAATTTTAGAATGTAATATAATGATCTTAGGAATTCAAGACTTATGAGGCATTTGCCCTCAGGTCTACAAAAAGTTAAAAATTTATTTCTAGAATGATAGACTACATGGCTTATAGTTAACAAATAATTTCAAATTATGCCTTTACAGAATGAGAAAAGTATACCGAAACTTATATTCCTAACAGCTTTATAGTACTGAAAAAAATCAATCTATAGAAAAGATTCCTGAAACTTTTATTTAGTAGCTATTTAAACTTCCTTATAGTGGATTTATAACTACTGAATTAACTTGCACGTTTGAGATTCAAACTATACAGTACTAGAGAATAGACAGTTTAAAAAAAAAAACCTTCTATATAATTCAAGCTCAAATGTATTGAATACTCAAATGTGGCCCTTAAATTACAAATACAGTCATAGTGGTATAATATTATTTTAGCACTTCAATCATGATTGTGAAATTTACATTCAGTTTTACCTAGACAAAATTCTGCAGGATTCTATACAAACCTTGATGAAACTACTTACAAATCAGTCAATATCACAGCAGCTTATGTTGGTAACAATTGAAACGAAGCCTAGGATCTCAGACTCATAGCATAGTATAGAAAGGCACTAGAAAACGTGCTAAATAAAAACAAGTAATTCACATTCTCCTCCTGTATGAGATTCCTTGTTCATGCATACCTGAGTGTCACTATCCCTGACCACCCATGGCACAATTTAAAAATAATGACTTGGTGTCATGGCTAGGTCTACAAGGGCTAATTCAGTTTTAAGTAATGATGAAATGTGTGATCTAGAATAAACGTCAATGGCATTTTTTTCCAATATTTGCTTTGGTGAGAAAATAAGGCATCTCTTTCTGAAATTCTGAGGCCAAAAAGAAGACCAATGTTAACCAACAATAAATTTATCATTTTTGTAGTCACCTCAGAAAATATTGGCAAAGCAAGTATAAAAGCCTCATGAAAGCTTAAAATAGGGTATAGTAAATGGAAAATCATCTTATATGGATAGACCAAGACTAGAGATATCTGAGCAGGTAGAAAAGTTACTTTGTATTACTATGCTCTAGTGACATACAGTGAAACACTGGGACTGAGATTCAACTGTATTCAAGACCACGCTGAGAATCCATTGGTACTCTTTGTGTTTTGAATTTTACCTCAGAAAGTGGAAAAAAAAAAGAAATTGATAAGTTACCAGATGTAAAGATAACAAAGGACTCAAACCTAAGTAATTGATTGACTGATAAGTTTCATCTGTCTGTTACTTTTTTATTTCTTCTTTTAGGAACTAAATGTTGTTGTATCATGATTTCTGTAAACTAAAACTATGTACAAATTAAGTAGAAGACTAAAATTTATAGGGACTGGAGAGGTGTACATTTGGAATAACAAGAGACATATTTGCTACATTCTAAGATATATTTTAATGCTTATTCATTTGCTTATTCTCTGAGTGACCATTTATTGAACACCTGTTACATATCTCTTTTAAGTTCTGAAGCTACAGCAGTGAACCAAACACACAAAAGTAGGTGTTCTCTTGGAGCTTACGTTCTGGTTGGGGACTATATCCAACTCTACTTGAATCCAATCTTGGATGTCCACTAGGCTTACCAAACTTGAAAAATTCAAATAATTCTCAATCTTCCTCTCCTTCAAATATATTTCTCCTCCAGTCTTTCCTAGCTCAGTAAGTGTCATCTCTATTTACCCTCTTGCTTATGCCAAAAACTTGAGAGTTACTCCTTTTCCCTCCTTCCTTCACTCTTCCCATACAATCTGTTATCAAATGCTGTTGGCTCTACCTTCCAAATCTTTTCAACACCTGCTACAGACCTGGTCCATTGTTTTTCAACTATACTGATATAATACATTTTCTAACTTTCCTGCTTTGGAAGCAGGGGTGGGGGAGGAGAGAGAGAGAGAATATAAAATAAAACAAATAAAAAACTACTCCTAGTTGGTCACTCAAGAGAATTAGGAATTAAGTTGCTGTTGATAGGGATAGATCTATTTATCTATATCTATATCTATATCTATATCTATATCTATCTATATATATCACTTGTATATGTCATTTAATAAGTTTGAGTTTATAATTATAAAATATATTAACAATTATAAAATATAATTAAATTGAAATGTAGTCACTAAACGTAAAATTTAGAAAGTGATTTTCCTATCCACAGTCACTGGAAAATTCTTTTTTTTTCTTTTAATTTTTATTTATTTTTAAAATTTCTTTTCAGTGTTCCACAATTCATTGTTTATGCACTACACCCAGTGCTCCATGCAATATGTGCTTTCCATAATACCCACCCCCAGGCTCACCCAACCTCCCACCCCCAGCCCATCCAAACCCTCAGATTGTTTTTCAGAGTCCATAGTCTCTCGTGGTTCATCTTCCTGTCCAATTTCCCCGAACTCCCTTCTCCTCTCCATCTCCCCATGTCCTCTGTGTTATTTCTTATGCTCCACAAATAAGTGAAACCATACGATAATTGACTCTCTCTGAAAATTCTTAAAACAGTGACAACCTGGTAGCAAAGAACATTCTCATTGCCCACATTGTGGTCTCAATATATAATTTTCATACAAAACAAACCAAGGCTCCTTGAAAGAAATGGAAGGAAACATTCAAAGTCTACATGGAAACATTTTAGCTTAGATAGCAAAAAATATCTCAAATACACTGTGAGAGTCATGTTAAAGGACTTAGTAGTAATTGAAGAGTCTTACACTCAGTGAAGATAAGAAAATTTAAGCATTGAAAGCAAGATAATTTGAACACCTAAGAAACATTTGAATATATGAGTTTATCATGATACTAAAAAATAATAATTACTCATTATTATTTTCAATGCTGGTAAATAGACTCATTATGCTGTGAAACAAATGTAAAAAATTAAACATGTACCCCACTGTTTTCTACAATAACTGTTCTTTTGGATAATCACACAGCAGATGAGAAGTTTACTTTTAAGGGAAAACTTCAAATAACAAAATAATGCAATAGATAGAATTATAATATCATTTTATATACTCAAATATATTAATCTAGCTACTGATCAACAACTATTGTTAAGATCAGAAAACAAGACAAACACACATCATGCACCTCAATTGAGACCTCTATCTATGAAACAGTATTACTAAAAAATTGATAAAAAATTGATAAATGTGAATCCTATCATACCTCCAGTTCTAATCTACAGAAAAATACACAAGAACATTAGCTCACAAACTCTGGAATTTCCCAGGTGAAATTGAAACTGGCCTCATACACAGAGGTCAAGGAGAGACCAAAGAAAGAGGCAAACCATTTCAGATTGGTAGGTGGCAGGTTTATGAGACTGACGGGCTACCTACTGCGCTAACGGGGCACCTAGGTGGCAGGTTTAATAAGCAAGAAAACTTACGATATTTGTCTTGGGTGGCCACCAGATGTGTAGATCTCCACACCTGTCCACCAGAATCTTAAAAGTTGTGCAGAGGCCTTAACTGGGCTCAGTCATGTATACCCTCCAGATGATCTCAATAACACATTACTTTCTTTCAAGGCTAAGCCATTGAAAATGGTTCTTACTATTGGAATGGAGGGTAGAACTACATTACAAGGGCAAGGAGCCTCTGAGTGCCCAGGTCCAACTTGAATGTCAACTGGCAGTCATGTTCTCTCCATGATCTCTACTGAAAAAGAGAGAAGAACATGTTAAAAGATGCGTGAGGGATGCAATCAGCAAAGAACCAACTGTAGGAAACTACTGGACAAAGGATCTTAGTTCTAATTCAATAAATAAGTTGCAAGTAATTAAAAAAAAGAGAGAGAGAGAGATGACAGAAGACTTATATACTAAAAGGGAATTAAGGGAAATTTGAGCTAATTACAATGTTTGGTACTAAGATGATTCCTGATTTTTTTTTTTAAATTGTAAAAACAATTGTGGCATTTGTGAGAAAATTGGTAAAATTTAAACAATGATTGGATCTTTTCCAATCTATTCCAATATTAGGAAATTTTCCAATATTAGGAATTTATTATTTGGAATAATTTGTAATAAATTATTATTCCAAAAATTTAGAAATTTTTGGAATAATAATGAAAACATGGTATCTTAAAAAAAGGACTATATATTCAAAGAAACATACTGAGGATTTACAGATGAAATAATACAACATCTTAGATTTCCTCAGAAATGGCTTAAAAAGAGGAGATAGGTAGGAGTGTAAATAACACAAGATGTGCCAGGTGTTGGTAATTGTTGATGATGGATAATGGTGAAGGATTTTATTATGCTTTTCTTTCTATTTCTAGATATAGCTGAGTTTTTCTACAATAAACTAAAAATAAATGTAAGAATATATCAACATGATATAAAATATTCAAGTAAAGTTTTTGAGGCAAGAAAATCCAACTGTGTTCCTTTAGTTGTCAGGTCATTTGCTAAATGTTTTGAGTCATTTTAAATCAGACAAAATGTTATACTGGAGGTTTCATGCTTTTAGCACATATTCTGTTGGTAGAGAGGTTTTCACAGGAGCCAAATTGACTTTGTTGGGGGTAAAAACTTCTATATGTCAGTACTTTTAATGTTGTGTACATCAAATTATAGTAAAAAGACAACTAAGGGGGGCGCCGGGTGCTCAGCGGGTTAAGGCCTCTGCCTTCGGCTCAGGTCATGATCCCAGGGTCCTGGAATCGAGCCCCCACATCAGGTTCTCTGCTCAGCGGGGAGCCTGCTTCCCCCCCCCCTCTGCTTATCTCTCTGCCTACTTGTGATCTCTGTCTGTCAAATAAATAAATAAAATCTTAAAAAAAAAGACAACTATGAATAAGATGCAACTCTTCTATTTTCAGGAATGATACAACTGCATTATAGTAAACCAGGTTTATGTTCTACCATCATGTGGGGTTCTCCCATTCCTTCATTTTGTTATGGGTCATTCAAAATATCTTAAAAAATCAGTCATTTAATCATTACTACTCAAAATATCCAGTGAGAAATTTGAGCTAGGAAAAACTGGAAGATACTGAATATACTGCATTGCCTTGAATCCATTTGTAACTTGTAATTTTCATAAAGCACATATACCCTGGGTGTGCCTTAATGTGGATAAATTCATTTCATTTTGGTTGAGCTGTATTTTTGTCAACTAGGGCTGCCATAACAAAACAGACACCACAGACTGGGTGCCTTAAACAACAGAAATTTATTCTTCCACAGTGCAAAAGCATGTGGAAGTCCAAAATCAAAATATTGGCAGGGTTGGTTTCTCCCAAGGTCTCTGTCCTTGGCTTACAGACAGCTGCCTTCTCTCTGTGTCCTCACATGGCCTTTGCACATGCAAATCTCTGGTGTTTCTTCTGCTTCTTATGAGGACATTGATGAAATTATGGTCCCACCCTTATGACCTCATTTCACATTAATCACCTCAATAAAGGCCCTATCTCCAAATGCTGTCACATTGAGAATTAGGGCTTTAATATATGAATTTAGAGGGTACAATTCAGTACCTAACAAGCTGCAAAGTGTTGTAGCTTTTTCCCCCTGATAATTCAAGAGAATGACTGGGGAAAATTAATTTTTCACATAAGAAAAGTCTTTCCAAAGAAAATCATGACTTTCAAAAGGTCCACTCATTGTAAGTTTAGTAACTGGAATACTGTCATTTAGCTGGGATCCAAGCCCTCTGGTATCTGTCTCAGCCTGTTCCACACACAGCCCCTCAGCCCTCAGACATCAGCCACCACTCACTTCTAATTCTAGAGGTTGACCCCTTCCACATCTGCTGGTAAATGTTTTAAAATGTGCATAGATTTGTGGCCCAAATTTTTGAAATTTACAGATGGCAAATACACATATGAAAAGACGCTTCACACGATATGTCATTAGAGAAATGCAAATTAAAACAACAACAAGATACCACTATACACTTGTCAGAGTGGCTAAACTCCAGAGCAGACAACACCAAATGCTGATGAAGTGTGAAGCATCAGGAATTCTCATTCGGTTCTGGTGGGAATGCAAAATGATAGAGTCATTTTGAAACACAGTTTGGAGGTTTCCCACAAAACTAAACATAGCCTCTTACCATATGATCCAGCAATCATGTTCCTTGGTATCTACCCAAAGAGCTGAAAATGTATATCCACACCAAAACCTGCACATGTGTGTTTACAGCAGCTTTGTTCATAATTGCCAAAACATGGAAACAACCACGATGTCCATCAGTAGGCGAATGGATAAACTGTGGTGAATCCCGGTAATGGAGTGTTATTTAGTGATAATAAGAAATGAGCTAGCAAGCTATTAAAAGACATAAAGGTAACTTAAATGCACATTATTCAGTGAAAGAAGCCAGTCAGAAAAGGTTAATTATTGTATGAGTCCAACTATATAACATTCAGGAAAGACAAAACCATGAAACAGTAAAAATATCAGTAGTTGCCACAACTTAGGGGGAAGAGAGGAATGAATAGGTGAAGTACAGAGAATTTTTAAGGCTTTGAAAATACTTGTGTATGATACCATAATAATGGATATTTGTTATTATATACTTGGCAAAACCTACAGAATATAAAACACCAAGAATGAATCCTAATCTAAACTATGGGCTTAGGGCAATTATAAGATGTTAATGTGGGTTCATCAGTTATAAGAAAAGTATCATTCTGCTGAAGCATGCTAATGCGGTAAGCTATGCTTGTGTAGAGACAAGCTATATGGGAATTCTCCATACCGTCTGCTTAATTTTGCTATGAACCTAAATCCGTTCCTAAAAATAAAATCTGTTTTAAAATAACAATAATAAAATTTTTAAAAAATAAAGAAAAATTTTAATCCTATCTTTCACATACTGTGTGATTTTAAGCAAGCTCGTTAATATCTTTGTCCAGGAGTCACTGGCTGGCTCAGTCAGTTAAGCATCTGCCTTTGGCTCAGGTCATGATTTTGGGGTCCTGGAATCAATCCCTGCGTGCCCTGAGTCAGGCTCCTTCCTTCTCCTTCTTCTTTCACCTCTCCCCCTCTGTTCATGCGCTCTTTCTCTTGTTCTCTCTTTCTCTATCTCAAATAAATATGTAACATCTTAAAAAAAAAGAAAAAAACTTTTGTAGTCCACTATACTTACCTATAAAATGCAGCAATAAAGGCACGGCCTGTCGGAATTATTGCACATAAGTAAAAATGAAAAAAAGAATGATTTTACAGAATACTTTCAAATACTGACTTATACTAAATTGGATGAGAGGCTTTCAGCTCAGACACTAATGAAAAATAAAATGAAAAACAAATATTGCAGGACGCCTGGGTGGCTCAGTTGGTTAAGCGACTGCCTTCAGCTCAGGTCATGATCCTGGAGTCGTGGGATCGAGTCCCTCATCAGGCTCCCTGTTCGGCACTTCTCATGCTCTCTCTCTCTCAAATAAATAAATAATATTTAAAAAAAAAACAAACAAATATTGCATATAGGAGGCCATTAATTCCTATATACTGCTTCTCTAAGGGGAATCATAAAAATGCTTATTTCAATTAATTATTTTATAGATTCCTTAGATCTATGTTTATTTAAGTTTGCTCAATTTAAGAAAAAAAAAATTACTGCTTTGATAAGACAATATATACTCATGATACAAACTTAACTAGAACATCTATGGTGAAAAGAAATTCCTCCTCCCTCCTTCATCTAAGTTCTATCCCTAGTAGTAACTACTGTTACCAGTTTTGTATGTTTATGAAATGTTTTAGTGCTTGATTCTGGGAGTATTATCAGTCAAATTAAAAAATCAGTATTGTACAGATACTAACCAGTTCGAATAGATTTGGCCTTAGCACTGCACTAAGCATCCTGGATTCCCCCAGGTATTACACTGGCCAAAGGTCTGTAGGTAGGTAAGTGATGTCAGAATAGAAACTAAACAGTCATTACCCATACTCTGCACTAGGTGTGTATTCGTTAAAGGGAGAGCAAAAAAGGAAGTAGTGAAGGTATATGGTATCTATTTCAGGTTTTCCAGAGCAAAATTTTTTGTATTGCAGATATCATACTTAACTATAAGGTACATACATATAGTACTTAAAGAGCTACCCAGAACCACAGCTAGGATTTTGCCCATATCTATGTAATCATGATTCTAAAATCAAAGGTTTTAAAATTGACTAATTGGGGCGCCTGGGTGGCTCAGTGGGTAAAGCCACTGCCTTCAGCTCAGGTCATGATCTCAGGGTCCTGGGATCGAGTCCCACATCGGGCTCTCTGCTCAGCAGGGAGCCTGCTTCCTCCTCTCTCTCTCTCTGCCTGCCTCTCTGCCTACTTGTGATTTCTCTCTGTCAAATAAATAACTAAATAATCTTTTAAAAAAATAAATAAATAAAATTGACTAATTAACCTTATTATTGCTGATACCCTCAGTAAAGATTTCATTTATTCTCTTGCCTAAAATTAATATTTTCTAAGCTCTAAGAATTTTTACTTTAATTTTCTTTGTTCTGTATACCTGTCTTCCTCTCTTGCCCCCTCCCTACCTTCCTAAGAACTGTCATTTTCAAGGATATTAGGATGAAACTTGCTGTACAATCACATTTTTCACTTTTCCTAACTTCAGAAATGTAGCAGTCAATGAGAATTTTGGACAGTTTTTCTTTAATTTCGATCATATATATGACTCATTCTGCCTTCTCAGGCCCTTTCAAGAACAGGCTCAGAAGTAAGGCTCTTTAGGTCTGATGTATTTCAAGTCTCATATAATGCAGTGTTCACTTTCAAGTATATTCATTCAAAGTTTTCTCTTTCTATACCTCAAAGTCAAGAGAGGTATTTCTATAAAAGAATTTCCCAAACTACTGCTTCTAATTCCATATGAATGCAATGAGGAGGTGGTAGGGAGAAATGCCCAAAGGAGGCACCTTCTGCACAGGATAAAACAAAATAAAATGTCAAATCACATTTGTCTTCCTCTTTTCCTTTCACCAACTTATTGTTAAGCACAGATATTATTAAGCATAGATATTAAGCACAGATATATTAATTATTATTAAGCACAGTCTTTAAGCAAAGACTCCAGAGTCAGTATATGGTTCCAGAGCTTTCTGTCTTTCAAATAACTTATGTTAAATAGTGTGTCCACAAGACAGTATGTTTGTTAAGTGGCGTAGCTGGACACACTCCAACTTTCACCAACTAATGGATGATCCCGGGCATCCATTCTCTAAGCTCCAGATCCAACTTCCATAAAATCATCATAATATCTATTTTTAGGGCTATTTAGAAGATTAAGTGATATGTGTAAA
This sequence comes from Mustela lutreola, assembly GCF_030435805.1. Lineage (NCBI taxonomy): Eukaryota > Metazoa > Chordata > Mammalia > Carnivora > Mustelidae > Mustela > Mustela lutreola. The sequence continues at coordinate 81,167,187 of NC_081298.1, forward strand.
ACTTAAACACATTAACTGGAAGAATTATTTACTATCACTGACAAATGTATGTTTTTGATAAGAGAGTTTTGCCCCAGAACCTCATTCCCTCTTCACTACACTTAAGAATAAACCAAAGAGGTAAAGGATCTGTACTCTGAAAACTATAAAATACTCATGAACAAAATAGAGGAAGACACAAAGAAATGGAAAAACATTACATGGTCAGGAATTGGAAGAACAAATATTGTTAAAATGTCTTTGCTATTTAAAGCAATCTGTACATTAAATGGAATCCCCATGAAAACGCTATCAACATTTTTCCCAGAGCTGGAACAAACAATCCTAAATATTGTGTGGAACCAGAAAAGACCTTGAATAGCCAAGGGAATGTGGAAAAAGGAAACCAAAACTGGTGGCATCACAATGCCCAACTTCAGGGTCTATTACAAAGCTGTAAGCATCAAGACAGTATGGTACTGGCACAATAACAGACATATAGATCAGTGGAATAGAGAACCCAGAAATGGACTTCAACTCTATGGTCAACTAATTTTCAACAAAGTAGGAAAGAATATCCAATGGAAAAGATAGTCTCTTCAACAAATGGTGTTGGGAAAATTAGACAACCACATGCAGAAGAATGAAACTGGACCGTTTTCTTTTGCCATACACAAAAAAATAGACTCAAAATAGATGAAAGACCTAAATATGAGACAGGAATTCCCCCCAAATCCTAGAGAAGAACAAAGACAACAACATCTGTGACCCTGGCCACAATAGCTTCTTTCTAGACATGTCTCCAAAGGCAAAAATGAGCTATTGAGACTTCAAGATAAAAAGCTTCTGCATAGGGACGCCTGGGTGGCTCAGTTGGTTAAGCAGCTGCCTTCGGCTCAGGTCATGATCCCAGCGTCCTGGGATCGAGTCCCACATCGGGCTCCTTGCTCGGAAGGGAGCCTGCTTCTCTCTCTGCCTCTGCCAGCCATTCTGTCTGCCTGTGCTCGCTCTCTCCCCCCCCCCCCTCTCTGATAAATAAATAAAATCTTTAAAAAAAAAAAAAAAAAAAAAAAGCTTCTGCATAGCAGAGGAAACCAGTCAACAAAACCAAGACAACCAATGGAATGGGAGAAGATATTTGCAAATGACATTTCAGATAAAAGGCTAGTACCCAAGATCTATAAAGAACTTATCAAACTCAACATTCAAAGAACAAATAATCCAATCAAGGAATAGGCAGAAGTCATGAACAGACATTTCTCCAAAGAAGACATCCAGATGGCCAACAGACACATGAAAAAATGCTCCACATCACTCGGCATCAGGGAAATACAGTCAAAACCACAATGAGACACGACCTCTTACTAGTCAGAATGGTTAAAATTAGCCACTCAGGAAACAACAAATGCTGGCAACGATGTGGAGGAAGGGGACCCTCTTACACTGTTGGTGGGAATGCAAATTGGTGCAGCCACTCTGAAAAACAGTATGGAGTTTCCACAAAAAAGTTAAAAAATAGAGCTACCCTACAACCCAGCAATGTACTATTAGGTATATACTCCAAAGTTACAAATATATATATTATGGAATATAACTCTGCCATCAAAAATTAAATCTTGCCATTTTCAAGGACCTGGATGGAACTAGAAGATACTATGTTGAGTGAAATAAGTCAATCAGAGATTGCATGCATATATGGAATTTAAGAAAAAAAAACATGAAAATTGGAGAAGGGAGAGACAAATAAAACAAGTTGTAATCAGAGTGGGAAAGAGACCATGAGAGGTTCTTAACCATAGGAAACAAACTGAGGGTTGCTGGGGAGGATGGGAGTGGGGAGATGAGGTAACGGGGTGGTGTGCATTAAGGAGGGCATGGGATAGAATGAGCACTGGGTATTATATACAACTGATGAATCACTGAACTCTACCTCTGAAACTAATGATACATTATATGCAAATTAATTGAATTTAAATAAAAAAAAGAATATATACAAATATTTAAAAATGGTTTTAAATTTGGTATATGAATTATATTTGTAGCAAGGAAGGTGGAAAACATCATGATAGAGTCATGATTACTAATTTAAGGGGAAAAAATCAAAATTTGAAGTGGCATCTTCTCTAATACTAGTGATAGAATGATAAAATTGAAGGAACTTTTTCAGGAGGGAAATGAAGAGCAAGAGATATAAAGTGACATGTCTAAGAAAACAAAAATAATTATTGGTAAAACATTCTACAATCCCAGATCCAAGGCTCTCTGATAAGCTTTTCTCCTCTCATCATAGATTTGTATTATCTGTGAAATACTAATGCTGGAGTCCTAGGTTATGGGCAATTTAGCAGTGGAAATATGTGGGAACAGGCAACTGTGACCAGCTTAACTCACCTCATACCACATAAGTAACTCTAAAGAGTAGTTCTGGTGCTTACCAAGCTTCTAAGGTGCTCAGCTTAGAAATAGATGCCCAACGACTTGTATCTATAAATAACATGAATCCAAGTAAGAGGTGATTCCCTCCCCCTTTTTTTTGCTTCCATCATTAACATTTTATATATTTTTGTTGTTGTTACTTTGCTGGACATGAGAAGAATACCTTTCAAAAAAGAAATTTGGGAAAATTATTATCAGGTCTAAAGATGACATTTATTGACTGAATGTTAAACTGGACAGTTAATGAATAAAGAAATGAGACAGCTTTATTAATTAAATACTTGTTGTCTCTGTTCTAAAAACAAATACAAATTCTTTAAGTTATAACTGATGTCTTAAAATTAAAGAAAAATGTTTTTGAAATAAATGTGCTTCTAGCCTGTATAACTTACTAATTTATGAATCAAACATTTCTTCCCAAATTAAATAAGGCATCTTGATATTCACATTTCAAAAGTTGAGAACTTTAAAAAATGTAAATAAATATAATTAAATACATCTTGTTTACAAATTTTGATCTTTTCCCCTTAAATTAGTAACATCTGGCAGCTTTATTAATCTTCAGTATAGACAAGCAAGGCTCTCTAAGAGCATATTTGTCCCTGTGTATTTATTCAATGTAATTTATTCAATGTAATGCATACTGACAATATGACAAAAGATATGTAAAAGAATTTTGACATTCATCTCCACATTATGTAAACACTGAGAAAGCTGAAACTTCCTAGAGAAGGTCTAATTCAGACAGGATGCCCAACAGTTACCAACTTCTGAGGAATGAAGCTCCTATTTTTATACAATGGACCACGGGAAAATAATACTGAAAACTTGGCAATGCTTTAAGTTCTCATCTTGGCTTTTCCCAAGCTCTGTACTGTAGGTAAGTCCTTTAATATTTTGGAGCCTATAATGTACAAAATGAGGAAGTTGAAGACATCATGGGCCCCCAAGTTTCTACTTCAAAGTCCCTTTTAAAAATTGATTCAAAATCTTTTAAATCTAATTTTAGACTTACATAAGTGTTCAAGAATAGTACAAAGAGTTTCCTTATACCTCTCATGCTTCCTCTAATGTTACTACCTTGCATAACCATAATAAAATTATCAAGAACAGAAAAGTAACACCAGTACAAGACTAATTAAACCACAAATCTTATTTAAATTTTACCAAATTTTCATGCTCTTTTTCTTTTACAAGATTCTACCCAGTGTCCTTCTTTACATTCAGTTGTTATTTGTACCTGTTAAACAATCTAGGGCAGTACCTCAGTCTTTTGTTGCCTTTCATGAAGATGACACGTTTGAATAATATTGATCAATAATTTTGTAGGATGACCCTGAACTGGGGACTGGATGTTTCCTCATGTTTAGATTGAGATTATGCCTTTTTGTTGAAAGTACCACAAAAAAAAAAAAAAAAAAATGATGTCCTGAGAAGGAGTTCATGATGTTGATATGTGTTATTCCTGGTGATATTTACCTTGATCACTTGGTTAAGATGGTGTCTGCTGGATTTCCCCACAGGAAAGTCACTCTTTCCTTTAGAAGTTTGTCAGTGTCTTGGAGGACATGTTTGAGCCTATGCAAAACTTTTCCTCATCAAAATTTTCTCCTAATTTTCCCTAATTTTAGTATACATCAGGTGATCTCTGCAACAATTCCTCCCCATACATATTCTTTAGAATTTTACTGAAAAGAAGACCTGTGATGTCTCCTCCATTTCTTCATTAATCTGATTATTTGTATCAGTAAGTTTCCATGAGCATTTATTTTATTCTACGAGTTACATTCCAATGCTCTCATTATTTATTCTATTGAAAAGTTGTTCCAGCTTTGACCATTAGGATTCAGGTTGGTTTTGTTCCCTCTTCCTTTCTTCCCCCTCCCTTCCTTCCTTCCTTCCTTTTTTAATCTTCTTACTCTCTGGGACCAGAAGTTTCAGACTACTCATTCTGGAATCAAGCATTCCTTTAAGGAGCTCTGGTTCTTTTATTGGAGAATGGTGTTTATAAACAAAGATGTGGGAGCTAGGTGTGCTCATTGTTACCAGGATGTCATGGCTTCTAGGCCATGTCCACAGATAAAACTAAGAAATAAATGTTTGTGTACTAACCCCATATGAGCTTAAGTGTATATATAGCCCACAGCTATTTTTCTATTTATCCATCAAAAACCATGAGTTTATATAGATGCCTCCAATTCAACTCTGACACCACCTGGCTCCTTCTAGTCTTCTTCCTTTCCTTATTTGTAATTTCCCTCAAATGAGAAATCTGGCTCTCATTGTGTTCACGCTATATTTTCTAATTTGCTCAGTGTTAACATACACATAAAATAGTTTTAGAATTTCTAATCATACCCCCATGAAAAACATCTTAAGGACTAGAGTTCATTTTTTATCTCTAACCTGACATTATCCAGTCATGATACTGTTTTCCACAGGTACTTATATCAGTTCTTGATTTCCCCACTCCGTTTAGTTTAGATGTGTTACTCATTTATAATACAGTTAGCTTCATTTATAATACAGCGAGGTTCATTTGTTAGTATTTATATTCCATTTTGGGTTCTTACCACATCCCTTTTAGTTTTAAATGTTTGTTTATTTGGGGCACATATGAATAGTAATAGGGTCATTTTTTATTATTTCTTTTTTTCCATTTTTTAATTATTCTTGCAAAGTAGTTTTCTTTTTAAATTGTTGACTAATAAAAAATCTACTTATTAAATGGCAAGTTTCCATTTCCCTTTTTATTTTCTGTACTAATTAAAGTCATAGAAAATTTCAAAAAGATATTCCAGCATTCCAGTCATGATCCTTGGGTCCTGGGATGGAGCCCTGCATCAGGCAGCCTGTTCAGTGGGGAATCTGCTTCTCCCTCTCCCTCTGCTCTTCCTGGCCCTGCTCTCACACTCTCTCTCTCAAATAAAATCTTTAAAAACAAAAATCCATGTGTAAATGGGCCTACAGAGTTCAAATCCATGTTGTCCAAGGGTCAAGTGTATAAGTCTATACATATGAATACATAGATAATATAAACACAGATATAGATGATACAGATATAGATATCAGGGATATTTATGTTCTGTTTTCATGCAAAGTCCATGAAAAATAGAAGCATACTTTAAAGATAAGCAGTATTTACAGTCAATTGCCATCTTTTATTCAATATGATAATTATGTGGTTTAGCACAACCTATAAGTAAGAAGAGACATGATGCTTGTTGGGCCTTTTTGGGTTTGAAATGCAGTATTTGCCACATTTGAGTGTGATGCTTTGGCCCATTTACCTGGCTACCCATTTTGAATAAGGTTCAGAGTATAAAATACTCTGCAGCATTTCCCAAGCTCAAATGCAAGGTATTACACATATATATCATTACATTATATCTTCAGGCATTATAATTAAATGACAAAATGGTATTCAAAGTGTCTGCGACAAACTCAGGTGTTATATAGATCCATGGAAAACTATGCTATAAAAATCACAGCACAAGTTTTGGCATGAGGTCATGCCTTCCTATGCTTAAAAACATTTCCTCTATTTGAAAAGCAACTGGGCCCTGGTAGACACTTAACACCAACCATGAAACAGCAAATGCTTATGTGACCCACAATGCCTATTATGATTTGAGCTTTATATGATTCCTCAAATTATAGAAATTGGTAGGCAGAGCAGCCTTACATTGAAAAATAAAAATAGTATATAGAAGCCTGAACAATTCTGGAAGACCCTAGGAAGCTGCATGAGGAGATGGCTGAGACTCCCATGGTTTCTACTGCTTTGCTGCCTCTACCTTCACCAACCTTTAGAGCCCTATGGAAAGTTCTCTGTAATTAGTTAACAGATGAAGTAGTATGGATCTGTTCTTAGATGAGTCCGTTGGTGCAATCGTGCCAGTGAGAAGCAGATTTACAGAATTACAGTCATTCCCAGGGCTATTCTTGATGAAATCCTCCCAGTATTTAGAATAAGGTCAATTAATACATCTGCTTATCCACATCACATAGGGGAGAAATCCTGAGGCACAAAGCTATATCAATTTATGGGCAGTGCCTAATAATTGGCAGCTCAGAATAGGAAAAAAATGGCATCAGTAGACTTAGAACTAGGAATTTGAAGGGAGAGGTAGATGGACAAAATACCAAAATGACTGCGGGTGAAGATGTTTGTATCCAAATACATGCTTACTCAGATCACATGGAAATAAACATTTGTGTTACTCCATCAGGTCATGATCCCGATCAATCTACTGTGGGAGAGTCTTTCAATAATTAAGTGGAAGAAATTTCCCATTCTTTAGGTATCACTTTCCTAACCACTCTACTGCTCTCCCAATATGCACAGAGGACCAATATCATGAACTTCTTATTCCAAGGCTGATTTACTAAAAGCACTGGCAGGTGAGTGTCCACCTGCCAATAGCAGAAGCCAACGTCCTGCCCGCAATAAGCCACCATCTGATGAGACCAGGACACCACCACCCTGTGGTGACAAGTTCATGGTAGAGGCAGCAGTTTTTCTTCTATGGAAGAGAAATATATTCTAGATAAGAATTGTCTTCTCTGCCTATGCCACCCCAGGCTTTCAGAATGACTTACTCATCACCATATGACACTCAGCATTGCTTCTGATTAAAACAAAACAAACAAATAGATACCCCCCACCCCAATATCATAAAATGATGATAGTATGGCAATCGACTGCCTCTGGCAGGATTCATAAATTTGAGGGTGTATCCCATCACCCAGACACAGATAGCTTGATACAACAGTCTAACGGCTGCTGAAGATGCTGTAATAGTACCCATGAGGAGATAATACGTTGTGAGACTAGAATGCTGTCTTTTGAGATATGCAGCCAATATGTGGTGTCATCTTTCTCAGCATTAGAATGCATGTGTTCAAGAATAAAGAGGCAGGGTAAGAATGGCTCCTCTAACTTTTTCACCCAATAACCTACTTGAGGAATTTCTACTTCCTACCCCTTGCAGCGAACTCAGTAGATTTTAGGTTTTTAATGCCCAAGAAGGAATGTTCTACTAAGAAACACAATCAAATTTGGTAATTTGGAAGCTAAAGCTATTTCTCATCCATGATAGTCTCTGATGCTGTGCTGCTGAAGCAAATGACAGATGATGGTGGTATATGGGACAAGGTGATTAGATTACTCCAAGCCAATTGAAGCAGTAAGGTATGTAGTTGGAACCAAAGGAATTCATGAAGATTCTTAATAGTTCTTTACTCAAAAGATCACCAAATACTCATTATGTGGAGATAAACATTTGGGTGATCCTTTCAAATAATGAAACTCATTCAGTAAGATGCTGAAAGCAATTGAATAAAAATTGGAATAGGATGTGAAAGAAGAAAGAACTATCAATACAAGCCTAATGTGTTCTAATCCACAGAAGCAGGCCGATATCAGCTAGGCTTTACATTGCTTTTTCTCCATCAATTACTTAATACTAAGAACACTGATAAGGGTTAATAGTTTAAGTTTTAGGTGACAGTATTATGAAACTGAGACACATTATGATTATATAACAACTGATAGGACTTGTATGTCCTCCAAGTTCAGATAAAGCTTTCCATTTGGTTAGAAGGGAAAAGTGGATATGTCAAAGGTATGATAGACTATGCTGGTATACTCTCCGTTTGTCCTTACAAACTCACTCTCCACCCGCTTTGTGCCTCAGAATGCTAATCCCTATGGGCCACATAAACTCGGTTACCTTGTCCTCTGACTTCTGATTGGTGTGGGCCAGTAAGAGGCAGAAGCTCAGAGAGAAATCAGAAGGAATCAAAATCAACTCTATCTCTGCTGGGCAGTCAATTATTCGTACCATAGCCCACAGCTTCTGTTAGCTGTTTCCAGAGCTACTGGTCTAAACAGTTTCTGATAATTACTAGCTCTATTTGCATCTTTGGGTCTAGTGAAGTTAATAACTTCCAATCAACTGTTTCTTTACTCAGGAGTCTTCTTAATTCTGCTCACATATTCATAAGAAGTTATTTTATCAAAATCTCCTCTATCACGCGTCTATGAATATCATCTGTTTCTTACAGAGAAACCCAGCTGATTCTGTAATGTATGTTACAAATATATCTCTAATTAGGAATTTCTTAATATTTTTACTGGTATTTGATACACTTATAATAAAATGTTCTTAATGTATTTGCATCAAATATCATTTTCCTTGCAATTTCAACTTTTTTTTTAAGATTTTATTTATTTATTTCACAGACAGAGACCACAAGTAGGCAGAGAGGCAGGCAGAGAGTGAGAGGGAAGCAGGCTTCCCGCTGAGCAGAAAGTCCGATGCAGGGCCGGATCCCAGGATCCTGAGATCATGACACAAGCTGAAGGCAGAGGCTTTAACCCACTGAGCCACCAGGCACCCCTCAACTTTTTTTTTTTTTTAAAGATTTTATTTATTTATCAGAGAGAAAGCACACATGCACACAAGCAGGCAGAGTTGGAAAGAGAAGCAGACTCCCCGCTGAGCAAGGAGGCGGATGTGGAACTCAACCCCAGGACCATGGGATCATGACCTGAGCTGAAGGCAGCAGCTTAACTGACTGAGCCACCCAAGCCTCCCTCAATTTCAACTTTTGTATTAATGCTCAGAAAGCCATTTTATCCTGATGTCATTTTTAAAAAGATTTGTTTATTCTTTATGAGAGGGAGAAAGAAAGAACAGGCAGAGGGGCAGAAGAAAGGGAGCGAGAATCTCAAGTAGATTCTTTGCTGAGCACAGAGCCCACATGGGTACTGATCTCACAACCATGAGATTATAACCTGAGACAAAATCAAGAGTCTGTTGCTTAACTGACTGTGTCACCCAGGTGCCCCACTTAATGTTGTTTGAATATTCATCTGTGGGGCACCTGGGTGGGTCAGGTGGCTAAGCATCGGCCTTTGGCTGAGGTCATGATCCCAGAGTCCTGTGATGGAGCCCCATGTTGGGTTTCCTGCTCAGCTAGGAACCTGCTTCTCCCACCCCTACTCATGTTCTTTCAATCTCTCTCTCTCTCCCAAATAAACAAAATCTTTACAAAATAAACAAGTAATCATCTATACTCCTTCTAGTACAGTTATAGTTTTATCTGACAATAAATATTTCATCCAATTGAAAAAACTATATAAAGTAAAAATAGTAAGGCAGAAATCTGATTTTCTTTCTTTTATTTTCCAAATGGATCTGGTTACTTACCAAGTATTTCAGCAGTTACCATTTATCAGATTATTATGTTTTGGGATGTACTCCTTGTTTTCTCATAGGGTTATTGGAAGAATCAAGTACCACAGTAAAGAAATCTTAAAGAAATAAAAAATATTACTCAAAAACGTTTAACTGATTGGCCCCCCAAATGACCCTTTCCCTTTTTAAAGCAAGTGAATATCTAAGTGATCCAACTCAAATTATTATCTATTTATTTAACTTGAGAATTTTGTTCAAATTTCATAAAAGTGGACCCCTCAGTTTTTCACTTTGCATACCAGATTCATGCATCTCTAGAATAACTGAATATTGTTTTATGACCTTGAAAGATAAACATAAGTAGCACATATTCATTGAAGGATTAAATAAAATATATAGTCTGCAGATTAACTTGGTTCAAAATTAAGCTTCAGTTAGACTATAAATCAGAACTAAAATTATAAAGCAGAGTGGGACATGGAATGGAAACTGAAATGCTTACTTACATTTTAAGTGGTAGTTTTATCATACATTCATCAAAAAGATCTTACTCTATATAATAAGAAAGTTTAGGGAGGTGACGGCTGAACTTCCCAACACAATTTCTCTATGCAAAGAAGTATGTGTGAGGCAATCAAAACCTGGTAACCAATCCAGAGGGTGGTTGAGTAAATTTTAGGAATTACTATAAACTAAAATTAAGTGAGGAGAAATTATGGATTGAGTAATAAGAAAATTGTCTGGGGTATATATCAGTGATATATCTATGTAACATAATAATTTCTTTTCTCTATCGGTTGACTCTTTTTTGATTTTGACTTTTGTCTTCTTTTTTGGTTATAAAGTATAGCACTATAAGAAAACTTATTTATCTGTAGAATCTCACTTATTCACTAAAGAACATGTTTTTTTTTTTTTTTCAAAGAAAAATGTATTCACACCTCACATTACCTCATATACTAAAAGATGGTTTCACAGAAGCTATCTGCCACCATGCTGATTGTGTTTGATTCTTTAAGAAGACATCAGCATCCTTCAAACTTATCTAGATGGAGGTAGAATACATACAAAAGAATTTTACTTGTAGATTATTGGGGTGATTAAAATTTCATCAGCAAAATAAAATTTGGGGAAAATATTATTTTAAGAAATGATCTGGATTCCAAGGGTGGATGTCTCATGAGAGAAAAAGACTGATGGGAACTGTGTTACATTTCTGAACTAATCTCCGAAGTCACACACCCAGATCTCATTTTAAAATGACATTCTAACCTCATCTACCTGCACTAGACTCCTCATACCCACTCCATATCCCACTATCAAAAAGGGCTAGGCAAATAAAGATGTTTTTTATTTAATAGACAAATGAAGCCAGTGTTTTGATTCCTGGTAATTATAGTTGCCCAAGGCTTATGTTACTCTTTCAATGTCTATAATTTTGCATAGTTAACTTTTTAGTTAATAAATATCTATCATAAAGTAAAACTTAATTGGGCATTTTACTTCACCTAGATTTAATAATTTAGAAAAGGAAGTTGGAAAAGCAAGCTTCAATCCCATTATGAAACAGATACAAGGCACACAATTAATAAGGTTGTATAGAATTTGTCAGGAAATAACAGAAAACTGTACTCTGAATTGTGCCTGGGGATAAAATTTAATATTCAGAACAACCAAATTCACCAAAAACACTAAGGACTTATTTTTGTTTTATTCCAGTTCAACTTGTTAATTGGTTTTCAAATATAAGTAGACTTATTTCAGTTTAGATCACTTATGGATATAATATACTTTCATCATGTTTGAAGTCCTCACTTGCAATTGTGTACATGTTTAGATCCCTGGGATCCTGGTTGAGAGAGGGAGTGGAGACTGAAGTTCAGGGTGTGCTGTTTGTCAAGTCCTGTATTTTGGCACTAGGCTGCACAGAATACATATGGGAGGTGATCTCTTAAATTTGCATAAAAATGATGCCATATGGGCTAGTAGAGTCCCTGATGATGAGACATGATGTTAGAGGAATTTCCTTCAAAGAAAATTGTGAAATAGAAAAGTTACTACTAAAAAAAAAAAAACAGATGCAGTTTGAACTTTACCTCTGCCACTTAAGGTACTGTGACTTTGAGAAGGTGATGCACCTTCAGTTTCCTCACATAGAAAATGGAAATATCAATTCCTGTCTTGCAGAGCTGCTATGACAAATGGAGCTAATAATCCACAGGAAGCATGAAACACAGTGTCTAATAGAGTAGGGATTACTTAAATAGCCACCATAATACATTCTAAGGGGAATGTTGTCATAAACTTTTAATCCATGGTTCTGCATTTGGTTTATGATAGATACAGAGCTCTGCAATTCTATTTTTGGTATGTAGTTATATAATTCACTGGTTAAAGCCACAGAAGGAAGAATAAAAGAAAGCAGTATGTTATAATTCAATTCAGGAAAAACACTCCTAACGAAATACTCCTAGGTATTTGTGTAAGAATCGGTCAGTTTGGATTTTCAAAATTTTCAAATTTTCAAAATTAGTTTTCTAATTTTCTGTGTAGTTCTCAAAATCTAGCCTGGCACAGAAAGAATTGTCTCTGTAAAATCACATCCTGTGATAGCTTCCTATAGGCCTGGGTCTTCACCCGCTAACAGGACCCAGTTAGGGCCTGGCTCTACCCCAGCTCTTGTTGAGCCACATTCTGGTAATCTGAACTGATAAGACTCAGGGTTAAAAATAAAGATGAACTTAAATAACAGCATCTAGAAGATGCATGCTTCCACTATATACAGGTAAACAAACAAACAAACAGAAAACAGACAAACCCAAATATGTGCTTAAATCATAAATCTGACTGAATCACTGCCTCTTTAAATTGTGTACCTCTAATTATCCCTATTGTCTTAAATCTTAATTAATTAGAACTGTTTCACAGTGGAAAATGACATGGCTGCATATTTCTTAATAAACATGAGGTGATTTCAAATATTCCTCAGGCAAATTAGAAATATGTTTCATAGATGACTACAATTTTAATAGCTGCATAATGCAACCCCAGCATTTGAAGACCTTACCAAAGCCTACAAGACGCTTCCTTATCTCTCCCAGCTCATCTTGTATGATTGTTTCCCTTGCTCATTATGCTCTAATTATGCCAATATTTCAGGTCTTCAAAAATGTGTAGCCTTAGGACCTTTGTACAAATTGTTTCTTCTAATGCTCTTCCTCCTACACTTTGCACATATCACGTCTCAGCTTAAATTTCCATTCATGAAGACACCTTTTCTGGCTATCCACTGAATTAACTATCTCATAACTCTCATTGCAAATATAAATCATTTATTTATTCTTCTAATTACCTGTTTTCTTATGACTCTTTCCACTACACTATAAAGCCATATTTGTTACCTTCATTTGTGCTAACCAAACAGGAGTTTCCAATTTGTTTATTAAATGAATACAACACGCTGAAGAGTTTGAATATTTCCGAATTAATACAAATGAGGGTCTGGAGAAAATCTTTACAAATAAATATGCGTTTATGTAGGAAAATATATGAAATAGAGTTAGAAAATAATGAAGCATGATATCATAAAAGGAAACATAAACACTGTGCAACCGATTATGTATATACATGGCTTCCCATTACATTATATTTTTAAATGATAAAAAATAAAAATTTACTTAAATGGCTAATATAATCTGTAAAACCTTTAAAGCAAAGAATCATGCTCTGCCTTTAAGAATAGATGTATATTCAGGTTTATTGCCGAAGAGAATTGTTTAGGTTATACCTATAACTGAAAATCAAGAGGATAACCATTATATACCTCATATAATTTCACAGAAAGGGCCGGAGGCAGGGGTAACAAAAATTTAACAGGAAACATGTTTGAACAATGGAATTACAGGTGATTTTTCATTTTTAATTGATTTTTGCTTGCTTATATGTTCTACAATTTTCTATGAATTTTTGATAAAAGAAAGAGAGAGAAGAATGATCCTAGCTATGGATGCCTTTGGCACATCCCTCTTTTTTTTTTTTTTTCCTTCCTACCATGTTTTCCTGTGAGATTCCACCTCTTTAGATGTGTCTTTTCTCACCAGGCATTTTATTTATTTATTTATTTATTTTAGATATTTTATTTATTTATTTGAGAGAAAGAGAAAATGAGAGAAAGCGAGCCTGAGAGGGGGAAGGTCAGAGGGAGAAGCCGACTCCCCTACTGAGCGGGGAAGCCTGATGTGGGACAAGATCGTGGGACTCCAGGATCATGACTTGAGCTGAAGGCAGTCACTCAACAACTGAGCCTGAGGAGCCCTCACCAGGCATTTCAACAAGTATACCGAGGCACAGTGTTTACCCTCAAGGATCTCACAACAATATATTTTTTAGAGATTTTATTTTTATTTATTTGGGGGAGAGAGAGAGATAACATGAGTGGGGGGAGGGCAAAGGAAAGGGAGAAGCAGACTGACTCTCCGCTGAGTGCAGAGCCCAGCATAGGGCTCCATCCCAGGACCCTGAGATCGTGATCTGAGCTGAAGTCATACACTTAAACAACTGAGCCACCCAGATGCCCCATGGATCTCAAAACCATATTAAAAACAAAGGCATATAAAGGAATTTTGATGTACTTTATAAATCCAAGACATGATACAGAGGCAGTGGGAGAATGAAGGCTCTGTGGAGAAGAGTTCTTAATTCTTCAATAACTTCCCCCTTTCTCTGCTTCTCTTCCTCCACGGGTGACTGCATACACAGGGGGAAGGGTGGAGCTTACGTGACTTCTTCAGGGAGAAAAGTAGGTCTTCTAATCGCTGGATGATGTAGTTTGTACAGCTGTGAGACCACATTCTTAGAAATGGGCAGCTGGTAGAACTCTCTTTCCCTTTTTCTTACCAATACTTAAATTTACCACTTCATTTGGTAGTCTGGACTCCTCTGTGCTCCTGTTATGGCCCCTCTTGGCTTTGCTCAAGGAGATTTTTCTGTAACCTTCAACCCAGAGTGATCTTACTGTTTAATGGGCCCCCTTAGCAAGTTTTCCATTAAGATACCAGTTACTTCGGGATCATTGTCACTTAGAAACCAAGGGTAGCTGAGAAAGCTGAGCCTCACAGCTCTTCTTTGGAACTAACACATTTGATTTAATGAAACAGAGCCCCTGGGCAGCTTTTCAAGGAAACCACTTCCCAGACTTCCAAATGAGAAGGCAAGAAAACCCTCATTTGTCAGATACACCTCTCCCACTCCAGTCTTTACAATCTATAGCATAAGCTTTAAAATGTAAATATTCTTTTTTTAAATTAAAAGAAATTATAGATCACAACGCTGTTTGTTGGAAAGACATTGAAGTGGAAATAATCTTGTTCCTAATATAAACTTTCTTAATACAAGTACTGAGCTAATTATTGTCCTTTCTGTGAGATAGGAAAGAGAAGGTTGCCAGACCACAAAAAGCAGAGTCCAAAAATACGAAGATTCAGAATTGCATTATTTGGAAATTAATGAAATCACTACGGCAAACCTGTTTACGGCTAGTTGACCTGATATTCTGAAGGTTCTTCATAATCCAAATACATCTTTGTTCTAGCTGCTGTTTAGCATGACTCGGTGGCACTTTTTTTTTTTTTTTTTTAAAGAAAAGTTGGCTGACATCTTTATTGCTTGGATGTGGGGGTAGGGGTTGCTCAAGATCTCTTGGTGGGTGGCTCACTTCCTTTTCACCAATACAGGCTTCTGGCTGCACAGGATGGCGCTGGCTCTGCCTATGCGACCATGTGCCAATCCGTATTTGTTCTTGCAGATCATCTGTCTGATGCAGCTGGGGGTGGCCTCGGTGTTCTTGTTGATGGCCATGGAGAATTCTGGAGCTCTCTCTTCAACCAGACAGAGCCTGTTTTACTCTCCTTCCTCACATCTTCCTCCCCAAAATAACATTACCCTGTTTCCAACCTTCATTCTCAGAGTTGGCAGGGGACCGAAGCAATGACAATATAGTCTAATCTAAGTTCCTGCTATGAAAGTTACAGCAGAGTTTTACAGTATAAACTACCTGTGATCCCAGAAGCATGGATAACAAAGGTTACTGCTAAAGAAAATACTTTATTTAAAATTGAAGTGAAGCATGCTCCATTTCATTTTATTGTGATTATCGTTCCTTATATATTCCTTCATTGAAAAAGAAAAGGGCAAAGTGTCTTCAAGCCATTTAGCAGTTTAATAGCAAGACATTTTTTTAATCTTCTAAAACGTAATCTTAACTGCAAGACATGTGGTAGCCCCCAAGCCTGCAAATCATATCTATTTCGGAAAACTGAATTTACTCATCCAAACTTGAAATGGGCTCACAAGCCTTGCAGTAATTGAAAGACTTCTCACAAGCACCCACTTGTCCACACGCCCAGTATGGCTCCTTTTGTTCTTTAAGAGATATTTAAATCTTTGGTCTAACTTTTTCCTTGAAGACCTACTTATAATAAATTGTGCTTGAAATTTTATCTAGTTCTTATCCACATTACACGAAATGCTAGTCTTCTCATGGGACTTACACTTTCTTTTTTTTTTTTTTTTTTTTTTAATTAGGATGTTTCCTAAGAATAAGCAAAGGATATCTATGTCATCCCCTGCTTCTCTCTCCTTCCATCTTCCCACAATTCTCAGGAATGGAAATTGGCTTTCCCTTTTAATTTTCCTAAGCTATGATTTCTTTCTATGGGAGAAATAGTCTTGATATCATAGACAAATGGGTATCTTGCCTGCATTGCGCCTCAAACTATGGCATGGACTTTAACTAATTGATCCTGGATATCTTAAAAAGGAGAGGGAAAAAGAAAAAAATTTGGAAAATCTACTCAAGGACAATAGTGCCACTATTTATATTTTTAAATATTTTTCTATACATTCTTTCCTTAATAAGCTCTATTTCATTCTTTTCTAAATATTCACTTTCTCCAGAAGTAATGGATGTCTCAAGCAGAAAAGGGCCAAGGTTATAAGTTCACAAAGGCAAGTAAGAAAATCACATTAATGATTTTAAAATGTCAGTGCTGTTGTATTATCAAGGAAGAAAAGAATTTTTAAAATATTTAAAAAGCTATATTTTTAAAGCTTTAAGGAGACAATGAACTTCCTCACTGTCAGTAGTACATTCATGGACTGCAAGCTTAACTCCCCATTTCCCCTGCCTTGAACACTCTGTGGACTTAGAAATAAATGTATTCTCAATCTGCCTTTTAGAACTTAACCACTTATAAGTAGAAAGACTTCTGTGTTCAATAAGTAACCATTTTTAAAGCAAACACAATATGTATTATATATCCAAATTAAGGCTACCTTGAGAATTTGTGGCCTTATTCTAATGAAAGAGAATCAAAGTTATAATATACCCAAGAGAAAACACTCAGAAAGGAAAAAGATAGATGTAAAAGTTTAACAGTGTTTCACTGAACAGCTGTACCAATTCTGAAACTTCCCTCAATATATTCAAATGAGAACCTCATTAACAAGGCAGAGAATGCTGGGAAGATAAGAAGATCTTAAAACAATTTCGAGAAACAATATACAATTAAGCTGCCATATGTGTTTCTTCTGTATGAGTGATACACAATACATAATGAGGTAAGGGCTGCAAACATTTCACAGATTTTTATTTTTACCATGAAAGTCTTCCAGACATTTTAAGAGATGTTAAAAATTAGTTTGTAAAACTATCTACTTCTTCTCTTAAAAGTTTTAGTTGTTGGCTTTGACAAAGATATTCCTTCATTGCTAGGCATCAAAACATCTACTATCGGTCATGATGAGTTACTATCACATCTGTTGTCGCTTTTTAGGTTCAAGCAAAGGAAAAGAATAACACATTCTAATTGACAATCAGGTGATCAGGTTTAACTCAAGTATTTCAAATTTGTCCCTAGAAGACTTTTGACTACAAGTACACTTTTTCAAGGAGACTCGTGCTGTGTTTTTCCATTCCACAAGTGTTTCCAGGCATTCACTTATTCAATAAATACATATTAAGTGCTACTGTGAGCCAGGAATTTACATTTTACATTATAGAACAATCCACCCTACAGTATCAGAACACACTTTTTTAAAAAACATGTATGGAAGAAACAGCAAACATTCCCTGCTATTTATGGAACTCACAATCCATTACAGGGAAAAGATAAACTCACAAGTACATAAACTCTCTGGGAAAATCAAGGAAATAAGGGAGATGATGTTGTTGATGGTTGGTAAGGTGGAGGCAGAGTGCAATTTAAAATATGATGGAAAAGAAATGATGCACTGACAAAATGACTTTTTTTTTTAAATGAAAGTATCATAGACATATATTGTATTAATTTTGGGTGTATAACCTACTGACTCAGTATTTATGAGGTGATCACCATGACAAGTTCAGTTACCATCTGTCACCAGGCAAAGACTGGAAGTATGTGAGGGCACAATCCACATAGATACCTGAGGAAGGAACATTTGGGACAGATGACACAGAATGGGCAAAATCAATGAGATGTTGTACATCTGATGTTGGAGAGGAGGTAAAAAAAAAACTGGAATTCTGGTACAATGTGGTTATAAGTATTACAATCACTTTGGAGAAAGTCATATATTTCCTTATATAACTGCTCTATAACTTAGCAATTTGAATTCTAGGTGTAGACAGAGAAACAAAAACATATATCCACAAATGAATAAATAAATAAGTACACTGTATAAGAAAGTTCAAAGTCCCTTTATTAGTAATGGTGTAAAACTGGAAAAAATACGTACATCCATCCACTGGTGAATAGATAAAAATAACCTGTGGTATATTCATATAATGAAATATTACACAGCAATAAAAATGAGCAACTACTGACACATGCAAAAACACGAATGAAACTCAAAACTCGTGCCGAGTAAAAGAAGTCTTGTCCAAATGATGCCATTTATTTGAAGTTCCAGAACAAGAAAAGTAACCTACAGGTGTCGAACTATGATTGTTATTAGGGAGTGGAGTTAAAGGTTGACTGGGATAAACCTTAGGGAACTTTCTGTAGTGGTGTTAATAATTTATATATCAATAGAGATTTAAGTTACATAATTGTATGCAATTGTCAAAACTCATTGAACAGCATGTTTATAATTTTTGTGTTTCTTTGTAGGAAAATTTTACATCAAAAGAAAAAAAATTTAAAAATGCTAATCAGATACTGACATGAAGTTAATGATATTCATGCTGAAGTGTTTAGGAGTGAAGAGTCCTGGTATCTGCAGCTTGCTTTGAAATATATGTAAAACAAGATGAATGATGGATGAATGGCTAGATGAACCAAGTATGTGGTATGTATAGAAATGTTAATAGAAGAATCTAGCTAGTGGATGCATGAGTTTTCAAGGCAAAAATACTTTCAACTTTTATGTAAGGCTGATTCTTTCATAAGAAAACACTTGGGTACCTGTGTAGACCCCAACGGGTCTTCTGGGTCCAATTTGGCTGCAGGTGGCTTTGTAGAGCTTCCCAGCGGCTCTGTTATAAGGGAGCATGCGCGCAGGGGCGGGGAACACAGAAATTGCTTACCCAGACGGGGATGGGACTGAAATTTAGGAGTTTGAGTTCAGAGAAAACCATCTCAAGGCTGCATTCACCCTGCACATCTACTTAATTAAGCAACGTAGAGCATGGGATAGGTGGGCTAACATCAGAACCAATAATGCCAGGAGTTGTTGATAACTTCCAGGCTGATACCCTCCAGGTAAAAATGCTTCAAGGAAGACCAACAAAAGTGTTTTAACAAACACTTCTAGACCATTTACCATTGCAAATCATTTTCCCAAGACCTACACATGTGCTAATGCATCTAATCCCTAGGGTCACATCTAATCCCAAGGGTGACTCTATAAGGTAAGTACAGATATTTATGGTAGGGCAGATTGAGGTACAAAGAGCTTAAAGAACTTGCCTTAACTTTTACATACAGCCAGGAAGTAGTAGAGTCAGAAGTAAAACACAAGTGGTCTGGCCCCAGATTCTCAGCCCTTCATTCCAATTCTAAGCTTTTTTTGTGTTTGAGACATTCTTCATTTCTAGTCACTGTTCTGGGCTCGTTTCATGAGGCTTTTCAAGAAATCTTCGCCACAGACACTTTGGGTTGGTATCTTCACCCCATTTGTTGTTGTTGTTGTTGTTTGTTGTTTGTTTGTTTCCCAGGGAGGGAAAGAAATCTGCTCTAAGTTGTCCAACTACAGGAACTAGGAATCCAACACACACCATTGTATCTTCATTTCATTTATTCCTGTTTTTTCTCTGTCATTCAGTTATTCAACAAATATTTATTGTACACATATTCTGAGCGAAGGACACCAGAAAAATACAAGTCAGATATATTCTCTGCTCTTGAAACTAGAGTCCTACAGAGGAAAGAGATAACGTAGAAACAATGGGATAAGAGAGTTTTGATAGGTGATTTGTGCTCTAAGCAAATGAAGTGGGATTAGGCAGGAGATAGTGTTCAGAGGATGAACAGCTTTTGCTGGGCAGGGTCAGTACGTCTTCTCAGGAGCAATTACTTTAAAACTGAGACTTGAGAGATGAAAAGAAACTACATGCTGTGAAGAAAAAAGGGGGGAAATGTTCCAGGCAGAGGGATCATCAAGGACAAAGTTGTGGAAGCAGGAAAGAGTATGTTCAAATAATGGGAAAATGTGCAGGGTGGCTGGGACGTAGTGAGTGAGAGGATGAGGTCAGAGAAACAGGCAAAAGTCACACCAGGTAGATCTTTTACAGAGAAGCATTTCGGGTTTTTTTTTTTGGTCAAGCATTTTGCTAATACTTTAAGGTGGGTCGTTTGCCTCTTTATTATTGAATTATAGAAACGCCTTTAGATTCTGCAAGTTCTTTGTCAAGTATGTAAATTGTGGAAGTTTTCTTCCATTCTGTTTTTTGTCTATTCAGTTTGTTAATGATGTGTTTTGAAGAATAAATACTCTCAGTCTTAAGTCTAATTTATCAGTTTCTTTTCCTCTTAAGTCTAGCATAGTTTGGATCCTGGCCAAAACAAAACAAAATAAAACAAAAAACAAAACACAAACTTACTTAACCCAAAGTTGTAAAAATACATTCTTGTGTTTTATTCCATATCATCTAGAGATTCAGCTTTTTCTTTTGGTCCATGATCCAATTTTAATTAATTTTTATATAAAGAGAGGTAGAGATCAAAGTTCCTGTTTTATTTTTTGCAAATTGATTATCCAGATATTTCAGCATTCTTTGTTTGAAATATTTCCTACTCTGTCCTTCCTAAAACTCTTATTTCTTTTTTCTAAATGTAGATATTCTAAATGTAGATAAAGATCTTGTAAGCCTTAAGCCCTTTTTTACTACGCTTTTTTCCTACATGGTTTTGCCTTTCCCATGACTTTCAATGATATTGAAATTCTGATAATGCCTACGTGTATATTGGCATTTGGACACTCTCCGCTTGGCCTCCAGATAATTCATTCATTTCAGCTGTCTATTTGACATTGCCCATTGAGTGTTTAAAAGATATCTTAGGGATGCCCGGTGGCTCAGTTGGTTAAGTGTCTTCCTTCGGCTCAAGTCACGATCCTTAGTACCATGGAATCAAATCCTGCATCAGGCTGACCTCTGCCTGCCACTCTCCCTACCTGTGCTTTCTTTCCCTCTCTCTCTCTGACAAATAAATAAATAAATAAAATCTTTAAAATAAATAAATAAAAGACATCTTAAACTTAACATAGCTAAAATCAGTCTTAATGTCCCCAGTTACAGAACTGCTCCATCCATATGAATTTTCCTCATCTCCAGAAATATCACTCTGCTTTCAGAAACCTAAGAATTATGCTTAATTCATTTTTTTTCTTTATCCTTCTCAGCCAATATTGGTAAAACTTGCAAACTCTTTCCCACAAATCATCTGAAATCCAACCACTTTTTGAGATCTGCTCTGCCATCACTTCCATACCCACCCACAATTCTGTCTCACCCAGCCCACTGCAGAAGCCTGTGAACTGTTTCCTCCTTCACTTTTGTCCCTCACCCATTCATTCTCAAGATTGGGAAAGTGATCATTTTCAAATACATTGTATTATGTAACTGCCTTGTCTAAAATTCTTGAACCACTTTTACTCAATACCCTAAATAAATATGTATTAACCATCTATTTTGTATCAAGCATTGTTCACAGCATTGGGGATATAATGGTAATTACAGAAAGACATGGTTCCTAACTTGGTTTAATTTATACTTACCCAGTATTCTCACACACACACACACACACACCTACCTATAATCTATTAACTGTGGCAAATATACAGAAGAGTAATGAACAGTGCTATGAATATCTTCAAATAGGAATTTTAGATAGCTGGAAACAAACAAGGAATATTGAGATACTAATTCTTTAGCATGAATTATCTAAAAAAGAGAGACCCAGGCAGAAAATGAGGCATATAAGTGTGCAGATTTAAAGTATAACAAGGCATAACAGGGGCACAGAGATGGAAGGACAAAGGATAACAAAGCAAAACAGGACATGATATTTTTTGGGAAAAAGCCCTGAGCCAAACTTGCAGGTCTTCTTTAAAACAAACAAGATCACTGTGGCTACAATGTGGAGAATATATTGAGAAGTGCATAGAGTAAATGCGGACAAAGCATTGGAAGATTTTAGCAGGGATGTAGACATAGAAGGATGGTAGGGCTTTCCTGCTTCAGGACTCCTATGTTCTGCCTGAATGACCACCTCCTCTTCTCCTGGATTAAACGTCCCAGGTGCACTTGCCAGCTCCCAGATGAAATGTATCCGCTTACATGGAGACCTTCCCTGACCACTAAGAAGATAAAATGTTTCTTGCTCACATACGCATTATTTTCTCTCTTCATCATGTTTGCCTCCTTCTCAGCACTTTCGTATTTTATAATTATCACTTCTTGTTTGTTTATTTCCACATCCAGCTATTAGAATGTATGCACCAGCACAGCAGGGATCATGTCTGTCAATTTTTGCCAGTTTGTAAATCATCAGCACGTGTTACAGCTTTGGTTATACTCAAAAATGTTAATGAAATAAAATAATTGGTGTCAACATGATATTAGCTCTCCTCTTTCCATAGTACATATGCTACCTTAGCTCAGGCATGCTCATTCACACTGTTCAACAACTGTTCCATGTCCACGTGTCATGTGCTGGGCAAGATGTTAGGGGCAGGATAATGGCTTGTGTCATACTTAGAGCAAGGGTTCTGGAACCAAGCTGCTTGGATTTGAACTTGAATGTTTTTTACTTCCCAGCTGTGTGATGTCGGGAAATTTACTTAGCATCCCTGGATCTCGGTTTCTTCATCTCAAGTGGTGATGTTAAGAGCTACTTATAACATTGTGTGACTACAAAAGGCCACCATGCTTTGTGGCCATTATTCATCTTTAATGGAACAGCAAAAATTTAAACAAAATGAATAATGTATTACCAATATGATATATGTCAAGAAGGGGATTTACAGGATATTTGAGAGAATACAATAGACTGTATACAACAGACCTTATTATTACATAACAAGAACTCCTGTTACTTAGAGGAAAGTAAACAA
Organism: Mustela lutreola; assembly: GCF_030435805.1. Classification (NCBI taxonomy): domain Eukaryota; kingdom Metazoa; phylum Chordata; class Mammalia; order Carnivora; family Mustelidae; genus Mustela; species Mustela lutreola. Next base: position 81,190,400 of record NC_081298.1, read on the forward strand.
AAACTTGACTTTATTTCATATCTGGTTTCATAGTGTCAATATGTCTTAAGTAGTTGAGTTGAAAAATCTTTACCTCAAGTAAAAAGTCTTTATCTCAAGTAAAAACCCTGCTGACATGAAAACACGGTAGTTGCTGAGTATATGTAGATGTGTGTGGGGTCATCTCCCATATCAGATCTCAAATATATCTGCTGCACCATTTAATCTACTGGCAAAAACCACTGTGTAAAAAACTACTTGAAAGTTAGTGACTTAAAAGAGAAGTTATTAATTCTCACTTATCTTGGGTTCCCTGGGATTGGCTGATCTAGGTTGGCCTTGGCTGGGGTAGCTCTGTACCTCATGTTTCTCTTTGTCCTTCTGGAGTCAAAGGTCTAATGAATATTTTTCTCACGGCAAAGCCAGAAGCCCACATGAACTCTAGAGGCTCTGAGCTCTGTGACGGCACACTGTTACTTCATTTTATTGAAAAGAGAGTCTGAGGGCTAAACTCAACATTAATGGGTAGGGAACTAAACTTCACCACTTTTAGGGTCAGGGCTGCAAAGTATATGGCAAAGGACTTGCATACAGGAGGGATAAAACATTGAGGTACGGGGATAGGAGGTATGAAGAGTAATTCAATTAGCCAAATCTGCTCAGTTGGTTCTTCATTTTCCTGTGTAGAGATAGGGGTGCTGAATGTCGATTTGACAAAGAAATATGGGACAACATATACCACTCTATTGTGTGAGGGTTTACATGTAGTCATCAGTAGACTTGTAGCTGAAATAGACGACTAGGAGAAATGACAAAGAATGATAAGGCAATATTTTTTTCTTTGAAGCATTAGGATAAAGGCCACTTCTTACAACTATTTCATAGGTATATGATAGAATAAAGAAATGAAGTGTCTTAGGTAATTTGTGATTACAGCTGTGATTCCTTTTTACAAAATGTTCCCTTATTGTACAGGGCATTTTAGTAAGATAATGCTATTTTTCAATTTTTTTTTTCCTTATCCCAATTCAAGTTCTATTTCTTTTGGGATTACTTTGGGCGGCCAACTATCTTACAGTTTGATGGTGCCCTTTCAGACCTTTCCTTACATAAAAGACATTTTTTTTTTTAAGGAATAGTTTTATTCTGTATTCTATAATTGCCTCGATTTGAGGCTCGTTTTTCTCAGGCTGTGTAAAGAAATCTAATCAAGTTTAGAAACTGAATTGTGTGCTCTAGCTTCAATCTTAAAATAGCCATTTTCCTGTTCTTTTCATTAGAGAAGTCCTATTTTTGGTCACTAATTTTTCCTGGTTTCTATATTTCTTTTAACTTTTTTAAGACCATGACATAAGAGGGTACTTAACATGTGAATAAACATTTAGGATAAACATGTACCAAAGTAGGGTATAATGTCCTCCTTCCCCTAAGAACAATTGCTTTCTGCCAAAAGGAAAATGAAACTTCTATATGAGATTTTAATTCTGTTGCAATGCCCAGTTGTTCAAAAATAAAAGAGAAATATCCATCCTGAAAAATAGCTTGCTTTAGGATGTCGTAGTAAATTTTAAATGTTCAAGATTTTCTCTTTTATTCATCTCTTGTTTTATAAAACCCTTTATTCTGAGGCACTCAGCACTTGGTATAACCAAATTCTATGGAGATGAATAGAATTATAGTCAAAAAGGGAGTTAAGTGTTCATATAAGCTACTTTTTTTCCCCTTAAATTAAGATGGAATTGAGTTGATGGGAGAGGAAAGCAAGTTTATCAAGAAAAGACAGAGCTGTGGCCTTAAGACAGTCATAGGTAGAAATACTATCTTTGCCACTTGGAGATTACATGACTTGGAACAAATAACAGCTCATCCAAGCCTTAGTTTCCTTATTTGTAAAATGGGGATTATAACATCTCCCTTGAAGTGTAATTGTGGGAATGAAATGAGAAAAAATATTCAGAAAGTCTTGACTATAGACAATAGTCCTTAAGGTTATAGAGCTAATTAGTTTCTGATATGAGAAATCAGAAGTTACTTACTTCTAGTCCACTACCTTTCACCATGTTGTTTATGCTCTCCCTCTCTCATACATAGATCTTTTAAACCATCATTTACACAGACTGTACAGAATAAGAGATTAACAGAGATTTGCCAATGCATGTGAAAATGAGCTGAGACACCAGTGCCAACAACACAGACATTCTCGGTATCTGAAAAAGACTGGAAGTGAACATATTCAGACCTCTTTCTCTCTCTTTCTCCATCTCCTTCTCTCTCTCTCTCTCTCATAATAAGATATGTTATCACAGTGTGTTATATTTCATGTTAGGATTGGATGAAAAGAAATTGAATGAAAGCCCCCAGAAAATGAAAAATACACAAGATTTTTTTTCCTGCATTCACTTACAGATCTAGAGTTTTTCCAATTCAGAGTGTTCTGACATCCCAGTAATAACTGTAATATCCTGTTAAAGCAAATACCTTTCAGACTTGATTCTGTTGAAGGCCTAACTAAAATGAGGTGCTCCTTAGTGATAAGTGAATTTCTACTGAGGAGCATTTGAAAGAGAGGTTCACTGCTATCTTTCACTAGTTTCAATGCAACAAAAACCATACCCTAAAATTCATTCATATATATCACTGTCAGTCTTTTCTGGCTTGATACATTTTCTCAGATATTGGAAAGTGCTTTTCACCACAATATCACTGTACCACCACTCAGTATTGTGAGATTCTATTTATAGGAGTATTTATTAACACTTATTCTAATACCAAGCACTCTACTAGGAACTGTTCTCTTATTGAATCCTCACAAATAGAAGGGCTAAGCATCATGAGGAAATGGAAGTTCTGTCCATTCCAGAAATGGGAGAGGTTTTGTTTGTTTGTTTGTTCATATTTTTTTAAAGATTTTATTTATTTATTTGACAGAGAGAGAGATCACAAGTAGGCAGAGAGGCAGGCAGAGAGAAAGGGGGAAGCAGGCTCTCTCCTCAGCAGAGATGCAGGGCTTGATCCCAGGACCCTGAGATCACAACCTGAGCCAAAGGCAGAGGCTTTAACGCACTGACCCACCCAGGTGCTCCGAAATGGAAGTTTTAAAGAGTTCTAATATCTTACTCTAGTTGATAGAGGTGTAAGGAGCTAAATAAACTAGGAGAATGTGAACTGAATTTTATCAGATGCCAAAATCCATGCTCAGAGATTAAGTTCCTAAAAAAAAATACTATCATTTACTACATGCCTATAAACTGCCAAACATTGGGATAGCAATTCAACAGACCATTTCATTCATATATGAGCTTCATTTAATGGGAAGGTCTATATTCCTTGGCACTTTGCAAGCTGAAATATCCCCTAGTGATTATACAAATCATGGTCCTTATTGCCTACCAATATTTGTTTCCTTAAAGTCTATTCACAAAGAGAACTTAATTGCAAATCAATGTGATATAGCTGTTTTCTAATCTGTAATCATTTTAAGAATTTATTTTAAAATATTTATGCATATATACATATAAAATTTTTATAAATGCATAAAAATAACATATCTTGGATATTTTATAGTTTTAAAATAATTTTCTACTTGTTTACACTTTTGCCCTTCTTTCCTCATCCTACATCAGCTTACCAATCCACTTCAACCCCATACCTCTAAGCCAATATATCCCATTTTCCCCAAAAGCATATATACTTATAATATCTATGTATATATACACACAGACATACTCTGAAACTATTTCTCTCGCACATACGCACAAAATATTTAATCAGTATAATCAGCCATATACACATATGTATATACATATACATTTTGTTGTCATTTTTTGTTGATAAGAAATGATATCACACTATGTGCATTTTTCTGCATCTTGATTTTCACTCTCATAAATATTTTTAGAAAATTCCTCTAGTAAGTGACCATACCTGTAACTCATTCTTTTTATCATTGATTTAATAGTCTATCAGGTAGCTATACCATAATGTATTCAAGAATTTCTGTATTTGATGACCACTTTGTTGCCACATTTTTGTCATTCGAAAGTATCATTGGAAATGTTCAAATAATCATCACTGTGCCTATGACCTTAAATATTAGTAGTTTTCTTTCCAGACGTTGGGCTCTCAAAGGGATATTAATAGATTAAAAGATATATATATATATATATATATATATATATATGAATTTTAATAAATCTATATATATGTTCAAATTTAAATTTGAATAAATCACCCTAAAAATGTACAATTTGCAATTCTGTCAGTTAAATGAAAGAACATATATTTCTCCACATCCTCCAATGAATATTTGCTACCAAGAGTACTCTTTTTTCTTTATTTTCATCAACACGTTTGTTGATGGATATAAAGTGTCATGTCATGATAACATTTGTTTGCATTTTTCAGACAATTGGCTAGATGATCTTTCCATTTGGATGTTGGTCATTTGCTCTTTCCCAAATTGTCTCAATGCCCTCCCCCTCCATCATTCTACTGGGTTATTTCTTCTTGTCTTTATAATTTATCAAATGCTTTTGTATCAGACATGATTTAATGAAACTGGAATTTGTTTTTGAAATTGTTTCCTTTCCAAGAAATGCCCCCCCATCACGTTACTACTATTTATTAAATAAACTGTACATTCCTCCACTGAAAAAAGAAATCAAAATGGTTCTTACATATATATTCTGGCATCCATTTCTGAACATGGCTGGACTCCACTGAACAACATATCTATTGCTAATCTACACCAACACCATATTGCTTTTTTAATGTAACTTTATATTATAAGCTAACATACAATGTTCTTCAAATACATTGTTACTTTTTTCCATCCCATCAAATATTAGGTATTTATTTTTTCTCCTAAATTTTAAAATAAGCAGTGCCTGGTGGCTCAGTGGGTTAAAGCCTCTGCCTTCAGCTCAGGTCATGGTCCCAGGGTCCTGGGATCGAGCCCCACATTGGGCTCTTGGCTCAATGGGGAGCCTGCCCCCCCAACCCCTGCCTGCTTCTCTGCCTACTTGTGATCTCCATCAAATAAATAAATAAAATCTTTAAAAAAATGTTTTTAAGTAAGTTTTTTCAGTTAGGGATATTATTTTATTTTTTAAATTCATTCCAATATATGTCAAATAATTGTGATTCTGACATCTTGGCCCAATTTCTCATTTTAATTGAAGTGAATATAGAGTCTTTTTTTATTATAGTATTTGCTTCTATTGTTGGTGAACAGTCTTTCTTACAGATAAATAGGTTCTATTTCTCTGTTGCAGTTATTTTCTTAGATAAGAAATCTGCTGCTGAATTTTATCAAATGCACTTTCAACCCTGGTATTTTTAATCTTGTGCTTTTTCTTCACTTTTCAGGAATGTCTTCAGACATCTTATTTTCTTAATGAGTTACCTAATGTGTAGATCAAATACATTTTTCTTTAAGGGGGAAAATAAACCATGGTATTTTTAAGTCATTAAGTAACTTATTATGAAGAGGAATCCTACCCTCTTTTATAATAGAGACATAGAGCAACTAAGCAATTTTGGAGCAAAACACTTCAATTTTTGGCAAATCATACTGAAAAAAGTTAATAGATAGGATTCTTTTGGCTTCACCCTGCCACAAGGGGAATTAGTCACTCTTCCAAATTTCTTGTTCTTATTTTTATCGTAGCTTTAGGAACAATGTATTTTCTTCTTTTTTAAAGGTTTATTTGAGAGCGTGAACAGTGGAGAGGGACAGAGGGGGAAGGAGAGAGAATATCAAGCAGACTCCCCACTGAGCACAGAGCTCCACTTGGGACTCAGTGCCGGGACCATGAGGTCATGATCTGAGTTGAAGTTCAGAGATGGTCACTTAACTAAGTCACCCAGGCACCCTCTATATTTTAAGTATATGTTAGTATATTTGTATCTCACAGAAAAACTTGTTATTTCTTTTTCAATATATCTATGCCTTAGCACAGTGCCAAGCACATTATAGATGCTCAGTAAATCGCTGATGGCTAACAGAACTTTTAATTTATTTATTCCTTGCCTCTAGATTGGCAGAATGAGAAGGAAATGTTGAAAGCTTAGGTGCATCTTTTGATGACCACCTTCTTCAAAGTTAGGTCTTTTCTAAGAGACTTCAAAAGTTAGCTCACTCTCTAAGGAATTAAGCATGTTGTTCTGGTGACAAGGAAAAATTCGCTGTAATTCTGGCTGAGCCATAATGAATTCTGTACCATCTGTTAAGGATTAAAAAGAAATAGAAAAGCAAGGGATGGTAAGTGTACTTAGATCATAGATCTAATCAATTGCATGTTCAATTTACTTAAAATGTCTCTAAATGTGAAGACTTAACTGTTGTTTTATATTTAGTATTGTGGAAAATTAATCAAAACCTCAGCAACCTCTCCTGGTAAGTAGTATTCAATATCACCTACTCAAAGAAGGCAGGGTTAGGACAAATTCCTGTAGGAAGTTAAGACTGGGGTGAACCAAGTCACAAAATAGCCATTGTATAAACGGGATCTAAATAGTCAGTCTGGTGGTTTGATACCAATCACTGGAATCTTTTCATTGCTGGAAGGTTATATTTTGTGTATAAATGAAATGAGGACCTGAACAATTTAGATGTTTCCTAGAAATTTACTCCCATCATTTTGGTTCCTTTTTTAAACTATAAGTTCCACCACTATAATTCAAAATAAATTAATTTGGAATATACTTCCAAAGTCATCTATGAAACTCACAAATTTAAATATTAATAAAATCATAAAATTTTTTCTACAACTCAAGGCTGAATATTTTATCCAGTTTGTCCATTGCATCCTACACACATACCAAAGTCTTTGTCCTTCAGAAGCTTAAAATCGTTGAAGAAACACACACACACACACAAAAACAGGTTTTTTAAATTCTAAGGACAAAGTCTTTTTCTCCTGCTTTTGATATCTTTTTGAGATAGGGTAAAGGCAATTTAAGTATTCCTAGACTTGCTGCAGAGAACCCAAACAAAAAGTTTAATTGGCTGAACAGATACCTGTATTCCTAAGTCACATCCTTTTTTTAAACACCCACAATATTACAGCTATCTTCACTCCAACTTAACAGAAATCATCCAGCCATCCATTTATTCATTCATTCATACATGTATAAATTGATTTATTCAATAATTATTTTTGAGCACCTATTCCATCCGAGGAATTATTTGAAATGCTGGAGATACAAGGATAAATAAAATAAATCCCAATATCAAAGAATTTACATTCTATAGGAGGAAAAGCTGTTTGAATATTTTAAATTAAATATTTAGGGCCATGCTCGACACCAAGGTAGAAGGTCATGTGCATAGGAGCATTTACCTACCGAGGTGACTAGTGACAGAGCAGACGTCAATGGTACCACAGCGCCAGAGACAACCAGTGGGCAAAGGACCAAAAGCACTTTGCAAGAAGAACTGAAGAACAAAGAAAATCCATTTATTTTGAAGACTGAGTACTTGTTGAGCTCTCATTGCAGCTGCTGTTATGAATCCCTAAAATCTTCCTAGACATGAGACAACTAAGGAGGGGTGATCTTTTGCAAGGTTGGCATCCAGTTAGTGCTTGATCTCAGAACAAATAAAAAGCCCTGTGGATGATGATTTATTTCAAATCAAGGAAAGAAAAAGAGAAATCTAATCTAGGCATTTCTCCAACTAACCTTTTCTACACTTCAGGTGTCTTTAATTTATTCAGAGTGAACAAGTTTCCTGCCTTTTCAAAAGTCTGGTATGTATTATATTATTTTTCTGTTAACAGGAGAATTAAGATGTGCTTGGTGTATGTGATTTTTCTGCTATTGGTGGACAGTTCAGATACAAATGTCTCCCATCATATCACAGATAAATGCTTGATATATTTTCTTGCTAGAGAAAAGATCATTTGCTAACAGCATTAGGTAAGAAACCTAGATGTGTAGTGACAGACCTACCATAAACCAGCGAGACGAGTGCAGCAAAGAAATTGATCAGAATCCTATCCAGCAGTGGTGGAGGGGATGACTGAGATCTAGTTCCACTATTTGACTTTTAATGACTTTGTATTCTATCTTAAAACTCATGGAAAATAAAACACATTATAGATTTGGCATAATTAAATTCTTTCATCAGTGTATTATAACTATGTTCTCAGGCAGCTGGATCAGGGCCATAGCATTTATTTAAAATATCCCTTAAAATGACGTCTCCTGATTTTAGCTTAATAGTCAAATTTAGCAAATCATGTGGTTCCTCTTTACAAAAACACTATTGCATTCTAACCGTAGGAAGGGACCAATTTTACATGAAGTTTGGTATCAGATATACTGACAACTCGATTGCATGCCTTAAAGAAAAACAAAAACCAAAACGGGTGTTATAATTACATAAATGAATGTTGTAGTGTACATTCTATTTATGCCAAAAATCTAATTAACATGTATCTATTGAGAATATGCTACTTGAAAGGCCAGATGCTGTAGGTGGACACATAGATGGATCAGACACACCCTACCTTGAAGTTGATTGTGAGCTAGTGATGGGAATTTGATAGAAGCATATGAAAAGCTGAATTACAACTTAGTAGACTCCATATTGCAGACTAGTTCTTAACTGGTTACTGAAAACCCAAACTATCAATTCCTTTTTAGAGGCTTCCTAGCATTACAGCAGTTTTATTGAACTTCCTCAATATGCCTCCTTATAGAGACATGTTGGTAAAATTTCCAAAGGAAAGCTCTGCTAATTCTATGAGACAGCCTAAGAGAATGTCATTTGTGTAACTGTCTCCAAGCACTGAACACAGATAGAAGATGACAGATTTCCATTACCAACAGCTGTTGAAGCTCTGCCTGCAGTCCCTGGTTGGGCATCTCCTCCCAGCTGCAATTATATTATATCTTCTTTTACTGTATCAGGTGCGGCAGCATGTGGGGCAATTTGGTATTGTGGACAGATCTGATCCCATTTGCTGGCAAGGTAAGTTTGTTCTCCCAATTCTTTGAGTCAGCTAACTCATTAGGGGCCTCCTCTAAGCAGCTAAAGATGAAATGATCCTCTTGAAAATGTCTCTTATGCTGAGTGCTCACTGGAGACCAGAAACTAGCTTACAAAAATCTATCTATGAACAGCCTTCCATATGGAAGAATGGGAAGTGGAAGAGAAGACCATCCCCATTAATACCTACAGAAAATGTGTTATACAGGAGGTTTGGGCTCCCTGTTAGGTGAACTTTGATGCAGAAGAACATGCCCTGAATGCATCCTCTTGGAGCTAAAGAGGTTCTGATACAATTCCTTATATAAAATAGTAACAGGATCACTCGTAAATTACATTTCTCTGAATTTCTCTGTATGCTTTAGCACTCTCCACATTTTCACATTAGTGATATTGCAGGCATCAGAAGATAATTACTTTCTGCTTTAGCAGTAATGGGCTTAAAGCTGCTTTTAATAATTGCTGAATTCTTACCTTTGAATTTACACTTTGTCCATAGCTAACATTTTCTTTAAATTGTTAAATATCTCACCAGGAAGATGTCTCTGAGATACTGGTTAAAGTCATAAATACCAAAATAGAAAAACCGCTAGAGTTTACCTACCGATCCATTGCACTTCCGATCATTTAGTAGATATTTTGTGTGTATTCCAGAAGCCTATGTTCAGCACTGAACTTAGTACAACTGACCCAGTACCTGCCCTTAGAGAACTTAAATTTTGAGGGAGATTTTTAGACGGTGATGCAGAATAAGTAATTACAACAAAAGCACAAAATTCTGACAGTGGTGAAGAAGTACGGAAGGGAAGAGAAGCATTGAGCATGGGGATTTACTACAGATTAAAGGCTAGATATAGCTGCAATTTTGGAGTTTCAGAGTTGGGTTCACATTTGCCAAATTCAAAGAACTCAGAAAAAAAAAAAAATCAGTACCTGTAGGACTCTGGGGACCCGGGCAACAAACATGTGTTTTCCCAAAGAAGAGGTTGTTAATTATGAAGAACACTGCTATTGCATTTAGTGAATGAAGAATCTTATGAAAATAGAAGTAAAAGTATTGAGCAGATTGTTAAAGCTATCATGAAAAAGTTCTCCCTAATACAAATGCATTTCAAAAAGATGGCACTGAACTTTTCTGACAGTTCATAATATTATTATTTCTGACTATTCATAATATTATTATGAATAGCTTGTTTACTTGATTTCCAATTTCAGTTACACTTCCCAATCATGTGAATAAGTAAATAAAATTTTATAGTATTTGTTTGAGACTCTGTTTTTAAAAGAAGAATAGTAATCTACAAAATAAAAAAGTTTGGAAAATAAGAAGCAGTGACTTAAACCCAGGACAATAATGAAAAAATGTACCAAGTCAACATCTGTACATCAACCTAGAAAGCAATATATCCAATTTAAAACAGAGTGTTCTGTGGGAAAGAAACTTTAGAAAGAGCTTGCACACAATAAATTACATTTTTCAATATACTAGAATATCTTAGAGTCACAAAGAGGGCAGATGTGTTTTCTATAAACAAAAAAAGAGAGTGTAATTAGAAATACAGGGGAGACAACAAAGCTATAATAGGAATTCCAGACACAAATATAAGAAAACTAATATCTGACATGTTTTTCATTTTAGAAACCTTCGTTAAACTTCAATTATGTGGTTATAATTCTAGATAAGTGATTATATCAATGAAGAAGATAGACAAGGTTCCTACTTGATTAAAGTATATATTCTAGAGGAGGAAAAAATACATAAACACCTACAAAATAAGTGCAGTAAATTCAATAGTAATAAACACTATGAATACACAACAAGAGTAATGGGACAGAAAGGATGAATGGCACCTTAATTGTCATGGTCAGGAAGGCTTCTCCAGGGAGATGGAATGATGAGAAGAAACCAGCCATGCTATGATGTAAAGAAAGAGTAATGCAGGAGGATAGAGAAGCTGAAGCAAAGCCTTCAAGGCAGTAGTCAGGTTGACATATGCTAAAAATAGAACAGAGGTTCCTGGCTGGCTCAGTTAGTAGAGCATGTGACTCTTGATCTCAGGGTCATGAGTTCAAGACCCATGTTCGGTGCAGAGCTTACTTAAAGAAATGGAAAGAGCAATCAGTAAGGCTGGAATGTAAAGAAGAAGGGGAGAATTGTAGGAGTTCAGGTCCTAAAGGAGGACAGGTGCTGGTGTAGGGAGTACATTTCAGACTATGGTCAGAACTTTGTAGGTTGTTCCAAGGTGAACCTCAAGCACCTGAAAAGGTATTATATCTGGGAGTAATATAATCTGATAAGTAAATTCAAAGCACCACTCTCATTCCCGTAGGGACAATAGACTGTGGGGGGAAGAGAGGAAGCATAAGATTAGCTAGAAGTCAACTGCAATTGACTATGTAATCTGTACCAGGATGGCAAAGAGTAAGTGGAAAATAGCAATGACATTGAGGACATATTTTTGAGGCAGAATTGTCTATTTTGTCTATTAAAATTATGACCCAGTAATTTATTACAAAGCAATATGAAATTTTTATGTGCTAAATTAAGACAGATTCTGTACAAAATGTAAAATATCTCATTTAAATATTGCTTCCTTTTGGTATTTTCACATCTGCTGCCTCTTGCTCTTCCCACATAACACTCTTTTTCTAATTTTAAAGACATATTCATTCATAACTCTGTTAATTAGTGTCATGCAAGTTGCAAAAATAGAGATATACCCAGGTTATTTAAGGTCACATAAAAATACAGAAGGATAAAAAAATATATATGCACCAAGCTAGTCAAGCAGCTTCACACAGGTTTTGTAAAGACCTAGAATAACAACTGCTTCTTTCCTTGTTAAAACTGCAACTTTCCTGACCCAAGTGCAGATCTGGAGATGTGGTTATTACATCGTCCAATGAGATGTGCCTATTTGATGCTTTCTGAATTATGGCTAAGACTGCTCATATATCTTGCTTTCCAATTCCTCTCTTTGAAGTTTTGCTTCTCCTGTTGTATTCTGCTTTTCTGGTCACTGAGCTAGATTCAACTTTCTGCCTCTGTGTATTTGTATATATGTATGTGTTCTTTTAAGTTTACCTTCATATTTCCTGAAGAGAGATTTCTCTTCTTGGGAGTTCTCAAATTAGACTACTTCTCTTGGGCACCTGGTTTTAGTGATATAGATGTTAGATGATCCCCTTAGCTACTGGACCAATCTCTGTATTCAGAGAAGTAGTTACATTTGACCCAACATGGTTTCTCACCTGTGTCCACTTTCCTCAATAGAGGAGTTGAACCTGATGGACTCGTGCAACAGAGGCTTCCATCTCGGGATGCACATTGGTCAAAAACCGTAAACTTTAAAAACTACATATGCCTCAGTAGCACATCTACAGAGTCTGATACACACACGCGCGCGCACACACACACACACACACACTCTCTCTCTCACACACACATATTTGTAGATTCCTGATATAAAACCAAGGTTGAGAAGCACTGACTTAGAATACAAATTTTTTTTCAAGTGCATTAAAAAAGCTTGAACTGAATTATCTTACCCTGCAAGAAATACCAATCACTTGACCCATTTTGCTTATGAAGTATTTATGATCTTTGGGAAATGGATCCATCTTTATTTACACAAGTCTTCATAGAATTTGCCCACATATGCTTTTTGTTCTATTTTAAGAAATGATTGAATTCTAATAAAATGTAATACAAGATAAATCTATGCCCCCAATTCAGTAAAATCATATTATAGCATAATTACTTGTGACACTTTGCCCCAACACCTTGGTTGTACACACACACACACGACATAACACAACTGAACATTTCGCTTACTTATTGTAAGTATATAATGTTATTTATATCTTGTTTAAAAGGGCTATGAAAACTTACGCTTACTAGTTTTCCTTGTGATTGAAGGTAGCTAGCGAAAACATTGAAAGATGAACAGATACACACCCCATCATAAGCAAAAAGAAGTGATGTATTTGCTACCCATAAATTAAAAACACTTATTTCAAAAAAAAAACAAAAACAAAAACCACTTATTTCAAAATATATCTGTATACTCATAATTAAATATTTCCATTTCAGGCAGCATAAATTATTAAGTGAAATCTGTTTATTTATTTATAATATGACCACATATTTTTTTAAGCCATACTGGGATAATTTTTAGAGTAAAAAAGCTCAATATTAATAATTATTCTCTGATTCAACTGGCTCTGCTATGGAGATTTTTCCATTAGTCATATTTCAAAATCCTTATGGATAGGATTTCATTATAAAAATATAAGTGACTTATTTTAAAAATTTCAAAACAATCTAGGACTTTAGGAATTCTGTATATTCTGGAGATTCTTGTGACTAGCTAAATGACCTTTCTAATCCAATTTTCCAAAGCTTTCAAAAATCAAGGGTCCTGCTTCAGACAGTCATAGATTAGCTTCTTATCTGCTATGAAGGTCCAATCTTCCCACTGAAAAAAACTAGAAAAGATAGACAATTTTTTTACAAATAAAATAAAGTAAAAATGTGTTTCTGAAGATATCAAATATAATTTTCAGGGACATGATCCCAGAGACAGGAAACCTAGAGAGATGGGTCCTGTGTGTTTTGGGTTTTTTGTTTCACAAATTATCACAATGGCCGCTGAAGAGGGTGAGAAATTAAGCACTTTCAGGCCTCTTGTGGCTAGAGACACAAAAACTGCAGTTCCAGGGCTGCTAAAAACAAAAATAGATCACTCACAAATATTTTAGGCTTTTAGTGGGACCCCCGAAGTTCTTCTCCCTACCTGCAAGGAAATAGAATAAACCTCATAAAACCCTAATTATTATCTCGATCCTTGATTGGATTTGTCCCTCGTTTAGGTGCCTGCCATAAGAAAAGCAAGGAGAGTTAAAATCCTCAATGAATAAATATAGCAGTCTAGGATTCAAATTATATTAACACATTTTATATACAATCTAGAATTCAATTTTTTAGGGAAACAGGTTTTGATAGAGATCAAGAGGAAAAAAAAGATAGTGGAGAAAGACTACAGGAGCCATACATAATGATTCATTAGACTCAGGGCCCCTGGGTGGCACAGTCAGTTAAGGGTCCAACTCTTAATTTCTGCCGAGGTCATGATCCCAGGGTTGTGAGATCGAGCCCTTTGTCAGGCTCTGTGCTCAATAGGGAGTCTGCTTGAGATTCTCTCTCTCCCTCTCTCTCTACCCCTTCCCATCACATTCTCTCTCTCTCCCTCTCTAAAATGGGTAAATAAATCTTTTTTAAAAAATGACTCGTGAGACTCTGACACTAAAATAATTACAGTAAATAGATATAAGAAATTTAAAAAAATTTTGGTAAGAGATTTTAAAACAATTATAATTGGACAGAGAGTTGACTTTGCAGAACATCAGCAAAATGGTGAACCAGGAAGCTCCAAGTTCTTGTTGCACCACAGAAACAACAAGAAGTTGGCTGAATTAACTGCACAGAAGCTCCAGGAAACAATCAAAGGCTTATAGCAATAAAGCAAATGGCAAATCAAGGAAAAGCCACCTTCAGAAAGGTATGAATATGCAGTCATTTTTCTTGCCCTTGCTGCACACTTTTGTTAGTGTGCCAAGGTCTTGGTCTGGAGGAAGTAGCAACCCAGATCCCAGTTTTCTCTCTCAAATCTGAGAGAACAAAGCAAACCTCATTTGTGGTATTCTTCCCTGGCTGGGCTGCCTGAAGGACAAAAGGCAAAAATGGAGAGGCTAATACAAATTAGGATTTGTTGACACTCTATTTAATGAACAAATTCTTGTATCTTCTTCTCCCCTCTGCAAGCTATTACCCAAATGTTGCAAGAAGGATGTTTTATTTGCTGAAATAGGTAAGACAGAGATTTTCTGGGCTGGGAGATGAACAGACCAAATTGAGAGTGGGTGTAGTGTACTTAAAACACAGGAATTAAAAAAAAAAAAAAAAAAAACATGTGCATAATGGTTGCTGAGGTTCTCAGCCCTGTTTTTTCACTTTGTTACAAGAATATTGGCAACTAACCAAAATGGAGATTCAGGGTCTTAGAGAACATGGCTCAAATGGAATGACTTCACGATGGAGGTGTTGAGGTTTTCTAAATAAATAGAAGAGGATATTTTTCTTGAGTGATAAACATGCTCAGAACTATTAACCACAATGTTTAGCCCCATACATCTAAAACATAGGTAGCCAGCCAAGGAGTAGTGGATTTCTGAAGAAATATGAAGATCAAAAAATGAAATAGAAAAAGAAAATAAAGGCAGCTTTGTGAAAAGAGAACCTCTTCAGAAAGAACACTTGGGAAAAAAGAAATTTTTAAAAATTAAAAATTGAAACTTATCATTAATATCACCAAAGGGAAGAGATAATTAATTGCAACTACAAACTAAGAACAGGATAATACTGAGGGGGTAAAAAGCTCTTGAAAATATCATTTTAAATATGATGGCATAATAACAAAATAGCAGGGTTGGCAGGTAAGTGTTAAGAAATCTCACAGAAAGTAGGCCAAAAGGAAAACTGAAAAAAAAATAAATAAAAATAAAAAATAGAAGGGAAATGATAAAAAAAAAATTAGAGAGATCAACCAAGAGATCCAATATTTGAAAAATAAGAGTTCATAAAAGAGAGAATAGGAAAATATGGAGGAAGGGAAATTATCAAGGAGATAAGTTTTTAAAAATCTCCAGAAATTGAAAATCTAAAGTGTCATCCTAGCCCAATTGTTGAAAATAGATTCAGATCAAACACATCATGATGAAGTTATAGAAGTCCTTAAAAGGGGGAGCCTGAGTGGTTCAGTGGGTTAAACATCCAACTCTTGGTTTCAGCTCAGATCATGATCTCATGGGTGGTGAGATCAAGTCTAGCGTCAGGCTCTGTGCTCAGCAGAGAATCTGCTTGAAGAGTCTCTCTTTGCCCTTCCATCCTCCTAAGAGAAATGAATAAAAATCTTTTTCTCCTACATTTTTAAATTAACATATGATGTACTATTTCCTTCAGTGGTACAGGTCTGTGATTTATCAGTCTTATACAATTCACAGCACTCATCATAGCACATACTGTTCCCAATGTCCATCACCCAGCCCCGCCATACCTTCCACCCACCCTCCCCTCCAGCAACCCTCAGTTTGAGTACTGAGATTCAGTCTCTTATGGTTTGTCTCCCTCTCTGGTTTCATCTTGTTTCATAATAAAACTTTTTTTTTAAAAGTTCTTAAAGGTACAGAGCTAAAAACAAACAAACAAAAAATAATAAAATAAATAAAAAAAATAAAAAGCAAGGAGGAGTCAAGATGGTGGAGAAGTAGCAGGCTGAGACTACATCAGGTAGCAGGAGATGAGTTAGATAGTTTATCAAACCATTGCAAACTCCTATAAATCCAACGGGAGATTGAAGAGAAGAACAGCAATTCTAGAAACAGAAAATCGATTACTTTCTGAAAGGTAGGGCCAGCGGAGAAGTGAATCCAAAGCGATGAGAAGATAGACTGTGGGGGAGGGGCTGGCTCCCTGCAAACAGCGGAGCAATGGAGCACAAAATCAGGACTTTTAAAAGTCTGCTCCACTGAGGGACATAGCTCCAGAGGCTAAACTGGGGTGAAGCCCACGTGGGGCCAGCATGGCCCTAGGTCCAGCAGGGTCACAGAAAAATTGGGGTGTCTGAGTGTCGCAGAGCTTGCAGGTATCAGACTGGGGAAGCCAGCTAGAGAAACAGAGCCAAGGAGTGAGCTCTCAGCTCAGGGTTATCTGGAACCAGTCAGAACCAGTCGCAGGCTGGGTGAGCTCAGAGTGCGGCCAGAGGCCAGGGAGATGGGAGTGATTGGGCTCTTTTCTCTGAAGGTGCACTGAGGAATGGGGCCCCAAGCTCTCGGCTCCTCAGGGCCAGAGACTGGGAGGCTGCCATTTGCATTCCCGTCTTCTGGAACTCTACAGAAAGCGGAAAGCGTTAAGGGGACAAAAACTCCCGAAAGTGAACCCAAGCAGATTACTTGCCTGGAAACTGGTAAGGGCAGTGCAATTCCGCCTTGGGCAAAATCACTTGAGAATCACTACAACAAGCGCCTCCCCTAGAAGATCAACAAGAAATCCAGCTGAGACAAAGTTCACCTACCAAGGAGAGCAGCAGAATACTAGTGGAGGAGAAAGCAAAGCATGGGAACTCATGGCTTTCTCCCCATGATTCTTGCAGTTAATTTAAATTTTTTTTAATTTTATTTTTTTCGTCTGCTAAATTTTTTTAACTTTTACCCTTTTCTTTTTTAACATTTTTTAACTAGTTTATCTAATATGTATATATATTTCTTTTTATATTCTTTCTTTATTTGTTTTCTTTTTTTGAATTTTTTTTTCTTTTTTCTAAACTTATTTTTATTCCCTTTCTCTGCCCCACAATTTGGGGTCTCTTCTGATTTGGTTAAAGTGCATTTTCCTGGGGTCTTTGCCACATTACAGTATTTTATTTGCCCCTTCATATACTCTCATCAGGACAAAATGACAAGGCAGAAAAACTCACCACAAAAAAAAGAACAAGAGACAGTACCGAAGGCTAGGGACCTAATCAATACAGACATTGGTAATATGTCAGATCTAGAGTTCAGAATGACGATTCCCAAGGTTCTAGCCAGGCTCGAAAAAGGCATGGAAGATATTAGAGAAACCCTCTCTGGAGAGATAAAAGCCCTTTCTGGAGAACTAAAATCTAACCAAGTTGAAAACAAAAAATCCATCAATGAGGTGCAATTAAAAATGGAGGCTCTTACTGCTAGGATAAATGAGGCAGAAGAAAGAATTAGTGATATAGAAAACCAAATGACAGAGAAAGACCAAATGACAGAGAATAAAGAAGCTGAGCAAAAGAGGGACAAACAGCTACTGGACCACGAGGGGAGAATTCGAGAGATAAGTGACACCATAAGACAAAACAACATTAGAATAATTGAGATTCCAGAAGAAGAAAGAGAAAGGGGAGCAGAAGGTATATTGGAGAGAATTATTGGAGAGAAATTCCCTAATATGGCCAAGGGAACAAGCATCAAAATCCAGGAGGTACAGAGAACCTCCCTCAAAATCAACAAGAAAAGGTACACACCCTGTCATCTAATAGTAAAATTTACAAGTCTTAGCGACAAAGAGAAAATCCTGAAAGCAGCCCGGGGGAAGAAGTCTGTAACATACAATGGTAAAAATATTACATTGGCAGCAGACTTATCCACAGAGACCTGGAAGGCCAGAAAGAACTGGCATGATACATTCAGAGCACTAAATGAGAAAAACATGCAGCCAAGAATACTATATCCAGCTAGGCTATCATTGAAAATAGGAGAAATTAAAAGCTTCCAGGAGGGGGCACCTGGGTGGCTCAGTGGGTTAAAGCCTCTGCCTTCGGCTCAGGTCATGATCCCAGGGTCCTGGGATCGAGCCCCACATCGGGCTCTCTGTTCAGAGGGGAGCCTGCTTCCTCCTTTCTCTCTGCCTGCCTCTCTGCTTACTTGTGATCTCTGTCTGTCAAATAAATAAATATAATCTTTAAAAAAAAAAAAAAAAAAAGCTCCCAGGAAAACTGAGAAGAATTTTCAAACACCAAACCAGAACTACAGGAAATATTGAAAAGGGTCCTCTAAGCAAAGAGAGAGCCTAAAAGGAACGGAGAAAATGTACAGTAACAGTCACCTTACAGGCAATACAATGGCACTAAATTCATATCTCTCAATAGATACCCTGGATATTAATGGTCTAAATGCCCCAATCAAAAGACACAGGTTATCAGAATGGATAAAAAAACAATACCTAGCAATATGTTGACTACAAGAAACTCATTTTAGACCTGAAGACACCTCCAGATTTAAAGTGAGAGGGTGGAAAACAATGTGCCATGCTAATGGACATCAGAAGAAAGCTGGGGTGGCAATCCTTATATCAGATCAATTAGATTTTAAGGCAAAGACTATAATAAGAGATGAGGAAGGACACTATATCATACTCAAAGGGTTGTCCAACAAGAAGATCTAACAATTTTAAATATCTATGCCCCTAATGTAGGAGAAGCCAACTAAATGAACCAATTAATAACAAAATCAAAGAAACACATTGACTATCATACAAAAATAGGGGACTTTAACACTCCCCTCACTGAAATGGACAGAACATCCAAGCAAAAGATCAAGAAGGAAATAAAGGCCTTAAATGGCACACTGGACCAGACGGACATCACAGATATATTCAGAACATTTCATCCCAAAGCAACAGAATACACATTCTTCTCTGGTGCAGAATAGATCACATTCTGGGTCCTAAATCAGGTCTCAACTGGTATCAAAAGATTGGGATAATTCCCTGAATATTTTCAGACCACAATGCCCTGAAGCTAGAACTCAATCACAAGAGGAAATTTGGAAAGAACACAAACACATGGATATTAAACAGAATCCTTCTAAAGAATGAATGGGTCAATCAGGAAATTAAAGAAGAATTTAAAAAAAATTCATGGAAACAAATTATAATGAAAACACAATGGTTAAAAATCTATGGTAACAGCAAAGGCAGTCCTGAGAGGAAAATATATAGCGGTACAAGCCTTTCTCAAGAAACAAGAAAGGTCTCAGGTACACAACCTAACCCTACACCTAAAGGAGCTGGAGAAAGAACAAGAAAGAAACCCTAAGCCCAGCAGGAGAAGAGAAATCATAAAGATCAGACCAGAAATCAATTAAATAGAAACCAAAAAAACAATAGAACAAATCAACGAAACTAGGAGCTTGTTCTTAGAAAGAATTAATAAGATTGATAAACCCCTGACTGGACTTATCAAAAAGAAAAGAGAAAAGACCCAAATAAATAAAATCATGAATGAAAGAGGATAGATCACAACCAACACCAAAGAAATACAGACAATTATAAGAACATACTATGAGAAACACTACGCCAACAAATTTGACAATCTGGAAGAAATGGATGCATTCCTAGAGACATATAAACTACCGCAACTGAACAAGGAAGAAATAGAAAACCTGAAAAGACCCATAACCAGTAAGGAGATTGAAACAGTCATCAAAAATCTCCAAACAAACAAAAGCCCAGGGCCAGATGGCTTCCCAGTGGAATTCTACCAAACATTTAAAGAAGAACTAATTCCTATTCTCCTGAAAGTGTTCCAAAAAATAGAAATGGAAGGAAAACTTCCAAACTCATTTTATGAGGCCAGCATCACCCTGATCCCAAAACCAGACAAGGATCCCATCAAAAAAGAGCATTACAGACCAATATCCTTAATGAACAGAGATGCGAAAATTCTCACCAAAATACTAGCCAATAGGATTCAACAGTACATTAAAAGGATTATTCACCACGACCAAGTGGGATTTATTCCAGGGCTGCAAGGTTGGTTCAACATCCGCAAATCAATGAATGTGATACAATACATTAATAAAAGAAAGAGCAAGAATCATATGATACTCTCAATACATGCTGAAAAAGCATTTGACAAAGTACAGCATCCCTTCCTGATCAAAACTCTTCAAAGTGTAGGGATAGAGGGCACATACCTCAATATTGTCAAAGCCATCTATGAAAAACCCACCGCAAGTATCATTCTCAATGGAGAAAAACTGAAAGCTTTTCCGCTAAGGTCAGGAACACGTCAGGGATGTCCATTATCACCACTGCTATTCAACATAGTACTAGAAGTCCTAGCCTCAGCAATCAGACAACAAAAAGAAATTAAAGGCATCCAAATCGGCAAAGAAGAAGTCAAACTGTCACTCTTCGCAGATGATATGAATACTATATGTGGAAAACCCAAAAGACTCCACTCCAAAACTGCTAGATCTTGTACAGGAATTCAGTAAAAAGTGTCAGGATATAAAATCAATGCACAGAAATTAGTTGCATTTTTCTACACCAACAACGAGACAGAAGAAAGAGAAATTAAGGAGTCAATCCCATTTACAATTGCACCCAAAACTATAAGATACCTAAGAATACCTAACCAAAGAGGCTAAGGATCTATACTCAGAAAACAATAAAGAACTCATGAAAGAAATTGAGGAAGACACAAAGAAATGGAAAAATGTTCCATGCTCATGGATTGGAAGAACAAATATTGTGAAAATGTCTATGCTACCTAAAGCAATCTACACATTTAATGCAATCCCTTTCAAAATCCCACCCATTTTTTTCAAAGAAATGGAACAAATAATCCTAAAACTTATATGGAACCAGAAAAGACCTCGAATAGCCAAAGGAATATTGAAAAAGAAAGCCAAAGTTGGTGGCATCACAATTCTGGACTTCAAATTCTATTACAAAGCTGTCATCATCAAGACAGCATGGTACTGGCACAAAAACAGACACATAGATCAATGGAATAGAATAGAGAGCCCAGAAATAGAACCTCAACTCTATGGTCAACTAATCTTCGACAAAGCAGGAAAGAATGTCCAATGGAAAAAAGACAGTCTCTTCAATAAATGGTGTTGGGAAAATTGGACAGCCATATGCAGAAAAATGAAATTGGACCATTTCCTTACACCACACATGAAAATAGACTCAAAATGGATAAAGGACCTCAATGTGAGAAAGGAATCCAGCAAAATCCTTGAGGAGAACACAGGCAGCAACCTCTTCGACCTCAGCCGCAGCAACGCCTTCCTAGGAACATCACCAAAGGCAAGGGAAGCAAGGGCAAAAATGAACTACTGGGATTTCATCAAGATCAAAAGCTTTTTCACAGCAAAGGAAACAGTTAACAAAACCAAAAGACAACTGACAGAATGGGAGAAGATATTTGCCAACGGCATATCAGATAAAGGGCTAGTGTCCAAAATCTATAAAGAACTTAGCAAACTCAACACCCAAAGAACAAATAATCCAATCATGAAATAGGCAGAAGACATGAATAGACATTTCTGCAAAGAAGACATCCAGATGGCCAACAGACACATGAGAAAGTGGTCCACATCACTCGGCATCAGGGAAATACAAATCAAAACCACAATGACATACCACCTCACACCAGTCAGAATGGCTAAAATTAACAAGTCAGGAAATGACAGATGCTGGCAAGGATGTGCAGAAAGGGGAACCCTCCTACACTGTTGGTGGGAATGCAAGCTGGTGCAACCACCCTGGAAAACAGCATGGAGGTTCCTCAAAAAGTTGAAAATAGAACTACCCTATGACCCAGCAAATGCACTAATGGGTATTTACCCTAAAGATACAAATGTAGTGATCCGAAGGGGCACGTGCACCCAAATATTTATAGCAGCAATGTCTACAATAGCCAAACTATGGAAAGAACCTAGATGTCCATCAACAGATGAATGGATAAAGAGGAAGTGATATATATACACACAATAGAATACTATGCAGCCATCAAAAGAAATGAAATCTTGCCATTTGCGATGATGTGGATGAAACTAGAGGGTATCATGCTTAGTGAAATAAGTCAATCAGAGAGAGACAACTGTCATATAATCTCCCTGATATGAGGAAGTGGAGATGCAACGAGAGGGGGGTGGGGGGTAGGAGAAGAATAAATGAAACAAAATGGGATTGGGAGGGAGACAAACCATAAGTAACTCTTAATCTCACAAAACAAACTGAGGGTTGCTGGGGGGAGGGGGGTTGGAAGAAGGGGGGTGGGATTAGGGACATCGGAGAGGGTATGTGCTTTGGTGAGTGCTGTGAAGTGTGCAAACCTGGCAATTCACAGGTTGTCTCTGGAGTGGGAGCAGGGAAAGAGGCAGAAAACTTTGGCCTCAGTAAGTGAAGCATTTTGCTCTTTACATTCATGCATAACTCAGTTAAAGAAAAAAAAATGAGAATAGTATGCACAGAAGTATAGCATGCTTGAAAGAAACGGCAAGTAGCTATGTACTACTCCTATTGTAACTAGATGGTAGAATGTAGTGATAGTTAAAAAAAAATAGAAAAGAGAAAAAGAAAAAAGGGGAAAAAAGAGGAAAGTAGGTTTTCAGAAAGGTCAAGCTAAGGAATTTTGCCTTTATTCAAGAAACTATAAGGAGTCATTCAAATTAATGAGGCAAGAAAATTGTAAAATCAGATTTGTGTATGAAAATGATGCTAACTTTAGTGTAGATGGTGTCTTGGAGGGTATAAAATTAGAGGTATGGGAATGAGCCAGAATAAGGCAAATTTTTAGTAGAAAGACAATGGGTCTTTCAGACTATTTTTATCTGTTCCACTCTCATCTGTTTTACATTTTCCTATTTCTCTTTTCTTCTCTTTCTGCCCCGTTTTTTTTCTCTAGGGTCAATTATAGCAATGAAGTATGGGTATATGGGTGTGCGTGTGTGTGTGTGTGTGTGTGTGTGCATGTGCATGCTTCTATCTGCATGTGCATTGCATGTATCTTTTTCTGAAAATGAAAACATGGCTATGGTATCTACTTATTTGAAGGTTATATTTGCAGAAAATTCCATAGTTTTATAGCGAAAAATAATTAAATTTTCTTTTGCAATTTTTGTTGCTATTTATATTTCCCTCTGGGTCAGTCTTTGATATAAAATATATTATCTAAAAACATTCTTTAGGGCCTATAATGCAGTTTTAGGGAAAAATGGAAAGATCTAAGAGTATTGCTTTAAAGCATCCCTGATACTGTAAGCCAACCCTAATATACTTTAGCGGGGCCTAAAATGAGGGTTAGTACCCAGTCTTATGCTCCAGCATAACATCCAAACAAAAGAACCCAGGCATCTCAGTCTGATCAGCTATGGGTAGGAGACCTTGATGCTATTTATCTTTCCTTTGGTGATGTTTCAGTCCTTCCCTTAGAAATTCTTTCATTAACTGTTCATTTTAGCTCTCTCTATTTCTGACATGATCATTTTTCTTCCCTGTGTTGTTGCTTTTCTATTTCCTAGTTTCTCTCTCTCTCTCATTTCATTTTTTTTCTATCTAGAATGCATGTGAATTTCCTGTTTCTATAGCTCACTAATAGGTCTGTTTTCAATCACATCTTCTGCCCTGTATGGATAAGGGTCCGTACAACTATTGAGTAAGCCTCCATTTATCTCGTTTTAGTTTTTCTGCATTTCTTTCAATTTCAAAGAAGAAAAGCTTCCTTTTCTGTCTTCTTTTAGTAATCAGTGAAGCAAAGCAGACAGGTGAACTGAACAGTAATGAGAAGCTAAAAAAATACTGTGATTATATTTCCAGAAATTATTTGCTTTTTGGATTAAGCTGAAGTATTTTTCATCCAGCAAATACTTCAGAGGCTTCTATTATGTGAAAAATCAAGCAGTCTTATGAGACCACATCTTAAAACAGTGATAAATATAAATCATGACCAGGTCAATGTAACTGCTGGGACCCCCTCTGACACATAGAGAGGCTGTCCGCTGAGGATATAAAGACAGCCACAGTGGAGGTGGAACATGATATACTAAGTGCTACTGTAAGCAGAGCGTCAAGCCATGAAGCATTCAAAGCAAGGATTCTACACGAGGTAAAGTACTTCCTCTTAAGGAAGTTACAGTAGATCATTTATGGTAATATGTATCCAGTGGAAAACAGAGGTTAAGAGCTAGGGTTCAAGCACCAAGCTCATCTGGGCTTAGTCTTGGCTTTATCATTTCATACCTGGGTAGAGGCGGTTAAGTTACTTTCTGAGATAGAACTTCTGGAGCACTTGATCCCTAGCTTGGCACATAGATAACATTGAATAAATGTGAGCTACTATACCCAATTAAGAGATAATATGCCTATTGAAGTCTTCAAGGGAACATAGGGAAGTGTATGTTAAGTGCCTGTTGGCCATTGTTATAAGACTAAACTCAGTCTCAGAATCAATCAAGTGAAAAGATATCTAGTGAAACCAACTATAAGAAAATAGACTGTCCAAAAAGCTGGAAAACAAGACACAGAAATTATTGTGGCATTTACAGTTACTGTCTCTGCTTTTTCTTTCCAGGTGAGATTACATTTCTGTTTGTTTGTCTCAGGACACTGGAAAGACCAATGTTTGTAAATATGTCTTTGAACTAAATATCACGGAATGTTTGTGTTCTTTTGAGATACTTTATGTAAGCCTCAAGTATAACAGGAACAAGGAAGAATTGCTTTTCCAAAAATAAGACTCTTGGGTCATTGTCACTGGATGCTTTGCACCCTTTTAATCTTTTTTGGAATCAAGGGACAAGGGAAAGTCTTTCTAAGATACTGTAGATCTACTTCTGTTTTAAACTAAACCACTGAAAGGCCTTTGATATTTGTCAGATGTGAAATGAAGTGAAGATATTTTCAGATATTGGGTGGGGGGTGATGGGTCTGAGCATAGGGAAAATGAAGAAGAGAACCATGAGGTAAATATGTTCAAGTGCAGACTCAGTAAGCCAGAGAAGGAAAACGTTGGGTAGTTGTTTCCAAAGAACGAGCTATATCAAAGGGCTTCATCCTTCTTTCTGCACTCTGAAAGGTTGACCAAGTGGATAGGTGAAGGCAGGCCAACCCAAATTCCTATGTCCTGGCGTTTCCTATTCTGGTTAGCTAAGACAGAGAGGACACTTGAGGATCTCAAAAGAGAGCTGGAAATGCAAGGGAATTAAGGGAAGCTCTGAGGACTCTCTCAAGATCTTAGACTGTCAGGAGGCAACTTTCCAGGCAAAGATTGGATGACTGTAGAAAGGTACGTGCAGAGTGCTAACTGAATTTGCTGGAGGAAGGCTAAGTTAGAGAAAGGGGAAGGCGGAGGGGACTACAAAACAAGGAAAGTTAAATATATGTCAAGGTTTTGATGTCACATGGGTAGTTTCAATTTAAGGAAAAATCTGTTTCTATTTATCTTTCCTACAAGAGTGGCCCAGGAGACTTTCCAATAAAAAAAAATTTAACTGTAAATTACACTCTACAATAAAGGAGGATCTAAGCGTTCCCCTAAAAGAAAAGTTTGGCCGTGCTATATAATGGTTTGTACAAAATAGATGGTGGCCAGAAATTTCACAGTTTCCTTAAATATTTTCATTGATAATGGTGTATTCATATCTCTTTTAAACTTCTGCTTGAAACAAATGAATAGTAATTTGGCCAAAAGTATTTGGCTCAGTGGATAAACGTAGAGAACTTTATCATTTCAAGAATGATCCCCAAAGTCTTAAATAACTATTATGTTTTGAACTGGGTTTTATTTAGGAGAAGAGAAACATTTATTGGATTGAAGTCAGTAACATAAAGTGAACAGCTGATGACAAGGCTATGTATCAGAGGAGGTCCCTTCCCCTTTCCCTTTTGGGTCATTTTAGAGTTTTACAGAGGGGAAATAGAAGAGTATGAGTATTAGGTTAATCAGTAAGAATATGTGAAATCAGCAAATTTAGTAAAATGTTAGTATTAATGAAAGGGGAGTTGAGAAGGATGAGACTGCCCATCATTTTTAACAACTTCACCGGAAATAGGCAGTACAAGGCATATGGGAGAAGAGCAGAGTTGAAAGCAGCTTTACACTCAGAACCAGAGCCAGGAGTGACCAACAGCTAGAGGCATGTCCTCACAACCTGCTCTAGAAAGAGTCACAGTGCCTGGGACAAACCTTGCTAATCTGAAAGAGGCAACAAGAGGGAGAGGTGGATGAGAATCAAACAAGTACTTGTCAAGAATAAGGTTCTCCCCACTCTGCTGGGAATGAAAGAGGATCTAGAGAGTCAGGAAAGAGATTCTAGGTTGAGATTAGGGATTTGTAAGAATATTCAATCCCTGATAAAAGATATCTGCTAAATTCCTCCCCAAGACAGGTGGAAGGGAGGGCCTACACCTCCCGGACTTTTCACCTAAGGAGGATGGAGGCCTTTGGAGATAAGACAACATAAGACAGGGTCTGGTAATAGGGTGGCAATTCTAGGACACTTGAAGCAGTTTAGATATTTTGCAAAGTACTGGAAGTCTCCACTGGAGACATCCACAGTTAAGAATAATTAATAAGAAACAGACAGGCACGCTCTGTTGGCTCAGTCAGTTGAGCATCTGCCTTTGGCTCAGGCCATGATCTCACAGTCCTGGGAAGGAGCCTTGCCCTGGGCTCACTGCTCAGCACTGGAATCTGCTTCTCCCTCTGCCCCTCCCGCTCTGTGCGTACTCGCTCTCTTTCTATGTCAAATCTTAAAAAGAGAGAGAGAAAGAGAAAAGACAGATAACCCAAAAGGCAAACTGGCAAAAGATGCCAAAAGGCATTTCACAAAGTAGGAAGCAAGAGTGGCAAAAAAAAAAAAAGTTCATTTGAAAAGCTACTCAAGCTCACTGGTGATAAGGGAAATGAAAAACAAGCCACAGTGAAACCGTGTTTAAATAAAACTTGAAGTCTGATTATGCTTGGTATCAACAATGATGTGAAGTAGTTTTCTATATCACCAATAGGACTGTAAACTGGTATAACCACTTCAGAAAGCAACTTGAGATTTTTCCAGGAAACTTGAAAATAAATATAAGCTATAAGAATATAACCTCGAGGGACTTCTGTATTTTCTGTATTTTGCACCAGGAGTCAAATATTAACATGTTTCTTGTAGCAGTGTGTATAATAGCAAAACATGAAACTGCCTTAATGTTCATTAGTAGAACATATAAAATGCAACATATTCAAAAATATATGTAAACAGTACAACAAACAGTAATATAATCATACACAACAGATGGAAATTTTAGTTGGTCCATTTTCATTTTGGGGAAAATGCTGTCTACCTTAGGGGAAATAGCAGATCTCAAGTAGTAGCCCACTTCTTAACTTGAAATCAATAAATACGTGAGTGTAAAAATGCCTGTTAAGAGTGTTGCAATCCAAATGTGCAGGTGTGAGATATCTGTTTTCTGTGTGTGCATGTGTGTGTGTGTGTGTGTGTGTGCCTGTGTTTCTAAGCAATTAAATAGCTCTGCAGAAGTGGTTTCACATAAAATTTTTGGTTAAGATGTTTAAAATGTCTGATAATTTTTGTTATTATTTTGTTTATTTTGGTATTGCAGTTAGGTTGGGGAAGTTAAGTCAGGACAATATTGAAATAATGACTATATTTATCTAAATGTCTCTTTAAAAAGCAGAAATCAACATTATACAAACTTATGATAAGAGATAATAATAGTGTACATAAAATATTCAGAGCAAAATTTAAATATAAGTAGAAAGTATTTTATTTGTTTGCATTATACCTTTTCATCTTCTTTAATAATTACACATAATTTTATGTGGATCCTGTATCTGTATATTCTGATTGATTGCTTGGGTGTAGCCCTAGAAAGAAACCCATTCTTATTTACTTTTCTTTTTGCAGAGATTTGGTGCCCAAGTAAGATTAATATTGGGTGATTTTGGCCTGCATCCTTTTAGTTCAATTTCGAGATACTAGAGCCAGTTGTATAAAAGAAAATTGAAAGTTCTAACTTTTTTCTAACTTTTTCTAACTTTTTAAGTGGGGGGAAGCCTGTATTCTGAATGCACATAGTTTGGTATGATAATATATAATAGTTTATCAAACTGTAGCTATCAAATTATAATTATAAACTATAATTAAAACTGGTATAAAAAGACAAAGCAGAATTTTAGATAAGGATGTTCTTCTACTAGAGAAAGGTAATAACCTTGATAAAGAGCAAATTAAGATAAATTAAGATTTTTGTAGAATAGGAAATTCTTACTGTTTCTCTGACTTAAATTTTTCTCTTTTCTGTTGTCACCCTGATGTGTTCTCAGTTGTCCTAAGAAACATTACAATCTGCAATACTATTATACAGAGTCTGGTCTTTAAAATTAGTATTCGCTAAAGAGAATCAGAGCACGTTAGAGAGCTGCTGAGGCCAAATTTAGGGCAGGAAAACTCAAGATCAAGATAATCTTAGAATGGTTTGCTGTTATTGGAAAACAAGGTTAATTTTTAAAGATGTATGAAAATGGCTGTAAGAACTGGCTTGCTGTGGCTGGTATTGGTCCAACTATAACAAGTGGAACATCAAAACAAACACAGATCACTGCCAATTAACAACAATGAATCAGTCAAAGAACTTAAGTTCATGATATTGTCCAAAAGGATAAGCTAATATGAAATGTGTTATAAACTGATGAAGACACAAACCTCTTACTCTTTCCTGTCACAGAATTCATATTAAGAACATGGAAGTTGTGATATTTGAAAACCTTCAGTCAAATGGAAGATATATTCTCCCTCAATGATGATTTAAGTTTAACTGTAGCAAAAACCAAGTCTTCTTGAGCACATGAACCCCTTTCAGGCAGAGACAGTAGTATTAACAGTTATGGGTCCCTATCAGAGACTCTGGGGCTCAGGAAATTTCTGCCTCACTCCATCTCTTCATACTCTAGGCCACTGGATTCACAGTAAGACATTGTATCATTGGTTACTTAAAATATGAACTTAAACTAAATGTGTGTGTGTTTGTTTGTTATGTGTGTGTGTGTGTGTTGTTTCTTCCAAGTAGCTCACAACTCATCTAAAACTTTGCAGAACATTCCTTCTAAAGAGAACAAGATCCTACTTCAGCTGTCCATGCTACACTGTCCCCATCTTCAGATGAAACCAGGTTACAGTTGGGTCTAGGAAACATGGACCTAAATCCCCCATGCCTTCTTATCCACTCCTCCTTTTCACCCAAGGCTGGGCACCACTTCTCTCTTCTCCTCATCAGGTAGCTTAAGAGAGAGCAGTACCAGAAAGCAAATACTTTGTGAGTCTGGGGAAAGAAGAGTTTTAAAAATTCTGAGCTCAGAATGAGACCCTCTGGCATCTCTCTCAGCTTAGACAACATGAAATAAATTAACCTCTCTTGCTTCTAAGGATCCTTCTGGCAGGCACAAGTCCATATGACCTTGACCCAATATCCTTAGAATTGTTCAACCCTCATTTATTCATTCATAAACTTGAATGCAGGGAGAATAGGAGAATAAATACATTTTTTCATAGATTTTATTTTATTTTATTTTATTTTCATAGATTTTATTTTTAAGCAATCTCTACATCCAACATGGGCTCGAACTCACAACCCCAAGATCAAAAGTCACATGCTCCACTGACTGAGGCAGCCAGTCACCACAGTTAATGAATAAATTTTAAATGAATTTGTATTCAATATGGAAATAGAGTCATAGTTAAGTCCCAGTCTGCCAAAGGCATACATTCATGGTTTTCACACTGCGTGAACTGTGAGTAATGATTTCCTTTTAGAGAAAACTCATTAAGACTCAAAATATTAAGTTGATTTTCTATTTTAATATGCATATATGCAATAACAGAATTACAATTTTAATTGTGTTCAACACAAAAAAAAATATTCCCTGGAGTGCCATCCAGTAGAATTCAAAGAGCCTTTACCTTTACTAGAGAAACTAAACTCTTTGGAGTCTGTGCTGAGAAAATTTGGACTCGTGAATAGCCTCCTCCTGCAACAGCTAGAAATAAACTACTACTTAAAAGATTTGCCTCTGTGTCCAGAGGATTGATGCTTAATTCCAGGCACAGACCCAAAAGTTGTAAATTTGTTCATGTTATTTTGGGGAAAATCTTCAAAAACACTTCCTTTTTAAGAAGATGCTTCAGGAATACACAAAACAGTATACGCAGAGAAATTTTAACTCTTTAAGATAAAGAGTGTGCTTATGTGAGCATAGTAGGTGGATTAATGCCCCCACATACAACTAAAAGTCCACACCCTAATCCCCAGAATCCGTATATATGTTCCCGCATATGCTCCCAAGGACTTTGCAGATGTGACTCTGTTAAAGAGCTTGAGATGACAAGATTATCCTGTATTATCTGGGTGGACCCACTGTAATCATAATTATAAGGGGGAGGCAGGAGAGTCAGAGAAGATGTGAAGACAGAAGAGGTGAGAGAGAGAGAGAGAGAGAGAGAAGAAGGAGACTGGCTGTTGGCTTTGAAGATGGAGGAGGGACCAAAAACTGAGAAAATGCAAGATAATAAACTCTCCCCTGGAACCTCTAGATGGAAACACACTTTTGCGGACACCTTGATTTTAAGACTTCTGACCTGCAGGATTGTAAGATAATAAGTTTGTGTTGTTTTAAGGCATGAACTTCATTGACATTTGTTACAGCAGGAATAGAAAACTAGTAACGAGTCAAAAGAAAGTGTCCAAGGAAGATACCACAAACTTCAAAGTGTGAACAGTGAAACTGTGCTATTGTTCAAGCTTGAGAGTCCAAGGGCAAACTTTCTGTTGGCCACCCCTGGGACTGACATCGGAAAGACTCTCCGTACATAATTGTGATATGCGAACTAATTAACAAAATTAGGAAAGAAATAATAGAAATACAAGTAAAGTATAGCCATGCACATGGAGCTTAAATAAGGAATACATAAATTCTTGCTTTGTAAAAAATTCCGATTCTGTGATGGAAATGATGATCAGTATATCACCAACTCAAAAAACCTAGTGTCCGCTAAATGTGATGACCTTGCTCAGCATCCCTTATGAATAAATGCGATATTGTTAGAAGGCACAGAGAGAAGACAAAGCAATGTGTTTTTGGTTATTTGTTCCATTTTCCTTTCCCTCAGCTTTGCATAAACCAAACATATTCCACTTAGGAGTTACACAAATAGTTGAAGGTGGCATGAAGGTTGTAGCAAGCATATTTTTCCAGGAGAAGTGTATTTTTGCATTTGAAATTAGCCATAGCTTAGCAACGCCAGCTTCCAAAACATTTATCCGGAGTGAAGAGCTGCATATGCTGGTGTGCTCGATGTACTGAAACAGCACTGAGCAGGGGCACCCAACAGGGTGGGAAAGGAGAATCTCAAAACACGCTTATTTTGCTGTTATTATTGCTGCTTAAAATTGTTGCTTTCAGGCAAGGGCATCACGCCTTTACCATTAGTTCAATATTGTGGAATGAAAGCGTATGTTCTTTGTGTTTAACTTTGAGATGGTTCCTGTTATTGTTGGAATAATCATTATTATATTATAAAATATTATAATTATTATAATATACATAATTATTATGATATACTTTATAATATTATTACTAGAGAATGGCTTTCAAATTGAAAAATAAAGAGTTCTAGTGTCATCTTCTGACTCCGGTGCAGTTCAGCCTCTCAAGTCCTCAAAAGGGACACACACTTTCTGTCCCCGTCTCAAATTGGGTCATGGATTTTCAAACCCATCTAGGGCAGAGCATGGCTTCCGCTCCATCTTCCTTCTTCTGGCAAACCAAGAGAAGGATTTAATCTATTTTTTCTTCCATAGCATATTCCTTAGTGCTGACTTCCAGACCCCTCCCTCTTCTCCTCCCTGGGATGACTAGGCTCATTAAAGATCACCTGCAAAACGGCTGATAAAGTATGTGGTTTAATTGCCAAACAGATTAAGATGAACAATGACAGCCCCTAAATATTAGCCATGGCACAAATTCCATCTATTAAAAGGTCAGAGCATGGTGTTATTGTCTCCCTGCCCGGGGTGGAGGCAGGGAGTTCATTGCTCTGGAGGACATCAGGACATCCCTAATACTTTCCTGGAAGTATCTTCACACCTTCTTCCTCCCTCCTTCCTGCTGTTCTTGGGAAATGTCTTGAATGCAAAGTAGAAAAGTTGAGAATAAAGAACAGGGCCTTTGGACCAAAACATATCTGGGCTCAAATCTCAGCCCTCCTATTTCTGGTTGTGACCCCCTGGGTTTGGTAGACACTCGCACTGAGGTTCACGCATCTGTTCAATAAAGTAACGCAGCATAGTTTGCAGGATCGTTGTAGGATGATTGAAAGAGAAAACCCCCTTAGCTTTCTTCACACTGCAGAAAGGCTAGCTGTGGCTAAAACCCACAAATATTTCTGTGTTAGGTGAGGCTACATCATTCTTTCTGCCTCCACCTTTATTCTCTCCTATTTTCTTAAACTTGTAAGTGGTCAGTAACTGAGATCACAACCTTTTCTTAAGATACAAAGGCAGTTACTACCTAAACTTAGTTCATCAAGTGCTCCCTGTTCTGGAAGGAGTGGGAAGCTTCCCTTATTAGAGACAGGAAATAAGGCAGTTTCTCACGTAGAGAAAGTAACCAGCTAATTCTCAATGGCCAGGTAAAGGGGATCAAATTACCTGCCAGCCTGGGAACGTGTAGGCTCCAAATTCTGCCTCAGCCTCCTGCCCCACCATGTATTGAAGCCTGGTGATCATGTTGTGCAGCATTTCCCTCGTAGCCATGAACCCCATGTCAAAACTTTAGGTCTAGCTGCTTTGTTCAGCCTGCTGGGCATCTCAAGGTGTGGCTGCCCTCTGGTGGTAGCTGTCTTCCCCACACCCAAATGTAATAATGTTTGTTTTGTTTGTTTTCCATTTGACTTCTGTCCCACTGCCCAAGAGCCCAGATGACCAGTTCACTTACTGTTTACTAGGCTGCAGCTCCCTCTGCAAACTTCTACTGAGAGGGAGCCATTGACTTCAAGTTGCATTCTTCTGCTAAGATGTTTGTCTCCAAGAAGCCCAGCCAACAGCTGAAGACATTTACCGTATCGTTCTTGCATTTTCTTTTCTAGACTAAGGGTACATCTCAGAAAAGGTAGGTCTAGATTCCTCATCATCTAGCTTCCCTTGGGGAATCTTTCAGTGTTCTAAAAAGGTGACAGGTAGAACTGAAAATGTAATCCAGCTGTAATCTAGATAATGCAAAGCAGCCCCAGGACGCTGCTTCCTAGGCATCCAGACTTGTAACTTACACAAAGGGACAGCTGAGGACCTCTCTTCTGCTCTCCAGATCTGTTGCTCCAACTCTCACCTGCACGTCATACTGCTCACCAAACATCTGTCACCTGGGTGGTCTGTAGACTCCACAATATAAAATCAAATGGTTTCCCCGCAAACTTACTTTCCTTCTGTGTTCAGTGCTTTGGATGAAGGTCTGTTGTGTCAGCTCTGTAACTGTTTCCTCTGGCTCTATCTTTTCTGCCCTAATTATATCTGATATGCACACCTGATAGTGATAACCCCCTGCTTAAAGTAAGTTTTTACTGTCTACAGAATAAAATCCAAGCTCTTTGGCAGGGCACTCTGGGCCCTGAGTAATCTAGAGGACCCAATCTACTCTCCAGACCCACTGCCTCCTTCACTGCGCCATCAGATGTATAACTTAACAGATGTATAACTGTTCTCCAGTTATATTGCACGTGTTTCTTCCTCCACGTTTGCCCTTCAGCCTAGAGAAATGCTACCTACGCAGCTCTAAAACTCCCCTCTCAATATCTCCACTCTGAAAATGTCCCAGGTTCTTCTCCAATGCAGCAGAAGTCATGATTCTCATCTTGAGATTCATGTAGCATTTGTTGACTCTGTTATAGGACATATTATTTTGTGTCCAAGCTACAGACAGATTTTCTCAGCCCTGTAGGGCTCTAAGTTCCCTGAAGCTGTGAGTCCATCTTATAAGCCTTTGTAAATCTAACACTAAGCACAGTGCTACATATGTGGTGGACGCTTAAAAATGTTTTGTGTGGGCACCTGGTAGCTCCGTTGGTTAAGCGTCTGCCTTTGCCTCAAGTCATGATCCCGGGGTACAAGGATTGGTGATCTTGGGATCCAATCTGGCATGGGGATCCTTGCTTCAAGGGGAGCCTGCTTCTCCCTCTCCCTCTCCTTGCCGCTCCCCCTGCTTGTGCTGTCTCTCTGTTAAATTAATAAATAAAATCTTTCTTAAAAAACCTTTTGTGAGATTTACGGACATTGAGGAGGGTATGTGCTATGGTGAGTGTTGCAAAATGTGTAAGCCTGATGATTCACAGACCTGTACTCCAGGGGCAAATAATACATTACATGTTAATAAAAATAAATTTAAAAAAGTAACTAATTAAAAATGTTTTGTGAATTAAATTCAAATATCAGCACAGTTCAAAGTTACAGGAGCTTTTAAAAGTGTTGCGGTTATCCTTATGGTTGACCAAAAATAAGACCTTTTATGTTTCCACTTAAACTAGTATAAAGTGAAATCTCTCATTCCTATAGTTATAAGGTGATTTCTTTGGGGGCCAGAGAAGGTGGTCATCCAACAACTGCCAATATTCAATGTCTGGATTCATCTGCATAACTTGGTTTTAGTCTGAGCATGGTCGCTGAAAAGGCAATCTCTGAAGTTCAATGTCTACACTCAACCACCAGTTCTGCCTTTTATTAGACCTTACGTATGTTACACCTCTAGAACTGTTATTTTAATCTTTAAAATTGGAATAAAGAAATTACCTAACAAGATAATCGCAAGAATTAATTGGAATAATCCATGAGAAATATTTACACAGTGCCTAACACATAGAAACTGCTCTGTAAATGTTAGGTGTAGCAATAATTATCATACAAACATCCATGTTTAGATGCATATTTATTGTACATAAAAATCCACAAGGAAAACAATGTGAGTCACAGTGTATAAATACCTTGATGAGAAGAAAATTCAACTGGGAATTTCTTGATTTTATGCATGTTGCTAATTTACTTAATTCACTGTAAATACTAAATGTTGCCTTTTCCATGCGAAAATGAACCTTACACAATGCCCACATTAATAAGTAAATAATGCAGAACATTGAACCACTGCTTTATGGGAGCTAAGTTTCAGGAGTTGTAATACAGCTCAATAAACAAATAATTTCCTCTGTTGGAAAACAGTGCTGAAGAACCTAGAAAATTAATGTCCCCAGGTTGAAAAAGGAGATTTCATTATTCTTCTTACATATGTGGATACTATAGTTTTTAAAATTGTAAGAGATCACTGGTATGTGTGTGGCAATTCTGTGTCTTGGTGTCCTTACACGTAAAATGGGAATCGTAGTAATAGAAACTACCACAAAGAGATGTTTTGAGGATTAAATGGGTTAATATAATTTAAATGCTTAAAACAGATTTCTGGGGAAGATGGCAGAGTAGGAGGACCTTATGTTCACCTCATCCCACAGATACAACCATATAACACCCACATCCGTGTAAATAACCCAGAGAATAACCTGAAGACTGGCAGAACAGCCTTTCCACAGCTAAATGTAGTCCACACCCAGGAAGAGGGAAGAGCAGGGATAGGATGAGGAGCTAAACAAACCCACAGGGCTGTCTATGGGAGGGAGGGATGTGGTGGACTTGGAAAGAAGAAAAAACAAACCCTCACACCAGACATACAGGTACAGTGGGCCCACATAGGAAAAACAAACCCCCATAACATTCGGCATTAAAAACCAGAACGGCAAAATTTTGTGAGATCGTAAAATTAGTGAGGAATAACAACTAGACCTTTAAAAATCAGCAGGCTCAGAGTTAGGAAGGCAATAGAAAACTGAGTCTCCACCCTTAAGAAGACAGTATAGCAAACAGCCTTGCAGCAACATGACATAGAAGCAGCGATTTGAAAAATGCCTAGGGAACATAGGAGGGAAATTTGTTTATGTCACAGAGTGTGCTAGAGGGGCAGGGATCATTGGGGGACTTCAGGAACAAAGGAGCTGGCCAGTACCATTTCCTTCCCATGCCTCCCAGCTTAAACATGGACAATTGTGGGAACCAAATCTACCCTAATACTCTCATGTTCTCCTGCAGACGTTTCCCCTCCAACCAGACCTCAACTCGAGGTGCCCTCCCACAGAAGACCTGTGCAAGCCATGGGCCAATACCATGTGCCCTGCCTTGACTTCCCCTGTAGACCCTCCCCCTCCAACCCACCCTTGGCTGGAGCCTATCCAAAGCGGTGTCACAAGCTTGGTGGTGTGAAAGCAGCCCCAGCAGGGTCCAGCACCACTCCAAAGTGACTCCTGCCATGGGCAGAGAGAAAGATAACCACACATACTAGTCAGACTGTGGCCCCAGCAGTGGGTTGGGATTGCACATTTGGTCTGACTGCAGGCCCCACCCACCAACTAAAGCTTCTCAGGGGACAACACAGGGAAAGCATCACCCTGCAATTCAGTGCTACTGCATCTCTGGCAAATACCTGGTCTGACTCAGCTTAAGTCCAATGTGGCCCCAGATTGGCATACTAACTACACAGGGACTAAAGAGGCAAAGAGATACATTATAGATGACTGGACTGAAAGTAAAAATGGCTCAGCCACAACAGCAGGGCACATGCAACACACATAGGAGACACCCCTGAAGCAACAGCAACAGGTTCTAGTGAACCAGGACAACACACTAAGGAGCACTACAGGACCTCTTCTTCATAAAGTCATTACTTTCAAGAGCAGGAGACATAGCTGGCTTTCCTAAAACACAGAAACAGACACAGAGGGTTAGACAAAATGAGGAAACAGCATAATATGTACTCTGGACAGGACAAAGTCACAGCAAGAGGCTTAAACAAAATAGAAATTGAGATAAATAATATGCCTGATTGAGAATTTAAACTAACAGTCATAAAGATACTCACGAGACCTGAGCAAAGATGGGAAGACTTCAGTAAGACCCTTAACAAAAAGCAACAAAGAAATAGAAAACAAAACAAAAAACCAGAGGTGAAGAATTCAATAACTGGAATTAAAAATGCATTGGAGGAATCAATTGTAGACTAGATGAAAGAGAAGAACAGAGCAGTGACATGGGCAACAGAGTAATGGAAAGTAATTAAAGTGAACAGGAAAGAGAGAAAAATAATACAAAATGAGTATAGACTAAAGGAACTCAGCGACACCATCAAACATAATAACATTTGCATTAGAGGGACCCCAGAAGGAGAAGAGAGAGAGAAAAGGGGGTGAAAATGTATATGAAGAAATAATAGCTGAAAACTTCCCAAATTTGGAAAAGGAAACAGAAATCCAGATCCAAGATACACAGAAAGCCCCCGACAAAATCAACCCAAGAAGTTCCACACCAAGCCACATAGTAATTAAAATGGCAAAAATTGATGATAAAGGATCTTATAAACACCAAGAGAAAATAAAACTGTTACATATGAGTGAAACCCCATAAGGCTATCAGCTGACTTTTCACCAGAAATTTTGCAGGCCAGAAGAGAGTGGTATGATACATTCAAAGTGCTGAAGTAAAGTGCTTAAAACAAGTGACTGGCCCATAAGAAGTTTAAATAGGTATTAACTATTAATTTCATAGTACATATGGATAACAAGAGTACCTCAGGAATCCAGAGCAGATGAATATGTAGACATCAAATAAAATTTTTTAAAAAATGAATAAAGACACTTAAAAGACCCCATAAAACCAGAACTTTTTCCACCTAACCCTATGAGAGCATTCACTATTGGAATTATGCAATGGTTATGGTGGCATTCCATATAGCCACTTAACATGTGTTTAAATAGGTTAAAATTTAAACAAATAACTTGGATATTTTATAATTTAATTATTTAATTCAGTTAATCAGCATATAATTTATTATGAGTTTCAGAGGTAGGGGTCAGTGATTATCACCAGTCTTTTATAGTACCCAGTGCTCAATACACCATGTGCCCTCCTTAATGTCCATCATCCAGTTATATCCTCACTCCTCCCCTGACCCACCAGCAATCCTCAGTTTGTTTCCTATGATTAAGAACCTCTTTTGGTTTTTCTCCCTCTCTGATTTTGTCTTATTTTATTTTTCCCTTTCTTCCCCTATGATCCTATTTTTTTCTTAAATTCCACGTATGAGTGAGATCATATAATCATATAATGTCTTTCTCTGATTCACTTATTTCACTTAGCATAATACCCTCTACATCTACATCTACCCTCTACATCCATCCTTCCATCCACACCCTGGCAAATGGTAAGATTTTATTTTTTTTATGGCTGAGTGGTATTCCATTGCATCTTTGCAATGGATTGCCCCTCGTAGTGCAATTGATGGGTCATAGGGTAGCTCCATTTTTAACTTTTTGAGGAACCTCCGAACTACTTTCCAGAGTGGCTGCATCAGCTTGCATTCCCACCAATAGTGTAAGAGGGTTTCCCTTTCTCCACATCCTCACCAATATCTGTCTTTTCTTGAGTGGTTAATTTTAGCCATTCTGATTGGTGTGAGGTAGTATCTCATTGTGGTTTTGATTTGTATTTCCCTGATGATGAGTGGTGTTGAGTATTTTTGCATGTGGCTATTGGCCATTTGGATGTCTTCTTTGGAGAAATGTCTTCTGCCCATTTTTTCCCCCATTTTATTTTATTTCTTTTCAGTGTTCTGACCATTTCTTGATTGGATTATTTGTTATTTGGGTGTTGAGTTTGATAAGTTCTTTATAGATCTTGGATACTAGCCCTCTATCTGAAAGGTCATTTGCAAATATCTTCTCCCATTCTGTAGGTTATCTTTTGGTTTTGTTGACTGTTTCCTCTTCTGTGCAAAAGCTTTTTGTATTGATGAAACCCCAATAGTTGATTTTTGTCTTTGTTTTCCTTGCCTTTGGAGACATGTCTAGTAAGAAGTTGCTGTGGTCCAGGTCACAGAGGTTGTTGTCTTTGTTCTCTAGGATTTTGAGGGATTCCTGTCTCACATTTATGTCTCTCAGCCATTTTGAGTCTATTTTTGTGTATGGTATAAGAAAATGTACAGTTCTATTCTTCTGCATGTGGCTGTCCAAGTCTCCCACCACCATTTGTTGAAGAGATTGTCTTTTTTCCCATTGGATATTCTTTCCTTCTTTGCCAAAGATTAGTTGACCATAGAGTTGAGGGTCCATTTCTGGGTTCTTTATTCTGTTCCATTGATCTATGTGTCTGTTTTTGTGTCAGTTCTGTATTGTCTTGATGCTTACAGCTTTGTAATACAGATTGAAATTAAGCATTGTGATGCCACCAGCTTTGGTTTCCTTTTACCACATTCCCCTGGCTATTCAAGGTCTTTTATGATTCCATACAAATTTCAGTATTATTTGTTTCAACTCTGTGAAAAGTTGATGGTATTTTGATAGAGATTGCATTGAATGTATAGACTGCTCCAAGAAACAGACTTTTTAACAATATTTGTTCTTCCAATCCATGAGCATGAAATGTTTTTCCATTTTTTTGTGTCTTTCTCAATTTCCTTCATGAGTGTTCTGAGTACAGATCCTTTGCCTTTTGGGCTACATTTATTTCTTGGTTTGGGGTGCAATTGCAAATGGAGATCCACTCTTCAATTTCTCTTTCTTCTGTCTCAGAATAGAAATGCAACTGATTTCTGTGCATTGATTTTATATCCTGCCAGTTTGCTGAATTCTGTATGAATTCTTGCAATTTGGGGGTGAAGTCCTTTGAACTTTCCACATAGAGAGAGTATCATGTCATCTAAGAAGACTGAGAGTTTGACTTTTTCTCTGTCAATTCAGGTGCATTTTATTTTCTTTTTGTTGTCTGATTGTTGAGGCTAGGAGTTCTAGTTCTATGTTGAACAACAGTGGTGATAGTGGACATCCCTGCCATGTTCCTGACCTTAGGTGAAAAGCTCTCAATTTTCCCCCATTGAGAATGATATTCACTATGGCCTTTTAGTACATGGTTTTTATGATGTTGAGGTATCTTCCCGCTATCCCTACATTATGAAGAGTTTTAGTTAAGAAAAGATGCTGTACTTTGTCAAATACTTTTTCCTCATCTATTGAGAGAATCATATGGTTTTTGTCTATTAATGTAGAGTATCACTCTAATTAATTTGTCAATGTTGAACCAACCTTGAGGGCCAGGATTAAGTCCCATTTGGTTGTGGTGAATAATCCTTTTAATGTATTGTTGAATCCTATTGGTTAATATCTTGGTGAGAATTTTGGCATCCATGTTCATTGGGGATATGGGTCTGTAAGTCTCCTTTTTGGTGGGGTTTTTGTCTGGTTTGGGGATCAAGGTAATGTTGGCCCCATAAAAAGAATTTGGAAGTTTTCCTTCCATTTCTATATTCTGAAACAGCTTCAGAAAAATAGGTATTATTTCTTCTTTAAATGTTTGGTAGAATTCCCCTGGGAAGCCATCTGGCCCTGGGCTCTTGTT
Source organism: Mustela lutreola (assembly GCF_030435805.1). Taxonomy (NCBI): domain Eukaryota; kingdom Metazoa; phylum Chordata; class Mammalia; order Carnivora; family Mustelidae; genus Mustela; species Mustela lutreola. The sequence continues at coordinate 81,231,292 of NC_081298.1, forward strand.
TGTTGGGAGATTTTTGATTACTGCTTCAATTTCCTTGCTGGTTACAGGTCTGTTCAGGTTTTCTATTTCTTCCTGTTTCAGTTTGGGTAGTTTATACATCTCTAGGAATACATCCGTGTCTTCCAGATTGCCTAATTTGTTGCCAAATAGTTGCTCATAATATGTTCTTATAATTGTTTGTATTTCTTCAGTGTTCAGTGTGATCTCTCCTCTTCCATTCATGATTTTATTTATTTGGATCATTTCCCTTTTCTTTTTGATAAGTCTGGCCAGGTGTTTATCGATCTTTTATTTCTTTCAAAGAATCAGCTCCTAGTTTGGTTGATACTTTCTACTGTTCTTTTTGTTTCTATTTCATTGATTTCTGCCCTAATCGTTATTATTTCTCTTCTCCTGCTGTATTTAGGCTTTCTTAGCTGTTCTTTCTCCAGCTCCTTTAGGTGTTGGGTTAGGTTGTATACTTGAAACCTTTCTTGTTTCTTGAGAAAGGATTATATTGCTACATATTTCCTCTCAGGACTGTCTTTGCTGTGTCCCAAAGATTTTGAACAGCTATGTTTTCATTTTCATTTGTTTCCATGAATTTTTTTAATTCTTTAATTTTCTGGTTGACCTGTTCATTCTTTAGTAGAATGTTCTTTAGCCTCCATGTATTTGAGTTATTTCCAAATTTCCTCTGATTGAGCTCAAGTTTCAAAGCACTGTGGTCTGAAAATATGCAAGGAATGATCCCAATCTTTTAGTACCAATTGAGACCTGATTTGTGACCCAGTATGTGATCTATTCTGGAGAATGCTCCATGTGCACTTGAGAAGAATATATAATCTATTGCTTTAGGATGAAATGCTCTGAATATATCTGTAAAGAGCATCTAGTCCATTGTGTAATTCAAAGCCCTTGTTTGCTTTCCTCTCATCTTTAAAAACACAGAAAATAATTATCAAGAAAAAAAATGGAATTTACTCTCTAACTGAATGAGAATTTATTAAAGTCTACTGGGGTGGAATTATAGAGGCAAAATATATTCAAATTGTATATTCCCATTGTCAGTGGCTCATAATTTTTACAATAGTCAAATCATCTAGAAGGTAGAACTCCATTACATTTCTCTTTATATCCTGGAAGTTACCCTGAATTGGCTGATCAGAAACTCCTAGAATGCTTGCTAAGATGCTTTGTTCCAGGCCTTATCCAAAATTATTATATCAGAAACTCTCAAGATGCCTTCTAGGAATCTGTATATTTACTAGCACCTCAGGAGTTCTGGTTACCTGTTGATTTGGGAGTAGTCCCATGCATGTCTGGTTAGAGATGTGTGTGTGTGTGTGTGTGTGTGTGTGTGTGTGTGTGTGTTTGTGTGTGTATAAAATGAAATATTACTCAGCCACTAAAACGAATGAAATTTTGCCATTTGCAACAACATGGATGGAGCTAGAGAGTGTAATGCCAAGTGAAATAAGTCAACCAGAGAAAGACAAATGTCATATGATTTCACTCATATGAGGAATTTAAAAAACCAAACAAACAAAAAAAGAGACAAACCAAAAAACAAACTCTTAACTATAGAGAACAAACTGATAGTTACTAGAGGGGAAGTGGGTAGGGGACAGGTGAAATAGATGAAGGAGATTAAGAGTACAGTTATCGTGATGAACAATGAGTAATATAGAGAATTATATTGTACACCTCAAACTAAGATAACACTATTAACTATATGGGAATTAAAATTAAAAACCCAATAAAATTTTAAAAAATCATGACCTTTGTTTTAAGTGACACTACCATATTGAAACCAAGGGTAATATAAGTATTTATGAGATCATGAGATCACATACTTGATTTTTTTCTTAAAAAAAATTTTTACCACAGCTTAATAAATTCACCCAGCCATCTCAGCAGTAAGATGAATGACATGAAGTTCTGTAGATTGTTGTAGAGTGAGTGACACTTCTGGAAGGCTCTTACCATCCTCACACAGAACATGGGACTGGGAATTTGGTATTCTGGCAATGGTATTTTGGGGGGGAATGTTTTTAAAATAAATTGCAAGTAAAAGCATTTTGTAAGAATGCTAACATAAGTACTTAAAAAAAGTCTCTAAAATTAGACAGGATTCCTAGGAGAGGAGGAGAAAGTACTAATGGGAGTTTGGGGTTCCATATTACTCCATGTAGGTCTGTTTTTCATTTACTGACTGATCCTACGGTACCTTGTGTTACTCCTTTAAAAATGTCTCATCTACATATTTTAAGAAAAAGGACCTAAAAATATGTGAGCTTCTCAATGATAACAGTGCACCTCACTTACCAACTTCCCATTGTTTAGTTCTCTTTGAAACTTAGAATCTCAAAGTATTGATTCTGTCAAGTTATACAGAAGAAGGTAGTTTACATAATGAAGTTGGCTGTTTTATATTCACAGTAGATAAAGGCATCAATTAAATTATCAACTAAACTGTCCATATAGATTCCTTATCATGAAATATTAGCATTTTCAATATCGTTAAATTTCTGTTTCTATCATTGTGTGGTGGAATTAAAAAAAAAAGCAGATGTAATCTCTTATTTCAATTTAGCATTGAAGGAGGTAAGTATAAGCAACCTGTAACTTTCTAAAATAAGCAGTCAGAAATCCATACCAGACATGAAAATGTTGGGCTTGGAGTTATAGGGAAGCAGATAGTATAGAGTCAAGGATACTGACTTGGATAGAGCTGAGTTCCTGTCCAATCTGTACCACTTGCTACCAATGTGGCTTTAGACGAATCACTTAATTTCTCAACATCAAATTTTAAATTTCTGTCTGTCAAATGAAAACAAATTATGCTGCAGGATTGTTGTAAAAATTAAATAGTATAGAATATATTATACTTTTCAACAGTGCTAACATAGAATGTGTACAATAAATAGTAGCTATTTTTTGGCTCAAACAAAATATCAACAGAGAATGACCTTTATAAAAATCATAGGGTATTATTTTCCTAAACAAACACCAAACATCCTGTGGTTTTAGGATCCATAGGAAGAACTATTTTTGTATATTCACTATATTTGCAGAAATGTCACTATTACTTGACTATACTTGATAATTCAGGGGGACTGCATATCTCTACAAAAGAAATCTTTACTGAGCTATATTTTAACAAAAGGAAATCTTTGGGGCGCCTGGGTGGCTCAGTTGGTTAAGGATTTAACTCTTGATTTTGGCTCAGGTCATGATCTCAGGGTTGTGAGATCGAGCACTGCATCATGATCCCCACTCAGTGTGGAGTCTGCTTGAGATTTTCTCTCTCCCCCACCCCTCCCTCTTTACACTTTCTCTCTTTCTCTCAAGTAAATAAATACATCTTTTAAAAAAAAGAAATTTTTACTGTGCTATTATTCAAACCTCTACATTGTGTCAGCTATAATCTTTGGCACTATGGATATAATGATACAACCCAGGCCTCTGCTGAATTTGCTCTCAAGTGGGGGAAAACAGATTATGATATTAAGTAGACAAATGTAAATGTTATAGTTACGAATCCTATGCTTCTATGACTCTACCTGCCCTAGAATCTGTGGATATTTTGACATCCAAAAGTCTAAGACTTGGTTAACCTGGGTCTTTTTTATAGCAATATGGATTCTGGAACATGGAACTCATCATATATATTTCTGCTGCACTAAGATTGCATTTAATTATTTATATGTAATTTCTTAGAAATTCAATGTTCAATTTTTAAAACCTGATAAATTATTAGTGCAAAATTAATTGTATTTAATATTTATTGATTAGACTTCAAGCACAAGAAATCTTTAACTCAATGTGCATATTTTCTCAGAAATATAGTCTGATAAATTTGGGGAACTAAATCTCAGTGAAGTCCTCATCACATACTGTTCCCTGGTTTTTTCCTTTAGAATAGTGAAAATAGCATCACAACTGCCTCACAATTTCCCAAGTACACTTATTTTGTAGAAGAAAAGTTATTTGATGAAAAGCACAGCATACAGAATATAGTCACTAATATCATAATAACTTTGTATGGTGACAGATGGAAACTACACTTATGATGAGCATTTCATAATGTAATTGTTGAATCACTCTATGTACACTGAAACTAATATAATATCCTGTCAGCTATACTTCAATTAAAAATATAAAAAATTTATGGGGCACCTGGGTGGCTCAGTGGTTTAAGCCTCTGCCTTCGGCTCAGGTCATGATCTCAAGGTCCTGAGATCAAGCCCTACATTGGGCTCTCTGCTCAGTGGAGAGCCTGCTTCCTCCCCTCTCTCTCTGCCTGCCTCTCTGCCTACTTATGACTTCTGTCTGTCAAATAAATAAATAAAATTTTTTAAAAATCTTTTAAAAATTTTAAATATACCCTCAACAGTAGAGGATTGTGATTGTGTAAAAGAGAGACATAATTTAGATTGCAGATAGTCCTGGAGTACTTTCTAAGAAAATGATACTAAACTTGAATCAAAAATTTTACTTATAGTGAAGGAAAAAAGTGTTTCTTGTAGCAGCAGCAGCAGCAGCATAGTAAATGCATTAAATAAACAGAAATTCATTTCATGCATTTGGAGAACTTTTAGGTGTTAGAAATGTGGTTGGAGTTCAGAGTGAGCTAAGACTTAGATTATCTTGAAGGCTGCTATGGACTCTCTGGTAAGTGCACAGGGGAGCTATCAGAGAACGTAGCCCATGTATCATCAGACGTTCCAAACAAACAAATCCCAAAGTGCTCATGGTTATCAAAACAATGGTATATCTTTTGTTCATATGAATCGTCTGTATGGCTTCACAGGGCCTCTGCTCTATATCTCCTTACTCTAGGACCAGAGCTGAAAGAGAAGGCATGTAAGTTGTATGACCAAGGGAAAAAGAGTAATGACAAAGTCCTTCAAAAACCCTTAAATGTTTCTTTCAAAGTGACCCATTTCACTTCTACTCACATTTCATAGTCCACAATAATTCCTGACCACAGCACAGTCCAAAACAAAATCCTCCCACAGGGAGACCCTAGTAGATAAGGCAGATATTATTGCTGAACAATAATGTACCACAGAGTAGATGAGTGAAAACATTCAATATATATTTTTGAAAGATTTTAGGATGAAGAAGAAATTAAAAGACACAAAAATCGAAAGTGGTAAAACCAAGTAAGAGTTTGTTATAGGGCTGAAGTTTATAGAAAATGATGAGCTTAGCTGAGGTTATTCTGTGAAGGAAGAAGCAGGCTGGATATATACCTCACAGGGTGATCCTGTTTCAAAACTGAACACCAGTGACAAGTAAGTGACACAAGCTCCAGTGGTTTGGACATCATATTTACTATTTAAATCATATGAAAGGAGAAAAAAGTAAATTTAAAATGTGACATGAGAAGATCCTGATTTAAATTTGGCTATAACATTTATTTCCCATAAAAATTTTAAATACTCCTTTTACTAAAATATAACCTTAGAAAAATTATGCAATTTGTCAGAGTGCCAATGTTATTATTGTTAAGAGTAAAGTATTAATTACTTACTTGTTGCTATGAAAATTAAATAGGACAATGACTGATAATTCTTACTTCAGGATTACTTGAATCTGAATATCAGGGAATTTTTCAACTTTTTATTTTGAGATAATTTTAGGCTCACAGAAAGATTTACATTTACCCAGTTTCCCCTAATGATAACATCTTACAACACTGTAGTATAATGTAACAACAATGATACTGACATTGATTCCATTGAGATACAAAATATTCCCATCACACAAGGATCCTTCATGGTGTCTTTATAGCCACATTTATTTTCCTTTCACCCTTCAGCCCTTTCTTAATCCATGACAAATATTAATATTTTCCATTTCTATAAATTTGTCATTTCAAGAGTCTTATATAAATGGATTCATAATTTATGTAACTTTGGGAGATAACCTTTTTCACTCAGCCAAATTCTCTTGAGATTCATCTAGGTTATGTGTATCAACAGTTCATTCCATTTTCTTGTCGAGTGGTATTTTGTGATATGGGTGTCCTAGTTTATTTAATCATTTACCCACTGAAGAACATTTAAGTTGTTTCTAGTTTGGGGCTATAATGAATAAAGTAGCATAAATATTTATGCCCATATTTCTGAGTGCATATAAATTTTTTTCTCTAGGATAAGTGCCCAGAGGTGCAAATTTGGGAGCATGGGACATATTATAGTTGCATTTATTTTTAAGAAACTGTGAAACTATTTTCCAGAGTCATTGTATGATTTTAAATGCCCACCAACAATGTATAAATAATCTAGTTTCTCATCCTTGCCAGCATTTGCTGATGTCACATTTTTAAAGCCATTCTGAGAGGTACATAGTGATATGGTGATCTTAATTTGTCTTTCCCAAAAAGCTAATGTTATTGAACATCTTTCCATAAGCTTATTAGTCATCTGTATATCCTTTGTGGGAGAAATACTTCTTTTTATCCTTTGCTGACTTTCTAATTGGATTATTTTTGAATTGTATGAATCCTTTATATATTATAGATACTAGTCCTTTGTTGGATATACCGTTTACAAATGTTTTCTTCTTCTCATAGCTGTTTATTCATCTTCTGAGATATTTTTACCTATTGCACTGACTAGACTTTCCATCATTATATTGAATTAAAATGGTGACAACAGATATCCTTGCTTTATTCTTTTCTCAGAGGAAATCATTCAGTGATGTTAAGTATGATGTTAGTTACAAGTTTTCTGTAGATGTTCTTTATCAAGCAGCAGAACTCCCCCTCTCTTTCTGTTTTCTGATACTTATTATTAGAAATAGGTATTGGATTTTCTTAAATTCTTTTTCAGCATCAATCGATACAATCACATGATTTTTTGGATCTTTAATCTGTTAGTATAATGGATTACATTGATTGATTTTTGAGTACTGAACCAGTGTTGCATCCTTGGAAGGAACCTCACTTGGCCATGGCACATAATTCTTTTCATACATTGCTGAATTTTATTTGTTAATATTTTGTTAAGGATGTTTGCATCTATATTAATAAGACATAATGGCCTACAGTTTCTGTGATTTTGTGCTGTTTGTGTCTGGCTTAGGCATTAAGGTAATACAAGCATCATATAATGAAATAGAAAGTGGTACTTCCTCCTCTGTTTTCTAGAAGAGATTGTGTATAATTGGTGTTAATTCTTCTTTAAACATTTGCCAGAATGTTCTAGTGAAACCCCCTGGGTCCTGAGAATTGTTTTAGGGAGATTCTAAATTACAAATTTAATTCCCTTAATAGTTATAAAGTTATTAAACTGATCTATTTCATATTGTGCAAGTGTAGCATTTTGTGCTTTTAATTTAATCTAAGTTGTCAAATTTATGTGCATAGAGTTGTATATAGTATTCCCTTTATTATCCTTTTAATATCTAAAGGGCTGTTGTGATTTCACCTGTTTCATTTCTGATATTGATAATTTATGTCTTCTCTTTTTTTTTCTTTATCAGTCTTGTCACGAATTTGTCAATTTTATTCATCTCTTCAAACAACTAACTTTTTGGTTTTATTGACTTCCCTGTATTTTTTTTTCCATTTTTAATTTTATTGGTTTCTGGGTTTATTTTTATTATCATTTTTCCTTCCACTTGCCTTAGATTTATTTATTCTTCTAGGTTCTTGAGATAGGAGCTTAAATTATAGACTTGCAACTTTTCCTCTTTTCTAATGTGTGCATTTAATGTTATCACATCCATCTCGGCACTGCTTTAGCTATGTACCCGAAATTATAATACGTTGTATTTTCCTTTCTTTTACTTCATTGTATTACTCGATTTCATCCTCTGCCCTAGGCCTCCACTGATGCTCAGAGAAATGAAGTGATTTGACCAAAGTCACATAGGTAGCAAGTACTGACCAAAGCCACATAGGTACCAAGCACTGATTTGGAGCTCAGCTAGTCCAAAGCTTTGGCTGCTATATTTCTTTCTTTCCCAGAGCTCTGGGGCCAGGCTGGATATATCTGATATAGATAGGAGTGCCTGATTGTTCCCCACATGGCCTTCCCCATGGATAGTGGGGAGGAGTGATTTCATCTAGTAGGTGTTTTCAAGAGTCCTCCATCACCACAAGGTTTCCTCTAATATCACCCCAGTGGGGAGAGTGGGGGATGCCCCATTACTGCTGCCTCTTCTCCCTGTCCCTTTGACTGGAAACAGAAAGCTTTTGTTAGGGTTTCTTTTTCTTCTGATCTGTCTGATTGTATTTTCAAGTTGCCACCTCTCTCTGCTTCACATCTGGGATATATGAGGCAAAAAGAAAATCCAGGAAACTCACATCATCTTGTTCTTTGGGTCTCAGCATCCATAGTCTGTCTCTCTTCTCTCTGTCTTTCAAAATCTTACATTTGTTTTATATACAATATCAGGGAATTTTTTTTTTTTTTAACTTGGACAAAGCAGGAGGAATAGAGAAAAGTATGTCTCCGTCATCTTGGAAGCACAAGTCCATATTGCCTCATAAAAATTCAAAGACAAATTTTCCTTAGAATACACATTTTTTAAAGATTTTATTTATTTATTTGACAGACAGAGATCACAAGTAGGCAGAGAGGCAGGCAGAGAAGTGGCGGGGGGAAGCAGGCTCCCCACTGACCAGAGAGCCCAATGCAGGGCTCGATCCCAGGACCCTGGGATCATGACCTGAGCCAAAGGCAGAGGCTTTAACCCACTAAGCCACCCAGGCACCCCTAGAATACACATTTTTGGGAGGAGGATGTGTTCTTCTATGTTTGAGTGGAAACTACACTCCCTTTACCAAAGATCTGAGTCCAGGTCACCAGCATTGATGTTGATGGATCTTACGAGCTATTTTTCACTGACAAAGAGCATTTCACTGTAGACTATCCCTTAAAACTTACACGTTTATTTCAGGATATGAAAAAACATAGAGTCTCACTTAGGAACATACTCAGTATGGAGAGAATTTCAGGGGCCCTCTTCAAACACTGACTCAGAGCTGGGGGGATAAAGGATATCTTGGCTATAAAATATCACAGCATTTGGTCAAACCCACAGATTAAGTGCAAATGTATCACGCAGCCCTCTCCGGAGCCGCTGTGTTTGTGAGACCGAGGCCGGTGTAGTGACAGTCACTTGATACAGAGTTGTAGCTTCCCTAATTTTAAAGCAGTTGACGGCTTCCACTGTTAAGTGCCATTAGCACAAAATGATGCAACACTTATCACAGCAGTTGCTGCCCACGTTCTCCTCTTCTCACGTCCCATGCCATGTGAATTCCAGGTAGTGAATGTCAAATTGTTTGCGGTGAAGTGGTTGATATATTATGACAGAAAACATGTCGCTTTGTTCCCCTACTGATAAGAAGCCTCCCCACATTGAATATGAGTTAAGAGCTAATAGACAATTCCAGTTCCAATACAAGGAATGTTCCACTCTTTGTGTATGCAGCCATTAACCCCCACTCCCATTTCACCAGCAGACCAAGCAAATCAATCGCCACATATTCCCTGTTAGCCTGGATATAGGATCACTAGGATGGCCAGGTTTAACAAATGAAAAGTGCACCTGGGTGTCTCAGTCCCCTTAAGCTTCTGGCTTCAGCTCAGGTCACGAGCCCAGGGTCCTGGGACAGAGCTCTGCCTGCGGGTCCCTGCTCAGCACAGAGCCTGCTTCTTCCCCTCCCTCTGCTGCTCCCCTTGCTTGTGCTCTCTCTCTTCAATAAATAAAATTCTTTTTAAGAAAGTACCAAGCACCCAGGTGAATTTAAACATTCAAATGAACAACAAATAATTTTTTAGTATAGGTGTATCCCGAATATAGCACAAGACAGTCTTATATTAAAAAGTGTCTAGGGGCACCTAGGTGGCTCAGTTAAGGGTCTGCCTTCAGCTCAGGTCATGATCTCATGGTCCTGGGATAGAGACCCTTGTTGGACTCTCTGTTCAGAGGGGGGGTCTTCTTCTCCCTCTCCCTCTCTCCCTACCCCCCATCCCCACACACTCATGCTCTCTCGCTCTCTCTCAAATAAATGAAAAAAAATCTTTAAAAAGAATTTTGTAAGTGTCTAATGTATTTTGGAAATCCAAATTTAACATCTTAAATTTTATCTGGCAACCCTATATCAGACTCCGTCTTAAGACAGCACTTCAGGTAACTCTTGTCAGTCTGTTGGAATTTGACTGTTATATAAACCATATAGGCATCACAAGTGTAGCAAAAAGAGGGCAAGTGGGTTTTAGAGAAGGAATTCATGTCTAAAAACTTGAGGTGCTGGTAGTGTCTTTTCTTTAAGAGTAAAGTAAAGCAGTTCCTATGTTTCCTACCTGATACTGCAAAAAGACAGAACATATTCTAGTTACATGCTAATCACTTAAAGCTTATTGCTAAAGACAAAGCACTTTCATGAGATTAAGTGTTGTTTCTCCAAATCTAGTGGTTCTCAAAGCATAAACCCTGGATGAGCAGCGTCACCTCTGAACTTCTTAGAAATGCAAATGATCAGATCTCACTCCAGACCTCCTAAACTAGACACTCTGGAGTGAGCATCCAGGAATCCAGGCTTAAAAGCCCTCTAGGGCAGTCTGGTGCACACTTATTTGTGTAGTACCAGCCTACCAGCACAGCAAAAAAACAATAAATAGCTGTCCTGCTAGAGAAATTCCACAACTTGTTTTTTTTTTTTAATTAATTTTTTTTATAGACATATATTTTTATCCCCAGGGGTACAGGTCTGTGAATCACCAGGTTTACACACTTCACAGCACTCACCAAAGCACATACCCTCCCCAATGTCCATAATCCCACCCCCTTCTCCCAAACCCCCTCCCCCCAGCAACCCTCAGTTTGTTTTGTGAGATTAAGAGTCACTTATGGTTTGTCTCCCTCCCAATCCCATCTTGTTTCATTTATTCTTCTGGTACCCATTTAAGCCCCCTTGTTGCATCACCACTTCCTCATATCAGGGAGATCATATGATAGTTGTCTTTCTCTGCTTGACTTATTTCGCTAAGCATGATACGCTCTAGTTCCATCCACGTTGTCGCAAATGGCAAGATTTCATTTCTTTTGATGGCTGCATAGTATTCCATTGTGTATATATACCACATCTTCTTGATCCATTCATCTGTTGATGGACATCTAGGTTCTTTCCATAGTTTGGCTATTGTGGACATTGCTGCTATAAACATTCGGGTGCACGTGCCCCTTTGGATCACTACGTTTGTATCTTTAGGGTAAATACCCAATAGTGCAATTGCTGGGTCATAGGGCAGTTCTATTTTCAACCTTTTGAGGAACCTCCATGCTGTTTTCCAGAGTGGCTGCACCAGCTTGCATTCCCACCAACAGTGTAGGAGGGTTCCCCTTTCTCCGCATCCTCGCCAGCATCTGTCATTTCCTGACTTGTTGATTTTAGCCATTCTGACTGGTGTGAGGTGATATCTCATTGAAGATTCCTTTCATTTTTCTGCCTACCCAGGTTTCTGTAAATTTGGAATGAGAAAAGTCAGAAACCAACCTACAGCAGGCTCTTAATTTCAGCCAGATACCAACTGAGTACAAATCTGACCTCTTCATACAGAGAAGCTCTAAACTCTGAGCAAACACCACACCCTCCCCCTTCCTTTATCCCTGCTGGGTAGGTGGGTGATTGATGCTCCCTCTATTGTCTACTCAGTAGCAAAGCCTGGTTATCATGACCTCCCCAAGCCTAGGTCCAGCACTAAGTGTCCAGATTGTCAGTGTTCTCTTTAGCTGAATCAAAAAGTTTTCAGTGTTCTGTTTCCAAATCACCTGGTCATCTGGACAGACATATTGTCACTATCTTTTGACCTCAGTACCAGTTTACTGGAAAAACAAAAACAAAACAAACAATAGCAACTAAATGGAGACCCCATTCCCCACTTTTATTAACATTTATAAATTGGCACCTTCCATATGTACTATCATTTTAACCCACATGATCATCAGAAGAGGCAAGATTTCCTACCCCCAGTTTATGGATAAGAATGCAGACTCAGAGTGTCACATTGTTAGGAAGTAGTACAAAAAAATTCAAGGCTCTGTCCAATATGACATTTTCCTTCTCATGGGAGGTCTTCATGGATGGGAGCTATCAAATGAACAGAACTGACTGAAGATTTGGTTATTTGCATGAACTACTTCTTCCTCCCATGATCTGATCCTCTAAAGGATGTTTTGAAGTGTCTTCTAAATCCCACCCTTTCTTTGAGGTTCAACCAAATTTGCATCTTCTGTGAAATCTATCAATTCATGGTGATGATTCATTTCATTTCTTTTGTTATGTAATTATATGCTAGTCCCAATTCATTACTTAATCCGTTCAAAGTTTGCTTTTACTCTATAAGAAAATGCTAAAGGTCAAAGCTATGTCTTCCATTTCTCTGGCAGTTCTGTCGGTCCTGGGAAGCATGTCATATAGAGGAATCAGTGTTCAATAATATCTGTTGCATGGGTTTTCAGCATCGTATGGCACACTGTCTGCTACAAAGTTATGCCAAAAGAAGCTTATTGACTAATCACAAAAACTTAGGAATGCAAAGGTTAAAATGGACGGTCCTTGTCTATAAGAAGTCATGGTTCCATAGAGACTCACAGGGAAAAGTACCTTAATGCAGTGCTTTGATGTACTAGCCGTTAGGTCATTAGAAGCATGATAGAAGCTGCTAAATCTTCATGTTAGAGTTATAAAAGTCTTGTACAAATTAGCCCTTGAGATACAATTAGCAAAGTGAGTGGAAAGTTGTCAACACACATGAGGACTAAAATTCTAGGCATAAGGAATCCTATCTGCAACGTGTATAAAGGAAGAGGACTGGTATGGGAGCTTCATGAAGTCCAGCAATACTACAGCATAAGAAAGGAGGGTCTAGGGGATTGAATTGTGTCCTCCAAAAAGATACAGCCAAGTCCTAACCCCCAGCGTAGATAAATGTGACCCTATCTGGAAATACGGCCTTGGCAGCCGCAATTAGGGTTCTTCAGATGAGATCATCCTGAATTTAAGGTGGGCCCTAAATCCAATGACTGGGATTCTAAGTGGTGATGCAACATGGAGGCTTAAGTGGGTAGAAGAAGAATAAATGAAACAAGATGGGATTGGGAGGGAGACAAACCATAAGTGACTCTTAATCTCACAAAACAAACTGAGGGTTGCCGGGGGGAGGGGGTTTGGGAGAAGGGGTTGGGATTATGGACATTGGGGAGGGCATGTGATTTGGTGAGTGCTGTGAAGTGTGTAAACCTGGTGATTCACAGACCTGTACCCCTGGGGATAAAAATATATGTTTATAAAAAATAAAAAAATTAAAAAAAAAAAAAAAAAAAGAAAGAACAGGGAGATGACACCCAGAGAAAGAAAAAGAAGGCCATATAAAAATGGATGCAAGGATTAGCATTATGTTTAGCCTTAAACCAAGTAATGCCAAAGGTTGCTGGCAGCCATCCAAAGCCGGGAGAGTGGTGTGAGTGTTCTCCCTGAGAGTTTCCAGAGAACCAGCTCAGCCAACACCTTAATTTTGGACTTCCGGCCTCCAGAAGTGTGAAAGGATACATTTCTCCACTGTTAAGCTGCCAAGTCTGTGGTGATTTGTTATGGCAGCCCTGGTAAACTAATACAGAAGGGAATTAAGGAGCATGATGATAACGGATGAGCTCAGACAGGTACCCAGGCTTTAGATCATAAAGATTTGTGGACGTTTTATGTTCAGCAGCTTGGACATTTTTTGGCATCATAGTGTAAGCCCTGACAGTTGGGTCTTCTCTTTTTTGTAAAGCAAGGGCCTGGCAAGCCTTGACTGCCCAGGCATCTACTTCAAAGAGGCATCCACCTCAAATACAGATCTCTGTATCAACAAGTCGCCAGCTACATACTAGATGGAGAGCCGGGCCTCCTCCCTACCTTGAGGCTTCTTTATTTTAGAGATCTTGGTTGATCCCGTAACTGGACATTTGGGCTGCTTGGTTGTTGTTGGTTTTTTTCTTTTTTTTCTTCCCTCATTTTAAATATCCACTTGTATTTTTCAAATTCACGAATAAAGAATGACCCCACAAAACTCTAGGCTCTCATCCTCAACCCCAATAAAAGCAAAACCCCAGGCCCGGTGCTTACTCCTTTCTCTCCCCCTACAACCCCTACCCCAATTTACCGTGTGGCCACAAGTGTGCCATGTAATTTCCAAGACTTGTAAGTAAGAAACCTTTCTGTTTTTCTCTAAGTTTCCTGATGATTATTGCCGAAGGGCACCTTGCAATCATAATAAAAACCACAAGAGCCAGTCCAGCCACAACATCGGTTATGCGTAGACTGAGAGAGGCACACTGACGGATACTGAGGAGGGAACTGAATGATCATGGTTTGTTATTTAAGCCACCAAGTCTATAAAACGAGTGTTACACAGCAGCTGGTTCTCTTGATTCACATGTTCTCTCTTAATTCACAAAAGTATTCATTTTCCTGGTTATTTAATCTATCAATATTTTTCCCCGTGGATGAGAACATTTTCTTTACTCCAAAATTTTTTGAAGATTTAATTGCATTTTCTTCTAATACTTTTATTTTTTATGTAAGTAGTTAAACCTCTTATATTTATTTGGGAAAAATTGTGAAATGAGGATCAGCTTTCCCTCTTTAGGTCATACACGTTGCTGTTGAATTAAGACTATATTTGAAGCCACAACAGATTTGAATAATGATGACAACTACCAACCAGAAGGAAGACTCTATGAAGGTAATTCTCTGACAGCTCAATGGTAAGATGGGATGGCTGTGGATGCAAGCCTGATTTGAGTTGTTTCACAATAGAATGGCAGGGAGGTTTAGAGACAAAAAAAAAATATGAACAATTCTTTTGAAGGGTTTTGTTGAAAACTGTAGCAGAAAAAATATATTAGCAGCTGAAAGAAATATAGTCAGAACTTAAGAGTTCTCTGAAATAATTCTTCAAATATGTGTTTTGTTTTTTTTTCTGGAGGTTGGATGAACAATTCTAAATGAGAGGTATGGATACACATGGAAAGATAATGGTTCTTGCTATCCATATAGTCTCTCTGCCTCTCCAAGATCTCTTACAAAAGACTATAAAAATATACCAAGCAGTTAGATGCATAGCAGTGTGAAAAATATAAAACTATGTCATTTTCAGGACAGGTGTTTTGACCATTTCTGGAAGACAAAATGAAGGTCACAAAAGCAACACAAAGGCCCTAATTTTCACAGGGTAGCTATGAGCGGAGTGACCATGAGTAACTACAAGCAGGAGTTTCAGGGGCAGCAAACTGGGTGGATAAGGAAATGAATATCTACATGCATGGCTGGTGTCCCCAACCCCTTTCACTAATCACTGTAGAAGATTTATCTCTGTAGTTCTGTGCAACAATGAAATGGATGACTGGAATGAGGGGAGATGAAAGGCAGAACTGAAGATATAGCTCTGTTTCCACAAACACCTGGTAATAGAGTTGCCACATAAAATATAGAGGATGTGGGAGCTTCAGATAAACAATAAAAAATATTTTTAGAATAAGTATTTCCCAACTATTGCGTGTAACACACTCACATTATTCATTGTTAATTCAAAACTAACATTTAACAAGGCATTTTGTATTTTTATTTACTGAATTCAGCAATCTTACTTAAAAAGCACAATCAACTTGGCAATTTGTGGAGGTCCTGATCTAAGAGGAAATTCTTCTGAAGAGAAAAACCGTGCATTTACCTAAAACCTCGCTTATCCCTCACATTCGGAAATGAGAAGCTGTAGTCAAGAAACCTATCAAATACCAAGGAAACCTTCACCAGCTAAATGGTGTATTTATTCATTAATAAATACAAATAATCAGGGGCACCTGGGTACATTTGCCTTTGGCTTGGGTCAGGATCCTAGATCAAATATCACCAATATTTGAGGAAAAGCAAAACAGAAGGGCCATAATAAGAAGTAAAATAAGAAATGCCCTTAACGGGGCACCTGGGTGGCTCAGTGGGTTAAAGCCTCTGCCTTCAGCTCAGGTCATGACCCAGGGTCCTGGGATCGAGCCCTGCATCAGGCTCTATGCTGGGCAGGGAACCTGCTTCCCTTCCTCTCTCTCTGCCTACCTCTCTGCCTACTTGTGGTCTCTGTCTGTCAAATAAATAAATAAAATTTTAAAAAAATAAAAGAAAAAAGAAATGGCCTTAATAATGCAGGCAGTAAAAAAAAAAGTAGTTCTAAGATTGTAAAATTTCTCTTGATATGAAGGCTTATTTTTCTGTGTGATAATTCTGTTCTTCACTTCTTGCACTTATGCCTTAATTTTGGTGAGTACATTTAAAAATATATAATACCAATAAAAGATTATTCATTACTAATATCACAGTAAAATGTAAAAACAAAACCCCACAAAAAAACCTGAGGAAAGACCACTGGATAGGTTAATCGCAAAAAACCCCCAATTGCAATAGATACAACGGAAATCTTTTTTGTATTGATAGGTTGATTACATCCTTTAGAAAAAGAAAAAAAAAGAAAAGAACTACCATATGATCTAGCAGTACCACTTTGGGGTATTTGTCTGAAGAAAACAAAAACAAACTAGAAAGATAGATGCACCTCCACGTTCACTGCAACACTATAATAGCCAAGGTATGGAAACAATCTGTCGACAAATGAATGTATAAAGAAGTTGTGAGATATATATATACACACACACACGTACAAACACACACACATATGTACATATATATGTGTCTGTGTGTATGTATATATATGTATATGTATATACATACACAATGGAATATTATTCAGCCATAAAACAAATAAAATCTTGCCATTTGTGACAACATGGATAGATCTCGAGGGTGTTTTGCTAAGCGAAATAAGTCATACCAAAAAAGACAAGGACCATATAATTCCTCTCACATGTGAAATCTAGCGGGGAAAAGGCAAGCTCATAGATAACAGAACAGATTGGTGGTGGTAAGAGGCAGGGAGTGGAAAGTAGAAGATGTGGGTGAAGGGGACTTAAAGGTAAAGTGAAATTTAAAAAAAGAAAAAATAGTTATAAACGCACTAACAATATATCATCTTTGTAAATATCAAAATAGCTTGACATAGAGAATAGTTTCTAGATAATTTACCAATGACGAATATTATCAAGAAATCAAATAATTTGGTTTTCTTTACATTTATTTTCATGTATATGTGTGTATATATGTATATGTATATATATATAAAACATATGTATATCTATATAGATATATAAAGAATATATCCTCTTTTGATGACAATATAGCTCTTAAACAAAATAAAAATAACTGCTTTTGGATGGTAAAACACTACTACAAAGACTATAAATATTTCATGATTTCATGATTTCATATAGATATTTTTAAAGAAGTGCTAGTTATAGATATTAAAATAGTTAATGAATAGGAGAGTGTTAGTAGGAGGATTTTTATAAAAATATCTTAATCAAATTAGGTTTAATTAAAAAATAAGAAAAGTAGACAACTTTTTCCCTTTCATTTCCTGTACTATAATATAAGCTCCATGAAGGCACCACGTATTTCCTTCTATCAGTCACTGCTCTATGCCAGGTCCATAGAATAACACCAAGACACAGTAAGTTGCTCAATAAACATTTGGTAAATGAACAAATGAATTATTATTTAAAGAGACTTGTTTGATTTCTAACACTTGAAGAAAATTGCTACCTCAGTTTCTCCACAAGCAGTGAAAAATACAGACTAACCTTAGTCTAACCTATTCAGCAAAAAGGGAATTTTGTCATGAAATTATAATAACGTAACTTCATTTTTCTGACCAGTACATTTTTGAATTTCCTTTGAGAGAGGGACAGGAAATATAGTAAAATGATGAAGAAGCAGCCAACCAGGTAGGGCATTCACTTCACAAGCTATCTAAAGTTTATCACGCTCAAGCGAGTGAGTCAAGTAACCATGTGAATCCTGGTGAAAGAATCCGGCCACAATTGAGCTACAGTAACTCCATTTCAGAGACTCTGTTTTTGTACAGTTGATGTCTCCGAGTTCCTTATTGCTTTCTGTTAATACTGCTCCTGTCTATTTCTCTTTCTTACTCAAAGTTAGGGATAGAAAATCACTGAAGTTTGTTGACAAGTAACTCTTCTTGCTGGATAATCTAATACAGCTTCCCAGATGCCCCCTGGGCTTGAAAGTAAAAACAGGCAAAGTTGAAAGAAAGGTGAGGTGAGTAAAATATGTTTGATGTTTCTCCCGACATTACAGTTTGTTCACTCTTCTACCAGGTTAATGGTTAGTGAGCTCCATGGGTCCAGAGCTTAACACTGTAGCACGATGAGTTCTCAGTTGCTAATATTCCAGAGAGAGGATGGAGATGTTATTAATTTTTTATAAGAGCTTATTGTGCAGTTTATATATTTTTTCAAACAAGAAAGTAATACTTGCTCTTTGGAAAATACAGAGAATCAGAAATCAGAATATAAAAATTGCATAAAGTATACCTTCCATTGTATATTAACCACTTTAAATATATAATGTTTCTCCAAGCTTACTTTCCTCAAAAAAAAAAACTATTGAAAAATGTTACTCTTCTAACCAATGAACAGCTATAGACCATTTTTTTTCTCTTCCCCTAAGGTAGGATTTTATGAGTTCTGTTGTAATGCTGACTATCTCTATTTACTGAATCTCTTCCAGAATGGAATCATATCTATCTGTGAGTTCTTTTATTTATATAAATGCAGAGGCTGAATTTTCTCTAAATTATCATATAAGAAAAAAGGAATGGGGAAATTTTTCTTTCACCCTAACACAACTTCTGTTGTCTCTCAGTCATTCTCTTTGCAAGTGGTTTATGATTATTTAGGAATGCTTGGCAACATCCTGCTTATTTTGCTCTAGTTCTATATATTTTTTTCTTCCAGTACATGAAATTTCAGGACGATAATCTTCAGTATCAAAGGATGATGTATAAGGTTTGGGCATATCAGTTTTCTTTACTTTCTAAATGGTCCTTAGAAACCTTTTATTTATTATTAAGGCAAAATTTACATGTTGAAAAGGGAAAAGAATAAGAGAGACACAGGGAGAGGGAGGGAGGGAGAGAAAGGGTGGGGTAGAGAAAGAGATTGGAAAAAGCAAATTGAAGATCCAGCTTTTGGATTACATCATGGTACAAATTCCATTTTATTACTTTGAAAATAGTGACATCTAGTGGATAGAAGGCATCAATAGCATGGGTATTGATGTCAGAATTCACTATGATAGGAAAAAGAAAAAAGAAGTCTAATTACATAGACACAGAAAATTAAGAGGATTTACAGTAACCGAAATTCGCTGGTCCACTTTCAGATAAATGTTTATCTACCAATAAAATTCCAGACTGAAAATGACTTTATTAATTTGAAAGCTTCAAAGACGGCAGAATAAGGGACAATGTTATCAGTTTGGCCTTGAGCAAGGTTAAGGCAAGGTTACAGATTCTGAAGCTCATTAGCAAAAATGCACCCTGTGTATATTATGGGAACAGAGGACTTCCAACATTTTCTGCTGTGTCCATGTTACAGTATTTACCAGCTGCAAATTATTTGTCATATTTGATTCCCAATATATTATCTACAACACATATTTTGATTATGAATGCATCAAAACAGTGGTATAAGGCTTCAAATGGATAATGACTATTTAGCTCACATTATGATTCTTCATCAAAACTACCATATGGACTGATAATATGTGCAGTTTTCAAAGTAATTTTTACATACATTACCATTGAATTCTCATCAATACATATTAATGGAATTCCCATTTTATAGCTTAGAAAAAGAAACCCCTAAAATATTTAAGTAAATTAGTTGAACTAATAAAAGCATCCTCCGTAAGAAAGCCAATGAATCTAGGTAGACAGAGGATGTCAGTTCTTACCTTTTGAAATTTCAGGGCAAAGAACAAATAGCATGATACTGGCTTTCTGCATAAAATGACAGTCCAGATTTAGATGGAAAAAGAGTAGTGAAAATGGTAATGACAGCTTCCACTACCATTTATGGAATGCCTTCTCCTTGGCAAACCTACTCTGAGAAATTATCATTCTTAGAGGAAGCATCTGAGATACAGAGGGTTAAAGGCCTCACTGAAGGTCATTAGGCTAGTATCCTCGGGGTAAATATTCTGTGCCCTCCTTCTGTCAGCATATACAACAAGCCACTACAACCTGAACCCGGATTCTTAAAACGAAGGTTGCTCACTTGTGTGTTATAGTTTAACCTGGCAATTTTAGATTTTAGAAAAAATATTTTTATTTTGATTCGATTGTTGCATATGGCTGCTATTTTTTAAATGAGACTGACTGATACGAGCACTAGAATTAAGATTAGAAGATTCAGGCATGCCTGGGTGGCTCAGTCAGTAGGGTGTCTACCTTCGGCTTAGGTCACAATAACCAGGTCCTGGGGATGAAGCTGCTGCTTCTCCCTCTTTCTCTGCCTCTCCCTCTGCTTGTTCTCACACACTCTCTCTCTCTCATAAATAAATAAAAATCTTTTTAAAAAAGATTAGAAGATTCAGATTTTCCCCAAATTCAATTTCTCCCTAGAGAACTCTCTGTTCTTAGGAAATTCATTTAATTTATTTAGCTGGGCTTTTATTTCCCATCTGTAATCCAGAAAAAAAAAAAAATCATTTCAATCTCTCTGTAAACCATTGTAAGAATAAACAGTGTATGTGAAAGCATTTTGAAAATGGCAAAGCACTTTACCAATTTAAAATATTATTATAATAATGACGTAGTCATAAGAGTAATTAGGCTGGCTTACTTTTCTAAAGTAAAGTCAAAAGATGATCTGAATAAAATAAGCTCTTGGTGAGTCTTTCAAATTGCTGTTATAGAATTCTAGTGAAAAGCCTAAATTTTGTCAAAAATTAAGAGAAAAGACACCACTAAAATTCAAAAAGTTTGGTGTATATAGATAGATAAATTTATATTATTTCTAAGAGGCAAAACATAAAATATCAGGTGATTTGGCTGTTAGAAAATAAGCAATGCTGTCCACCCCTTTTAAGGAAGTGACTTTGTTTTCACAAGAGTTCAAATCTATAATTGTTTTAAAGCCAATATTATATAGAAAATATCAATAGTAACAACTGATTTATTAAAATCATTACTATATCCATTAAGCAAGATTCCTTGCTCCTTAACTGACCAGTTTCTTGAGAAACACACAATACACACGCGTGCGCACACACACACACACACACACACAGAGGCATAGTTTTTCATTTGCCTAATTTCTTCCTAAATACAGAAAAATTCCATTTTAAGAAAAATGCATTGATTTCTTTGAGTTAGAGAAGGGGTATTAAATTCATTTGTATTTATTGTGCAGTAAAACATATACAGCATTATAGGAATAAAAAAATAAATATATTAGGAAAGAAGTAAGTTAGTAAATATCAATAAATTCACACTATCATTGGAGGCAAAGGGCTTATTTACCTAATGATTTGATGAATGTCTTTTAAATTCCTTAATATTCAAGGCTTAGGTTGATAATTTCTTTTATTAATCCTATATCAGAAAGGATGCTGCTAGTAGGAAAATGATATTACTATGATGATTGCTTAAAAAGATAGCTTAGAAAGTTGTGACAGCATGGAGACTATAAGGAATAGTTCAGCTTGGAACAGCAGGGAAACATCTAGGTTTCTAGCCTGAAAGAGTAGGGGGATGAAGTGGTAACTGGAACCTGGAGACCAAGAGAGAAACAGAGATACACAGAAAGTTGGGACAGCCCATTAGTCTGAGTCTTTGGCTCAGATCATGATCCCAGGGTCCTGGGATCCAGCCCACGCTAGACTCCCTGCTCAGTGGGGAGACTGCTTCTGCCTCTCTTGCCTGTTCTTTCTCTCTCTCTTTCACATTCTCTCAAATAAATACATAAAATCTCTTAAAAAAAAAAAAAAAAAAAGGAAAGCAAAGGAAAAGGAAAAATTGTGCCATCTAGCTGGTATAGCTGGTAAGACACTTTAAGGGACCCAGCCAGACAAAGATGACCTCACATGAAAAAACAGAATGTAAACGCAGTCTCAATCTCTATCTTTCCTCTGGTCCCTGCCATTGCTCACCACTCACTGGACTCAACAACCAGTCAGAGCACGTTGTTGGACAAGAGAGTCTGCTAATGCGGTTCTTACAACAACCTTCAGGGCAACGTGGGGAAAGGTGGAGAATGGATCTAGAACAAATAAAAGAGATCTACCTCACCTCCCTCCAAAACTTAAGTACCTTTCCTTCTGTGTAAAATCTTAGAGCAATGAACACATGGTGGTGTGTTACTTCCAAAGATAGCTACTTAATGACATTTATTATTTCAATGTTTATTTTAAACACAACCACATTATCACATGAGCAAATACTTCCTTAAGTGCTACCACATTTAAAAAGGTCGGGGGGCTTTATTTTTTAAAGCACTTTTATTCTGGCAACCACTGATTTTCCCATTCTCTCCATAGTTTTGCTTTCTCTGGAAGATCTTATAGTTGGTATCATATATTATGTATTCTTGGTACATTATGTAGCAATATACATTTAAGGTTCTTCTGTGTAGTCCTGTGGCAAGATAGCTCATTTTTTTCATTTATGAAGAATACTTCATTGTATAGATGTACCACAATTTGCTTATCCATTCACCTATTAAAATATAATTTGGTTGATGGGGCTCCTGGGTGGCTCAGTGGTTTGGGCTGCTGCCTTCGGCTCGGGTCATGATCTCAGGGTCCTGGGATCGAGCCTCGCATCGGGCTCTCTGCTCCGCAGGAAGCCTGCTTCCCTCTCTCTCTCTCTCTCTGCCTGCCTCTCTGCCTACTTGTGATCTCTGTCTGTCAAATAAATAAATAAAATCTTTAAAATATATATATATATAATTTGGTTGCTTCCAATTTTTGACAACTATGAATAAGGCTGTTATAAATATTGTTGTGCAGGTTTTTACGTGGACATAAGTTTTCAACTCGTCCCAAATATTTAGTGTGTGATTGCCTTGTAAGAACCTGAAAACCGTCTTCCAGAGTGGTTGTACCATTTTCCATTGCCACCAGCAATACACGAGAGTTCCTGATAGTCTACACCCCATCAGCATTTGACGTTAACAGTGTTTTGGATGTTAGTCCTCTAATAGGTATGCTGTGGTAGGGCATAACTGCTTAAATTTGCAGTCTGCTGATGTCATACATCAAATATCTTTTCATCTCCTTATTTGCCATAGGTATGTCTTCTTAGATATTGTCCATAATTAGCAGCTTCTGATTGTTGAGATTCAAGAGTTCCTTATATATTTTGGATACAAGTACTTTACCAAACATGTATTTGGAAAATATTTTCTCTCAGTCTGTGGTCAGTCTTTTCCGTTACTAATGTCTTTAGCAGAGAAGAAGTTTCTTTTTTTTTTTTTTTTAAATATTTTATTTATTTCTTTGTCAGAGAGAGACAGCACAAATGGGAGCAGCAGGCAGAGGGAGAGGGAGAAGCAGGCTCCCCACTGAGCTGGGAGCCCAGTATGGGACTCGATCCCAGGACTCCGAGATCATGACCTGAGCCTAAGGCAGCCACTCAACCAATTGAGCCCACCCAGGTGTCAAGTTTCTAACCTTAATGAACTTAGCAGCTTTTTTCCTTGGATTGTGTATTGGATTTTGTATTGTATCTAAAAAATCGTCATCAAACCCAAGGTCACTTAGATTTCACCGGTTGTCTTCCAGAAGCTTTATAGTTTTGTATATTTCATTTAGGTCTATTAATTTAGACCTATGATTTCTTTCATCAGAATATTGTAGTTTTTCTTATATAGATTGTATACCTATTTTGTTAGATTTATTGGTAATAGATAATTTATTTGTGCTATGTTAATGGTATTGTTTTTTATTTCAAGTTATAATTTCTCATTACTGGTTTATAGGAAAACAATCAACTTTTCTATATTAACCTTGCATGTTGCAACCTTCCTAATTAGTTCCAGTTTTTTGGTGTGTCTTTGGAATTTGCTACATAGACAGTCATATCTACAAAGATAGTTTCATTTCTTCTTTCTCAATATGTATACAATTGATTTCTTCTTCTCGCTCTCTTTCTCTCTTTTTTTTTTTTTTTTTTCTTTTTTGCTTATTGCCTTAGCTAGGACTTGCAGTACAATGTTGAATAGGAGTAAAGAGTGAACATCCTTATATTGTTGCCAGTCTTAGGGAGAAAGCATCTAGTTTTCACTATTAAGTGTGATGTTAGCTATTGGAGGTTTTTTAATTTTTATTTTTATTTTGTTTATTTATTTATTTTATTGGACGTTTTTTTAAATATATGTTCTTCATTACCCTGAAAAATTCCATTCTCTTTCTGGTTTCTGAGGGTTTTTATCAAGAATAGGTGCTGGATTCTGTTAAATGCTTTTTTGCACCTATTGATATAAATCATATGATTTCTCTTCTTTAGCTTTTTGATATGATAAATTATATTAATTGATTTTTATTAATGTTGGCACAGTCTTGCATACCTGGAATACATCTCACTTTGTTATGGTATAATTTTTAAATATATTGCTGCTAATATTTTGTTGAGGATTTTTGTATCTATGTTCACCACAGATACTGATCTATAATATTCCTTCCTTGCAGTTTTTTCCCCTGGTTTTCATATTTATGTAAAGCTGACTCCTAGAGCAAGCTGGAAAGTACTTCTGCTTCTATTTTCTGGGAGATTGGAGACACTTGGTATAATCGCTTCCTTAAATTTTTGGTAGAATTTACCAGCGAACCCATCTTAGCCTGGTGATTTATGTCTTGGAAGATTAATTGTTGATTCAATTTCCTTAATAGATAAACACCTATTCATATTACCTATTGCTTCTTGCATGAATTTTTTTTCTTCTTATGTGAATTTTGATAAATTTTATCTTTCAATTGATCTATTTCATCTAAGTTATCAAGTTTGTGTAAACAGAATTCTTCATAATATTATTTATTATTTTTTCATGTCCATGAGATCAGTAGTGATTGCCTCTTTTTAATTTCTGACATTTATGATTTATGGCTTTTCACTTTTTTTCTTAATTAGTCCAGCTAGAAGTTTGTCAACTATAGATCTTTTTTTAAAGAAGCAGCCTTTGCAAAACTAAGAGGCTCTTAGTCTCACAAAACAAACTGAGGGTTGCTGGGGTGTGTGTGGGGGTAAGAATATGTTGGCTGGTTTATGGACATTGGGGGGGATATTGTACTATGGTGAGTGTTGTGAAATGTGTAATATTGATGAATCACAGACCTGTATCCCTGGTGCAAATAATACATTATATGTTAATTTTAAAAAAAGAAACAGTCTTTGCTTTCATTGGTTTTTCTTTAATAATTCCTTATTCTCAATTGTATTGATTTCAGCTAATTGTTATTATTTATTTCTTCTGTTACTTTGGTTTAATTTGCTTTTCTATTCTAGTTCTTAACACTGAAGTTTAAGTTATTGATTTTAGATTTTTCTTCTTTTCCAATGATTGCATTTAATGCTAAAAATTTACCTCTATTTTTTTTTGCTTTATCCCATAAATTTTAATAAGTTGTATTTTCATTTAGCTCAAAATATTTTAAAATTTCTCTTGAGAATTTTTGAGCCATGTGTTATTTAGAAGTATGTTTTTTAATCTCCAATTATTTGAGATTTTCTAGCTGCCTTACTGTGATGGTCTAAGAACATAATTTGTGTGAGTTCTCTTTTTTAAATTTGCTAAGAAATATACCATGTCTTTTTAGAGCTCTCAGAACTTCTGTTTATTTTCTAATTTTGCTGGTTGGGAATCAAATGTGCTCCACAAAATCAGATGATGAAATATTTTGAAATGTCATAAGATTTTGCTCAAATGAGGAGGGTACTAGAGAGGTGGGGAGGCATTTTAGAGAAAAACCTCTAATACTTTTAATCTAGCTATTTCACCATTTATTAAATCATTGAAGCAGAAAAAAAATGATTGTATGCTTCTTTAGGCTAGAGATGACAGCCTAAATATCTGAAATTATCCAGAAGAAATACAAATAAATATAGGTATAGAGCAAAAAATGGAAAGCTTTTTGATTTGGCAAAGGGGATATATGTTGAACATTGTATGTGAATATAGGAAAACAGTAATAATTATACATTGGTTAAGAATTTTTAATTAAAATTAAATTTAAAAAATTAAGAAATAGTTATACATTGGCATTACCAAGGAAAACTAAAATAGTCTGAGACGTGCTAGAAAAGTTTAAATGTATTCCTTCTCTCATTTTCATACCTTATCTCTTCCCTGCAGGAAAGTTTTGAATGACCTTACATTTGTATAATGACTTTGGTCTTTTATTCTTTTTTTTTTTCCCCCTAAAGATTTTCTTTAGAACATTCCCCTTCAAGCCTGGAAACAATTTAGCTGGGACCTGTGATAAGATCTGTAAACAGAAGTACATATGGAAAAGAGGCTAGGGTTATTACATCACACGCCTGATATGTGTAGGATCTACTTTAGAACTTGGAATATATGACGTGGGGACACTGAATTTCCTATCATGGCCTACCAAAGGGAAGAAGATCCCTGGGAAAAGATAGTGTAAGGAATGTCTCTTCGTGCCCTTTCTTATTATATGAATTGCCTTAGATATGGAAGTTGAACTTGGCTGGGGAGACTATGCTGTTATTATATTTGGAGCTTTTAAGTCTCAATGAGAGCTTCTACATTTGCATCAGAAGAACTGTGATATTGTCTGAGTCTCAAGCAAGGGTTTTATTATTAAATCTCCAGAGATGGTCCCTACCCAGATAAATTTTTAATCCTCCAGTTGTTTGGCTTTCTTTCCTTGATTTAAGTTATCCAGATCCCCCATGATTGCAGTAACAATGTAGATGCTGTTTGTCTTAAAAAATAATAATAATAATTAATTGGCAATTTTACTTAAGGTAAATTTAGTTTAAAAGGTTACATGATTTTTATTTAGTGTAGGGCATTTCTAGAAAAAGTTGTAAATTAAATTATAGTGAATCCTTATAAACCATTGTGATAAAAATTGTCTCTTTCCTATAATTGGCTCTTTTGGTTTGTTTCAGGAAACGTTAGGAGGAACTTACTTTCCCATGCTGACTTATTAAGGACTATCATTTCTTCCTGCTTCCTACATTTTGGACATTTCACTGCTCATTAGACTCTCCACCAAGAATAATGAAGGGGACAGAAATAAGAAGAATCTGGCTGGTGTAAGGGATTGTCACAATGATTGATACAGTGGCTAACAAAAAGCTTGCCAAGTATATAGGAATTTTCTTATTATAATGTCTTCTCATGACTCATAGTTAAGATCTGGTTATGCAGACAAGCACTTATTTTACATGCCAGGAATCATTATTTTAATTCACAAGCGGTTTTCTTTGTGTAAGATGCCTTATATTATTTACTTTATAGTGAAGACTTATATTTCCTATGCATGGTGATTTTCAGTTCTGTAGATCTTCAATATTCAGTGATGC
Source organism: Mustela lutreola (assembly GCF_030435805.1). NCBI lineage: Eukaryota > Metazoa > Chordata > Mammalia > Carnivora > Mustelidae > Mustela > Mustela lutreola. Next base: position 81,258,804 of record NC_081298.1, read on the forward strand.
TTGTCATTAGTTTCTATCCCATTCTATGCTAAAAATAAGTTTGGTACCCTTGAACAAAGATTCACAGTATCCTAAAATTATGAGTTTTCCCACTTAGGTAATCCTGAAAAATAAAAACCTAATCATCAATAATGCACTTTTTAATGACAAATCTATTTTAAAGTTAATCTTTTTAGAAATGTTATTCTTAATTTATATCTAAAACTTGAGCCATAAATTTTTTTTTCAATATAGCAACAGTCAGATAACCAATCATTAAGTAACATATTTTTCTTTATTTTTTTACGATGCGACACATAAAATGGAATGAAAGCCCTATGGGAACATCAGTTAAGGAATATATAAGTCCTATACAGAGGTGGAAAAAGATAAGATAAATGAGATTCAACTGAAGAATCATGAGATGAATCCATTAAAACCCAAAGGTTATATAATTCAAGATGAGGGATTTTTTTTTTTAATCACTAACAGCACAAGAATCATTTACAAATGAGGCAAGACCTCATCTTTGCCCATACAAGTAAGAGCAAACTGGTTTGAAGACTCTAAGTTTCAAGAAAGAGCATGTTTACATGGTTGCATTTCTGCAAGGGGTCCCAAGAGCCTCCCCTTCTCACCATTGCAAAAGAATGGCCCCACTTTTTAGGTAGTCAGTGATGTAAGCCTTATTTGTACAATGACATAACATCATCCTTTTTTTCATCAACTAGGACAAGTTCCGGCAGAAACTGAGATGAGAAAGAGGATATACTAGCTGTTTGTTATACATCTGGTGGAGGGAGCAAGCAAAGCTTAATAAATGGCAGAATCCTAGTTAAAAAGACAGGCTCCCATTCCTAAACAAAGGACTACAACAAATAAACAAACATAGCACATGGACTTGAGTTCATGCAAACAGAAACGTCTAAGTAGGCTGGACTACAAGAGGGTGTTCAATCCTACGGTGACTGCCCACTTTTTCCCTATCTCCTTCTTCTGCTTGCAGCTTCCTCCAACCTCATCTCCATCCTCTTTTTGGGAACTTTCTGACAGAGCAGAGAAATGATTGGTTTTTCTAGCTCTGGAATTCCTCATTGGTTCTAATGAAACATTTCATTTGCATCTACTTTGTTTGGTTATAAGAAAAATCCCTGGATATGCCATTTTAAGCATCAGCATCAAATTAATCATAAATTCTTATCAATACTACTTCTGAATATTTCTTTTTTTTTTAAGATTTTATTTATTTATTTGACAGACAGAGAGAGGTCACAAGAATGCAGAGCAGCAGGCAAAGACAGAGAGGGAAGCAGGTTTCCTGCTGAGCAGAGAGCCTGATGTGGGGCTCAATCCCAAGACCCTGGGATCACGACCTGAGCAGAAAGCAGAGGCTTTAACGCACTGAGCCACCCAGACACTCCCTGACTATTTCTTAAATCTCTGTATATTTTTCCATTCCCATTACCTCCACAATGGTACAGGCCACCATCATCTTTCTCCTGGTTTTCAGCTGTATCCTGATAACTAATTTTTCTTCCTTCTTTTAAAATGCCAAGAGTACTTTACTGACATATAATTTGCCTGTAGTGAAATATACAAATACTGAATGTATATCTCCATGCATTTTCCCAGTGATCCAGTAGTACCCAGCACGTTTTCATAAGCTCTGTGGATATTGTTATATAAAATTTGGTGAAATATCTGTTTAACTCTTTTCTTCCATCTTTTAATTATATTATTTTTCCTTTCATTCTTAAGTTGTAGGTATTCTTCATATAAACTTAATATTTGTCCTTTGTTAGATATATATATTGAGAATATTTTCTCCTATACTTTGGCTTGATTTCCACTTTCTTAATGCTTTTTTTGACAAGCATACATTTTCATTTTTAATTAAATCTAATTTACCTTTTTTTCTTTTCTATTTAGTGCTTCTTGAGTCTAAGAAGTCTTTGCCCAATTCTACACTTGAAAAATATTGTCATATTTTCTTCTAAGTGTATGAAATAAAATTGTACATTTGGTCTGTGAGCCAACTTCAATTACTGTTTATATGTATGAGGAAAGATCAATGTTTATTTTTTCATATGATTACCTATTTTTTCCAGCACTACTTCCTTAAATGAATTTCCTTTCTCAGATTGAATCTGACTCCTTTGACAAAAACCAATTGACTGCATATTTTTAAATCTAGACTTAGAATGCCTATTTTGTGTCACTAATATTTTTTAATCCTAATTCCAATGTGGTCATGTCTTAATTATTGTAGTTTTACAATATGTATTGAAACCTGGTAGAAAAATCCTCCAAATAGGTATTTCTCCTTCGAGATTGTTTTGACTAGTCAAGATGTATGTAATATGGGGTCCTGGGTGGCTCAGTGGGTTAAAGCCTCTGCCTTCGGCTCAGGTCATGATCCCAGGGTCCTGGGATTAAGCCCTGCATCGGGCTTCTGCTCAGCAGGGAGCCTTCTGCCTGCCTCTCTGCCTACTTGTGATCTCTATATGTCAAATAAATAAATAAAATGTTAAGGGAAAAAAAAAGATGTACATAATAAGGATTTCAATTCTGCATAAACTTTAGAATCCATGTATCAATTTCCATAGAAAATTTTCCTAATTTTTTATTGGACTTGCATTAAAAGTTTGAATTCATTTAGGAGAAATAACTTCTTAAAAATTAAGTATTCCCAGGGTGCCTGGGTGGCTCAGTGGGTTAACCCTCTGCCTTCAGCTCAGGTCATGATCTCAGGGTCCTGGGATCAAGCCCTGCATCAGGCTCTCTGCTCAGTGGGGAGTCTGCTTCCTCTTCTCTCTCTCTCTGCCTGCCTCTCTGCTTACTTGTGATCTCTCTCTGTCAAATAAATAAATAAATAAAATATTTTTTTAAAAAAATTTAAGTTTTTCCATCCATTCATTAGCATATTTTTCAATTTATTTTGAACTTCAATTTCAGTTAGCAATATTGTATAGTTTTCAGTGTGGACATTAAAATGTATTTTAAATTTACTCCTTCATTTCTGATTTTTGAAACTATTATAAATAAGCTTGTTTTTTATTTTTTTCTTTAAATTCAATCTACCAGCACATAGCACATCATTAGTTTTTGATGTAGTGTCCAATGATTCATCAGTTGCATACAACACCCAATGCTCATCACATCATGTGCCCTCCTTAATGTCCATCACCCAGTTACCCCATCCCCCCACCCACCTCCGTTTCTGTAGCCCTCGGTTTGTTTCCTGAAGTCCAGAGTCTCTCATGGTTTGTCTCTCTCTATCTGATTTCTTCCCATTAAGTTTTCCCTCCCTTCCCCTATGATCTTCTGTGCTATTCCTTATGTTCTACATATGAGTGAAATCATATGATAATTGGCTTTCTCTGACTATACAAATACAAATGAAATTTCTGTAATATAGAGAGCACCAAAAAAAAATAAAAACCGAAATCCTTTTTTCAGAGTATATTACAGAAATTCTATTCATGTTTGTATATTGACTTTTTAATCCGACAATTTTGTTAAGTTGTTATTTTTTAGTAATTTTTAAAAGATTTTATTTGAGAGAGAGTCAGAGCATGAATGGTGAGGGACAGAGGGAGAGAGAAAGGGACAAGCAGACTCCCTGCCTAGTGGCCTGACTCTTACCAGTCTCCATCTCACATATATCTCTGTTCCACCTGCAGTAAAACTTATTCCTTTTCCATTTCTGAGTATTTACATATGCTAGTCTCTCCATCTTGGAAAACCAGTTTCCCTTCTTTTTCTAAAAAGCTCCTATTCACTCGTCAATCAAGTAACAGCTTTTCTGAGACTCCTTACACCTCCATAATAGGATAGAACCCTTTGTTATAATGTCGTCTAAATGCTTTACAATTCCGCCACTACGGCACTGATCCCCTATTCTGTATTTGTTTAATCATCTGCCTTTTACCACTCAATTGTAACCTGGGAAATACATTGCCACATCCTTCTAATTTACTCCTACACTCTTAAAACTTATCATAATATCTTATACATGGTTTGGCATGCAACAAAGTGATTAACTAATTTGTGTGTTTCTAGGTGCCTTTCGGAGCAGATGTTTTTGCTCTTTATCTTGGGTGAAAATAAAAGGTCAACTTAAAAAATATTAATAAATATTTACAATGTCCTAAGTGTGCTGTAGGTGGTATAAAAGTTTTCAAACAAGTATAGATGAGGGTTTCTTATTTGCTGAAAATAATTTCTAAAGTGCTAGTCAATTTGCAAAGCATTTTGAAAGAAATATAAATATATGCCAGAGAGTTGTTACAGATAATGTTATACTTTGTCAATGTTCACTGTTCTAATATTAGTTTTTGCATAGTTAATTTTTATAGTTTGAAAACCCTTTGACATTTTCTTTAGTTCCCTTCAAAAGGTTTTTCTCTCAGGGTTGTGAGACTCACACAAAACAGCTATTTTTAGGGACAAGAAGTTCAGAAGCACTAGGTTTCTTCATTCCTTTCCAACCGCAGGTATGGAATTCACAGACCAGCTTAGTAGCCCAGTAGCTTACATGAGTATATCCCTCACTCTTCCTCTAAATCCCTTTAACACAGTCTAAAAGGCATTTTCTAGGTTTAATGCCCAAATAAAAGAGAGCACCCAAGGTTGAAATCTTAGGAGACCTCACGATCTGTAATCTCTGGAACCACGCTCTGTTTTGAAAAGTACGGGAATTCAAAGTTTCTGATCATATGGAAAGACATTAGGCAGTACTCTGAAAATAAAGATTTTATGTAAGAATGTGCAGTTTTGATTTCTTGGAACAAAACTGACACTGGGCTAAGGCATGTCACCCACGGCAGAGTGGATCCCACGTCCCTCAACTCCTAGACCTGCCACCGTGAAGAATTCCTGAAGGATGTAAGATGTCTACATTCTTTTACTTGGAAAATTGGAGAAGTATGAAATAGGAATTTCTTGTTCCAGGTGAGAAGGGACAAGGCCCTTCCTTTTTGACACAAATGACTGTTTCCCCCCCTCCCCAAAAACAGTGACGCACACAATAGTGATAAAAACACAAATGTACATGCTGCCTCCTTGAAGCATAAAAAAAACCAGAAGGGAAAAAATATGAGCAGGCTTAGTGGAAAAAAATATATATATACTGAAGTTGTAGAAAGTCTCTCAGTTCCAGGCAATAGATGATGCTGGGGTAGGGTTGGGGGGTCAACATTGTTCTGATAGTCACATGTCCTCAGAAATCTGGGTCCCTTGTGGAGTGGCCAGAAAAGGAATAGCAGTCCTGTCTGAGGACGCCGCTACCCTAAGAAGAGTAGTACCGACTGGATACATACTGGATACAGAAATGACTCCTAGCAGAAGAAGATCCAGATTCCCAACTGTTGAGACTGGGGGGCTACCCAACCAGCCAAGTGCATCACAGGTCGCCAGATGCTCAGGTGCTGGGCTCTTTGGGTGAAATTCTCACAGCTGCCTCTAGCCAAGGTGGTATATTGGAAACAAAGTTACCTCTCTCTCCTTCCTAAATTCCCTGAAACAACCAAGAGTATGAAATCAATCTCAAAGTACAAAAAGAATTGAAGAGATCGTGAAAACTACCCAATTTTGAAACTGGCAGGCAAAGGATGAGTGATTCCTTACTGAACAGACCAAACATAATGTGCAAAGAGCTAAAGAAGAAGCAAGCCAGTATGCACTACAGAACACTGAAGTTCAGAATTTGGAGATATAAATGGGTTCTGGAAGTGAGAAGTTGGTTGGGAACGAATGCCCCACACCGGGGCAGAGAATTTTGCTTGCCTCATAGACATACATATCCATACCATATAAAACAGTGTTTGGCATATAAGAGGCATTCAGTAAATATTTACTGAAGAAATAGATTAATGAACTCAAGTCTGCAGAAAGAGAAACTAGACCCTTGCAACATGATGGGGTAATAAGTTTAATTACTGGGGAGTAGGAAAGAGGAAGTCTGGATTTAGAAACACCAGACACAGTGGAGGGTAGAGGTAGAGATAGGAGTCTGAATACAGCATTTTGAATAATGGGACCCCCAGTCTCTCCTGCTTGGCCCTAGAACCCTAAAGCAGCTTACATTCAGTGGGAACAATAATTGAGGATTTTTCTCTGGGCAAATAATCCTAACAGGAGAGACCTACACATACTGACAGGAGTCCCTAAATAAACCTCTCTCTCAATCTCTCTCTCTAGCCCCCTCTCTCTTTCCTATGTGTGCTATTATATAGAGTCATGGATCACCAGATCCTTGAGGAAAGTCCTTAATATGAAAGACAAAGATCAAAATCAACAAATAGGGGGAAAGAAGAGACTTGGAAAAAGAAACCGTGTGGAAGGTTTAATAGAATTAGAGAGTGGGGAAGCTCTTTTAGGCTGAGAGATAAATGAAATTACTATTTCTGTGAAAAAAAGAGATAGTTACAAAAAAAAAAAACACAAAAAGAGTAGAGAATTTAGAGAACTAAAGTGCTCTCAGAAAACAAGATATGACAAAAGAAAGGGAAAATTCAAAAGTTTTGGAAAGCAAAACCGAGCAAATCGCCAGAGACTCAAAGTACAGAGAAATAGAAACTTCAAGAGAAGAGAATTCCAAAACTGACCCAGAAAGTCTGATTACTAATAAAATAAGTTCTAGAAAAGGGAGCGGGAAACAGGACAAAATTTAGAGAACACAATTGTTGAAGAAATTATTTTTTTAAAAGATCCACTATATTCTTTTCAAAATGAATGAGGAATGAACTACATCAAAACATAATTACAAAACTTCAGAACCCTGAGTACAAAGAGATGAGCCCCAAGCACTTCAAGAGAAAACCATAGGTTATATATAAAATATCATGAGTAAGAATTGTGTTAGATTTCTTCAAACAAAACAGAAACAAAGAAACAAAAATAAACATTTACATTGAAACCAGTAAACAGAAAAAAACGATGTATTTCATTTTTTACTTTCTTCTCTAAGTCTCTAAGTCCCAACAGACCATGCTGTGGCTGTTGCCTTGAGTACCATTTTCATGGTCCCTGAGAAGACCTGCCTCTTTCAAAAATTTTAATAGATTGTATTTGAACAAAACTTTTTAAGTTTTGAGGAAAAATTATTTTCCATCTAGCAATTCTTTCTTTATCCAGGTTATCAAACTCCAAACAAACAAAACACCCAAGTAACTTTTCTTTAAAAGGTTCTAAGCAAATTATTCCCCCAAATGAAGTCATTTGTATCCTGGGGATACAACACAGAAAAGTGTAGACAATATCCAGGATGACAGCTGGGCAGCAGGCCCAGAGGGCAACCCACCCAAATTTGAGTGGGAGAACAGAGATTGCCTAAAAGAAAAGGAAATGAAACAGAAAATCTCTTGTGTTTGAATGTACTGAGAGGGAATTTTCAGATATCTGAGACTTTAGTAAAGACCAATAGGTACATAGAAATCTGAGCAAAGTTTAAAAGAAGACATAGGGCGCCTGGGTGGCTCAGTGGTTAAGCCGCTGCCTTCGGCTCAGGTCATGATCTCAGGGTCCTGGGATCGAGTCCCGCATCGGGCTCTCTGCTCAGCAGGGAGCCTGCTTCCTCCTCTCTCTCTCTCTGCCTGCCTCTCTGCCTATTTGTGATTTCTGTCAAATAAATAAATAAATAAATCTTTAAAAAAAAAAAAAAATAAAAAAATAAAAGAAGACATATATTAATTCCAGGAAAAGCAAAATGTGTACAAGAAATAAAATAGGGGGCGCCTGGGTGGCTCAGTGGGTTAAGCCGCTGCCTTCCGCTCAGGTCATGATCTCAGGGTCCTGGAATCGAGCCCCGCATCGGGCTCTCTGCTCAGCAGGGAGCCTGCTTCCTCCTCTCTCTCTGCCTGCCTCTCTGCCTACTTGTGATCTCTCTCTGTCAAATAAACAATAAATAAAATCTTTAAAAAAAAAAAAAAAGAAAGAAAGAAAGAAAATAGCGCACCGGGATAGCTCAGTTGGTTAAGCGTCTACCTTTGGCTTGGGTCAGGATCCCAGCATCCTGGTATCAAGTCCGGCCTGGGGCTTCTTGCTCAGAGGAGAGCCTGCTTCTCCCTCTACGTGCCGCTTCCCTCCTCCTGCTTGTGCTCTCTCTCCTTCTGTCAAATAAGTAAATAAAGTCTTTGGAAAAGAAGAAATAAACGAGTATAATGTCCAGATACTCCTGAACCATAAATATAAATCATCTGCAAATAATAGTTACACAATCGTAATGGTGGAAACAGAGTATTCAGCCAGCCAAACATGAAATAACTTTCCTGGCTGAGTGGAAAAGACAATTGCACCTGTATATTTAGGGGGATAGTTTAAAGAAGCTAGATCCTCTTCTCGCACAGTATAAAAGAAGTAGGTATTACATAAAGTTAACTAAATAAGAAATTTGTCCATAAATATCCTCTATGGAAATAAGGTTACTAATATAGTTAGGTTTTAACAAGTAAAAAGTGTTTTCTTCTGAGGAATGGGAATGTGTGTGAGGCGCAAAGTACAATAAAAAGGATTGTTGATCTTGGCTGTGAGCCTTGTAGAAATTGGATCTCTTTCACTCCATGCAAGCACATCTTTGAGAAAAATAAAATCAAGTTTAAGAAATTCACCCATCCTTTTGACATGAATCCTGTAATGCTACAAACAAATATTAAATATAGCTCTGTTTCCTGAGTTCAAATTATTTTATTGTCGTCAGTTGTACCAGCCAATTTTTTAACCAAGGCTTAAATTATTTTATAGAATTAGGGGATGTCCCAGAGGCTCCAGACCAGAACATGCAGCACTCGCAGGTGCACGTACACACACACACACACACACGTATATGCACAGAAACATTTTAGAAAAATAAATAAGAACTTATAAATCTGATCAATTTTTGGGCAAGGGACTGGTTTTGGGTTCAGGGAGCTTTACTTTTCACTGCATACCCATTCAGAGTTTTCATTTACTGTGTGCATATATTAGCCCTTTAATTTAAACAAGGATTTAATTTTTAAAATAAAATTATAGAGTGTAAGAGAAAAAATTGATGCACCCCAAAATACATGACCACTTTCGTTTCTTTTTCCCTCTAATAATTATTTAATACATATTTGGATAAAGTTGCAAATCGATTACAGATTACTTTTGAAGGATGTTTGTGGTCAATGCACACACACAAAAAAACTTGTAAGAGAAACTTTTTAATTGATCAAACAAGGTGCATTTCCTCTTTCTCTCACTTCTAAATCCCTCGAAGCCACATTCATGTATTTGTTTAGAGTATTGTCATTGAATTTTGACTCACTATTCCAAAACCCATGTTTCTGCACGTGTTCCCTAATACATCAGGTCTACGCAATGTTGTATTATGTGGATGTATGGTGTCTCTTTTCATCATTTCTTACGACAGATTAACTTTTTACAACCAGTTTGCTCAGTGTTAACTGTGTATCGTTCGAGTTCTATTTTCTGTTGATTTACCAGTAGGTGGTGCTGGATAGTAGCTGTAAATAATCTGGTTGTATAACATCGCTGGGGGATCTGTGCTCTAATGACATACTCTGTGTGGAACAATGGCACTGAACCAAATCAGGGAAGTAGTCTGCACTGCTCTCCCAATAGCAAAGTGGATTTTCCACTATTCTATCCACATTCTCTTGTACTCTTCCTCACACGGGTAATTTCAAATACATTTTCAGGATGACTGCTGGGAAGTAGGGACATTGTCTATGGTTGAGGGGAAAATACAAAGCTCCAGCAGAAGCCCCACCTCTTTATTGATTTATTTTTCCATAGGATCAATGTGCTTTCCCTCCTTTCCTTTTCCCTGCTGGCTCTTCTGAGGGCTCAGTTCCTTCATCCTGCTTTCTGTTTGCCTGTAGACCTCATTTAGATAAGCTTTCTAGATGTTTCCTCAAAGTGGATCTGCATTTTAAAAATGTCTCTATCTTCCTCCTTCAAAATTGCTTTGTTCCATGTCCCCCTCTCCATTGGGACCCCACCTCTTAGTAAAGCACCCGCCTCGGGCCTTGCCCCAGTCCTCGACTGCACTCCACGGCTCCAACCTTTCCACCACTAGTTCCTGAGCCCCGCTTTCTGACAAGCCCTGTCCTGAGTTCTTCCTGTGGATCATCCCCAAATATTTCTCATAACAACCATTTCAAACCTGTGTTATGGTCCACCTGTGTTGGTGAAGAAACTGAAGCCGTTCGACTTTGTACATCTGATATGTGGCGAAAGGAAGTTTCCAGCATGTGTAACCCAGGAAACATGGGTTTGAATTCTGGCTCCTTCACTGAATAATTAAATTGTTCATCTCCATCAAGGGACTTAATGGGACAGAACATTTGTTTACTGATCTGTGAAACGGGAGTGAAAATGTGTGTCTCGCCAAGTTAACTTGGTCTTAAACGAGAAAAGGGATGTTTGGTTCCTACCACACTGGCAGCCTCAGTATACGAACATTGCAAACACAAAGCTAAAATGAAGCAAAATAACCCCACAAAACAGCAACAAAACAAACCACAAACCAATGGATACTCTCCCTTCTTGACTCAAACACCTTCCAGACTCACCTGCCTTTCTCCTTTAAAATCTAAGTTCCTGCCCTTATATCACCCTCAAATTTTCTATTTCTTTAATCTGTAGGAGAGCATGACCCTTCTCACTCTGGATTAATTGCCACTTCCTGGGGGAAACAGAGGTGGTCATTTCAATCACAGCTTGCTGCTTCTTGACAGGGGTTCCACATTCTCCTGGGATTAGAGGATGTTTCTTATGTGTAGTCCTGTCTTTTAAACCCAGGCTGGGGTTCTATGTTTACTGGCTATTTCACAGAAAATAGCATAGTTGCTTTTTCCCCTTTATTTATTTATTTATTTTGTGGGGAGAAGAAAGACTTTCACTGTTTTTTATCAAAGATGTTACTCTTATGTGATTTTATGTGTATTTTCCCCTGACTTAACACCTCTCTTATTACCTGACTTAGCTTTCAGGTAGCAAGAGAAAGCTACTGTCATCATTTATCATATCTGTTTTCTTATCATTGGAGCGTGCCAATGCATTATAGCTTAATCTTTTCAAAATACTTAACCTAGATATGTGACCATTAGCTCTCTCAACTCATTCACTCTCTGGTGTTCACTTTTGAAAAATCTGGGTAGAATGGTCTATGTGTAGTCTGCAAATAGATAATTCATCAGCAAATAAACATATTACAGAAAGATGTGTTACACCTATATTCCGAAAAACAACATATTTCATTTTTCACTTTCTTCTCTAAGTCCCCATAGACGATGCTGTGACTATGGCCTTGAGGACCATTTTCATGGTCTCTGAGAAGACCTTCAAAATTTTTAATAGATTGTATTTGAACATCTTGGGCTGCCTATCAGTTCATTGCTTTACTCATTTACGAATGTTGGGGTTGCTAAGATGTAGACCATTTGTCATTGAACAGTTGGATATGGGAAATATTAGCCCTATTTGAAAATGGCCAATATTTTTACAAAAGTAACTAATCCTTCTTTTATAATTAGAGCAGGCTTCCCAGCACACCAAACTGCAAGTACCAGTGAGATAGCAGGCCTGAAACTAAATATTACTTCCTAACTTCCTACTATGTTTGAAAACTCTCCAAACTAAAATGCTGCAAACCCTTAATTCCTGGACTTCCAAGATTAGGGTAAATAAGTCAACTTGGAACAATCTGGATTATGCATGATACTGGCCCAAACAATACCACAACCATCAATGGGTAAGTTAATAGCCTGCCATTAGAGGGACAAGTATTGGAATTTGTCCTAAATACCCACGGTGCCCTAGCTTTAGCTGTTAAGTGTTAAATTGAATTTTATTTGATCATTCACAGGGTTTATCTTCCTCAGACTAGATGAAGAGATATGTAATAGCTTTTTCTAAAGAAGCTATGACCCAAAAGGTCAACTCAAAATAGGGTAACAGTGGTTAAAAGCACAAGTTTTAGAAACATAATCTCAATTTGTATCATTTTCATTCTCTTACTGTATTATCGCAAGAAAGTTATTTAACCCCTCTGTGCCTATGTTTTCTCATCTGGAAATTAAGAATAAGTTTATATCACACTGGATTGCTTGGAAATTGAAATGAGTTAAAATTCAAAGCATATTATGTTTGGCACATATTGAATGCTTAGAAATGCCAACTATTACAACTTTATTGAATGGAATCTGTTCCTATATGGGAGATGAAGGGATATATGAGATCCCCTCATCAAACTTCACATGGTGACATTTCTGAAAACCTGGTGTAATTTCTCATACAATACCCATGCTTCCTGTTGGTCCTTAGCAAGTACCTAGAAACAGATTACATTTTATTTGTTCTACTTCCAGTACATATCATTCCTCTTCCCAAAAAGTTTATCTACAAAATGTAGGTTTTATCTAAAAAAAAAAAAAAAATTTAAAAGTCTATCTTACACAGATGACAATTGTATGTACAATAAAACTAAACTACAGGAAAAACAATAAGTACATTTAGCAAAGTCATTGGATAATTTATTTCTATTTGTTGGTTACAATTAACAAATAAAATTTTATTTATTTATTTTTTTAAAGATTTTACTTATTTATTTGACAGAGAGAGATCACAAGTAGGCATAGAGGCAGGCAGAGAGAGAGAGAGAGAGAGAGAGAGAGAGGAGGAAGCAGGCTCTCAGGGAGCCTGATTCAGGACTTGATCCCAGGACCCTGAGATCATGACCTGAGCCGAAGGCAGCGGCTTAACCCACTGAGCCACCCAGGCACCCCATAAAATTTTAAAAGACATAATTTACAATAGCATCATTACATCCAGTCCCTAAGTATAAATTTATTGAAAAACATGTAAACCTATATAAACATTATTGAGAGAAATTCAAGAAGATCTAAGTGAAAGTGCTTATATACCACACCCATGGATTAGAACACTCACAATTGTGAAGAGATTGGTTCTCTCTATATTGTTGTATAGGAATCAGATTGCAATAAAAGCCTGCCAAATGGTAGTTTCCTGTCACCTGCCACTCCAGCATATTTGATTTTTCCAGCCTTCAGTTGAGTTCTTCCACCATTATTTTGATACCAACATTTGGGGAGACTTCATCTTCCCAGCAAAGGACCAGAGCACTTTACAACAGAACAAATCTCCTTTCACATTCCCAATGACCTGTGACAGAACTAATGTATGCCAATTCAAAGGACTGCTAACTTTCTATTGATTCCCAATCTTACGAGCCAACTATACAAGACCTAAATTTTCACAAAGCTGAACCACTCATCTGTGGACAGCCGTGTCCATATCAGAGAGGATAATAACTGGAATCAAAAGCGTAGCCACTTCTGAATCTTGGGCCTGCATGTGAACAAGACTGTAAGAATATTCATTTTTAAACCACCCTCCAGGCAATTCTTAAAAGCAAGCACAAACACAGCTCCTCTTGGCTTTAGCAGGTTCCTTGTGATTAGTTTTCTCTGTTCCATTTTCATTTGACCTAATCTCTCTGGTTGCTGGCTTCACAAAATGGCCTTTCGTCTATTGGCTGTACACCTCCAGATTACTTTTTTGGCACTTCCCAAGATTTTGGGTGAGAAAATTCTGTGGTCTCTAGCAAAATGTACCTGGCCCAACCAGTTTCCCTAATCATAATATCTTAACAGATTGGGAAATGGAACATATCCTAGAACAAATACAGAAAAGATTGAGGGGAAAAAAAGACAGAAGAAATTATTTTGGAAAGTTAAATCCCACATAGGAGAGAGTTTGAAAAAAATCATCAACATAACCACAGGGTGTCTCGAGCTATATTCAAAGGAAAAGCAGGAATAGAAATCGTGCTGCTAGAAACTAGTGATAAGGAGGAAAACAAAACTACTGTCTTTTTCTTCAAGGAGAATAATTTCCAAACTGCAAAAAGAGATAACAAAAGTGTTTAAGAGGGAATTGAAAACTCAGATGAGGTAAGGAAGTAGCAAGAGTGCCCCCAGAGACCTTACATGTATTTTTGTCTCTAGACAAAAATGAACTGAATCTTAAGCACCGACATGACTTGCATTTACGATTGTCCAAAATGTTGCCAGTGATGTTTAAGAATCACGGAAAATGGCAGGAGTCCCATAAGAGTGAATATGAAGTACATTCTGAAAAGAAATAAAGATATTGGTTCTGCAATACAGATTAGAGAACTAGATGCCATAACATGTTGGGCTTCTATAATTGGAGTAGATAAAAAGAGGATGAAAACACATCACTTGAATTGTACCTCACATAGTAAGAAATTTCTAGCATATACATTAACCCATCAACACAAGATCCCTCTATACAAGACAAACATTTTTATTCCCAGTACTTTTCTTTCTGTCTTTCTTTCTTTCTTTCCTCAAATATGGAAATCGAGATTTCAGAGAGATCGTCTTTGTATGATATTACATGAAATTATCTGCCAGGACTGTTTTAATTAAACTCTTTAGCTTTCTCCAAGTTCCATTGTGATATTAGAATGCTGTTTTAATCATCTGTTGTTCAGCTGGATCTAAAAAGATCTGATTAAAGGTGAAATCAATAGTAGATTATTTTTTTTTAGGTATGACAGCATACATTTTATATACACTGTCTGCAAAAGATTGATATTAAAAGACAAATTTGTGCAATATGTTGAAAAAAAAAAAACTAAGTTATCTTCTTGTAAATCAAGAGACAGATTAAATCTCCCAAATACAAAACTGGACAAGTGACAAGTTAGTATTTAAGAAAGTTATTACTAGACATGTAAATAAAAATTAAAATAGAAATATCAGATGGACAATGATTAGAAAGATTTTCAAATTACTTTGTTAGCAAAGATATAAACAAGTGAGAAATCTAATATACTGGAGGTGGCTGTGTAAATTTTTCATGCTTTCTAAAGGGCAATCTAGTAATATATTGTAAATTTTAATCTGTATATAATTTAATTCCCTTCTGAAATTTTATCTTAAGTTGAGGCCAGTGTAAGTACACAAAGGTATGTTCCATGTTAATAATAAAGGAAAAATTCTGAAAATAGCTTGTGTCAGTGAATAATGAATAAATTAAACAAATTACAGTACACCTATAAAGTATAATAAAATCCATACATTAAAAGGGACATGAGTATTATATATTTAAAATAGAAATATATGTATGATATGTAAGTTTAAAAACATAAGTATATAGAGTGTTACCAATTATATAAAATATGTGCATTATAATTCTGGAAAGGCAAACAATAAGTTGTTAATCATGGTTATCCTTGGGAGTAGAATTTCTGGAAAATTGGTTTCACTGAACAGTATTTTCTTTTTAAACCATGGTATTTCATGGAATAGAATAGAAAGTCCAGAAATAAACCCACAATTATATGGTCAATTAATCTTCAACAAAGGAGACAAGACTATGCAATGAAAAACAAGACAGTTTCTTTAACAAATGGTGTTAGGAAAACTGGACAGCTACATGCAGAAGAATGAAACTGAACAACTTTCTTACACCATACACAAAAATAAACTCAAAATGGATTAAAAGCCTAAATGCGAGACCTGAAACCATAAAAATTCTAGAAGAGAGCACAGGCAATAATTTTTCTGACATTGCCCATAGCAACATTTTTCTAGACATGTCTCCTGAGGCAAGGGAAACAAAAGCAAAAATAAACTGTTGGGACTGCATCAAAATAAAAACCTTCTGCACAGCAAAGACAACAATATAAAAGGAGAACCTGTTGAGTGGGAGAAGACATTTGCAAATGACATATCTGATAAAGGTTTAGTATCCAAAATATATAAAGAACTTAAACAACTTAACACCAAAAAATCCAAATAACCCAATTAAAAAATGGATAGAAGACATAAACAAACATTTTTCCAAAGAAGCCACACAAATGGCCCACAGTTACATGAAAAGATGCTCAATAAAACTAATCCTCGGGTGCCTGGGTGGCTCAGTGGGTTAAAGCCTCTGCCTTCAGCTCAGGTCATGATCCCAGGGGCCTGAGATGGAGCCCCACATTGGGCTCTCTGCTCAGCGGGGAGCCTGCTTCCTCCTCTCTCTCTCTGCCTGTCTCTCTGCCTACTTGTGATCTCTGTCTGTCAAATAAATAAATAAAATCTTAAAAAAAAAAACCCTAATCCTCAAGGAAATGCAAATCAAACCACAGTGAGATATCACCTTATACCTGTCAGAATGGTTAGTGGTTAGTATCACAAACACAAAAAGCAACAAGCGTTCATAATGATATGAAGAAAAAGGAACCCTTGTACACTTCCGAAGGGAATGCAGCCACTGTGGAAAACAGTATGAAGATTCCTCAAAAAATTAAAAATAGAATTACCATATGATCCAGTAATTCCACTACTGGGTATTTACTCAAACAATATGAAAACAGTAATTCAAAAAGATATATGTACCCCTATGCTTATTGTAGCATTATTTACAATAGCCAAACTAATGGAAGCATCCTATGTCCATCAATCGATGAGTGGATAGGGGCACCTAAGTGGCTAGTCATTAAGTGTCTGCCTTTGGCTCATGTCATGATCCAAGGGTCCTGGGATTGAGCCTCGCATTGGGCTCCCTGCTTAGTGGGGAACCGGCTTTTCCCTCTCCCTCTACCCCTGCTTGTGTTCCCTCTCTCATTGTTTCTCTCTGTGTGTCAAATAAATAAATAAAATTTTTTTAAAAAATAGATGAATGGATAAAGAAGAGGTAGGGTGTGTGTGTGTGTGTGTGTGTGTGTGTGCAATTGAATATTACTAGCCATAAAAAGGATGGAATTTTGCCATTTGCAACAACATGAATGGAGCTAGAGAGTATAATGCTAAATGAAATAAGTCAATCAAAGAAAGAAACATATATGATTTCACTCATATGAGGAATTTAAGAAACCAAACAAACAAAAAAAGAAACAAACAAAAAACAGACTCTTAACTATAGAGAATAAAACTGATAGTTACCAGTGGGGAAGTGGGTAGAGGGATGGGTGAAATAGAGGAAGGGGATTAAGAGGACAGTCATCATGATGAGCAATGAGTAATATACAGAATTGTTGAATCACAATATTATACACCTCAAACTAAGACAACACTATAAACTGTATGAGAATTAAAATGAAAAACTTGATAAAATCAAATCATGACATTTGATTTAAGTGGCACTACCATCTTGAAACCAAGAGTAACGCAAGTATCTATGAGATCATGAGATCCTGTACTTGACTCCTTTCCTAAAAAACATTTTTACCAGAGCTTAATAAATTCACAAAAAATATCGTTATTCATTTTTTTCTTGGCCCAAAACCAGAAGGGCCAAATCATGGGCTAGAAGATTAAATTATAAAGACTATTCCACATTAGATGATGAGATTAAGTTTTTAAAAAGACAATAAATGTATTAATTTTAGAAATGATTAAAGATAGAAATTACAATGGGAGATTGTGCCATGATCTTGTGGAAAACTCTAAATATTTTGATTAATGATTAGTTAAATATGAAGAAATATCATAGTTTACTTGCTAATTTAAAATTTCTAATAAAATTTTAGACTATTGATGTAAAAAAGAGTATTTGGTTCTAGGGAGGTAGATCACTTTTTAAAATGTGCACTATAATTACCATGATCCTAAAACCAGACCCCATCAAAAAGGAGAATTACAGACCAATATCCCTAATGGGCATGGGTGCTAAAATACTCACCAAGATCCTAGCCAATATGATCCAACAATACATTAAAAGGATTATTCACCACTATTAGGTGGGATTTATTCCTGGGATACAAGGGTGCTTCAACATTTAGAAGTCAATCAACATAATAGAGCACATTAATAAAAGAAAAGACAAGAACCATATGATCCTCCCAATTGATGCAGGAAAACCATTTGACAAAATACAGCATCCTTTCCTCATTAAAGATCTTCAGAGTATGGGGATAGAGGGAACATACCTCAATATCATAAAATCTATTTATGAAAAGGCCACAGTGAATATCATCCTCAACGGGGAAAAACTGAGAGCTTTTCCCTTAAGGTCAGGAACATAATAGGGATCCCCACTCTTACCACTTTTGTTCAACATAGTACTAGAAGTATTGGCTTCAGCAATCAGACAACAAAAAGAAATAAATGGCATCCAAATTGGAGAAGAAGTCAAAATCTCCCCCTTGCAGATGACGTGATCCTTTATGTGGAAAACCTAAAAGACCCCACCCCCAAATTACTAGAACTCATATAACAATTCAGCAGTGTGGCAGGATACAAAATCAATGCACAGAATCAGTTGCATTTTTATATACTAACAAGGTAACTGAAGAAAGAGAAATTAAGGAATCGATTGCATTTGCAATAGCACCGGAAAACTATTAAGTTACTAACAAGAATCCTAGCCAAAGAGGTAAAGGATCTACACTCTAGAAACTACAGAACACTTATGAAAGAAATTGAGGAAGACACAAAGAAATGAAAAAACATTCCATGCTCATGGATTGGAAGAATAGACATTGTTAAATTGTCTATGCAATCTACACTTTTAACGCAATCCCTATCAAAACAACTTTGATATTTTTTACGCAGCTGGAATAAACAATCCTAAAATCTGTATGGAAACAGAAAAGACCCTGAATCACTAGGGGAATATGGAAAAAGAAAAAAAAAGCTGGAGCATCACAATGCCTGACTTTAAGTTATAGTACAAAGCTGTGATCATCAAGACAGTTTGGTATTGGCACAAAAACAGACACATAGATCAATGGAACAGATTAGAGACTCCAGAAGTGGACCCTCAATTCTACGGTAAAATAACTTTCAACAAATCAGGAAAGAATACCCAATGGAAAAAAGACAGTCTCTTCAATAAATGGTGCTGGGAGAATTGGACAGCCACATGACAAAGAATAAAACTGGACCATTTCCTTATACCATACACAAAAACAGACTCAAAATGGATGAAATACCTAAATGTGAGACAGGAATCCATCAAAATTCTAGGGAAGAACATAGTAACCTCTTCAACATCAACCACAGCAACTTCTTTCAAGATGTGTCTCTAAAGTAAGGGAAACAAAAGTAAAAAGAAGTTTTGAGACTTCATCAAGATAAAAAGCTTCTGCACAGCAAAAGAAACAATCAACAAAATTAAGAGGCAACCCACGGAATGGGGAAAGATAATTGCAAATGACATTTCAGATAAAGGGCTGATATCCAAGATCTATAAAGAACTTCTCAAACTCAACTACCCCCCAAAACAAATAATCCAATCAGGAAATGGGCAGAAGATATGAACCAATACTTCTCCAAAGACATACAAATGACTAACAGAAACATGAAAAATGTTCAATATCACCAGCCATCAGGAAAATACAAATCAAAACCACAAAGAGATACCACCTTAAACCACTTAGAATGTCAAAAACTAACAAGACAGGGAAAAAAAACAAATGTTGGTGAGGATGTGGAGAAGGGGGAACCCTCTTACATTATTCTGAGAATAAGCTGGTACTGCCACTCTGCAAAACAGTATGGAGGTTCCTTAAGATGTTAAAAATAGGGCTACCCTATGAGTCAGCAGTTGCACTACTAGTCATTTGTCCTGAAGATACAGATGTAGTGAAAAGAAGGGCACATCCACCCCAATATTCATACCAGCAATGTCCATAATAGTCAAACTGTATCTATTCAACAGAGAATGAATAAAGATGATATGGTTCATATATACAATGGAATATTGCTAAGCCATCAAAAAAGATGAATACTTACCATTTGCATCATCACGAATGCAACTGGAGGGGATTATGCTAAGTGAAATAAGTAGAGAAAGACAATTATCATATGGTTTCACTCATATGTGGAACATAAGGAATAGCATGGAGGACCATAGGCAAAAGGAGGGAAACCTGAATGGGAAGGAATCAGAGAGACAAACCACGAGAGATGTGGGACTCGAGGAAACAGACTGAGGGTTACAGAAGGGAGGGAGGGAGTGGGGAATGAATAACAGGGTGATGAGTATTAAGGAGAGCACATGTTTTACTCGCTTTGGCAGCACACATACTAAAAAAAAAAAAAAAAAAAAAAAAGGAGGGCACGTGTTGTGATGAGCACTGGGTGTTATACACAACTGATGAATTATTGAACACTACCCCTGAAACTAATGATATACTGTATGTTGGCTAACTGAATATAATAATATAAAATATACAAATAAAAATGAAATAATGAAATTTTTTTTTAAATCCTGGGAATTTCCTGAGTGATGGGAGCTGACTTTGTTATGCTAATGAAGTGGGAGGAAAATGTGC
This sequence comes from Mustela lutreola, assembly GCF_030435805.1. Taxonomy (NCBI): domain Eukaryota; kingdom Metazoa; phylum Chordata; class Mammalia; order Carnivora; family Mustelidae; genus Mustela; species Mustela lutreola. Next base: position 81,279,088 of record NC_081298.1, read on the forward strand.
ACTATTGAGCATACACAGAAACATCATGAAGACAGGGACCCTTTCCTTCCTCTTGTATTCCTCAATCAATGCCTAGAATAATTCCTCATACAAAATAGACACCAAATAAATATTTGTTGAATGAACAAATCAAGAGCAGCAAAAGTATTGTATTCTCAACTGGATACACATTTGAAGAGAGAATTTCACCAACTAACCTATGGCAGGACTATGAAAAATAGAGAAACCATATAGTCTGAGAATATTTAAAGCATTACAAAGTCTCCAATTTCCATCTAGAAAGGCAAAGAGTGATGGACACATGGCAGCTGTCTGTCTTCAAAGATCTGAAAAAGTGTCCCATGCAAGAAAGGCCACACAATTTTCCACATCACCACAGGGTAGGTTTCTGACAGTGGCTTTGGAATTGTAAGAACATATACTTAATCTGAATATGTTGATTTTTTTTAAACTTACAGTTGTCTAAAACTGTAAGTATTAAAATGTTTCTCTCTGACAGTACTCAAACATCACTTCTGAGAAATGATATTTAGGACATCCCTGCATGGTGTGGAAGTTTGAGTGATAATTAAATCCCTTCTCACTCTACCTATTGAAAAGTATGGCACTTTGTGTATTTAGTCTCAGTTGAAATAATGCTAAGATATCAGAAATGGGCTTCAAGGCAACATACTTACATTTCCAATCCTGCGCCTCCCAGCAAAACCATCATAATAGTTCTCTAACCCTTTGGTAGTAATGAAATTGATGTCATGAGAATAGACCTCTCCATCTCCCATAAAACTGCATGTGCCTGTGTGCATTAGCACACACACACACATACACACAAATACATAATCAGGACTAGGTGTTTTTTATTGAGTGGTATTTACAATGTGGCTTAAATTAGTTTTAGAGACCAAATCATGATGATGCGCTAGCTCTGATATTAGAACCTTTTCATTAATCAAAGAATTTAGAGTTATATGTTAGCTTCATCATCTGAATAAAAAAATCTAATAAATCAATTCCACACTAGGTTGAGTCCATCATTTTGAGTAACAGTGACTAAAGAAAATTATGGGTTTATGTCTTGTCTGGGAACCTCATAAGTCACAAGTACAATACACTTAAGGCACTTTGAGGCCTCTCAAGTAAGATATATGAAGCTATTACTCATCACAATCTGTAAAGCAGCTATACTATGGCTTTTAATGGTAATTTTGTAAATATTTCAAATTTTTGTTTTTTAAGAAGATTCATTTAACTCAGTGTTATGTGATATATAGATATATATATAGACACACACATGCAATACACATAACTTCCAGCTACATACTTATCTGAATTTACTCTGAAGGAGGCATTAGAGGAAATGACATTTATACAATACTGCCGAATAAAACATAGTAAAGGACACTAAGTTGCTGTCAGTTCAGTTTCTCCTCAGGTTATATTTTAGTGGTTTTTAATAACCCCTGTGAATTATTTTTATCTGCAGGCCAATTTGTTTTACTTTAATAGTGTTTGGTTTCTTCTCATCCTTTTTAAATCATCCAATTTAAATTTATGAAAATTTCTTGATGTAAAGCATGAGCCTGGGTGTCAAGAACATCAGGATTCTGGTCCTGGTTGCCACCCTGCAGCTCATGAAGGCTGTGACCTTGTGCAGAGCACATACCCCTCTACTGCTCAGTCCCTCATCAATAAAACAAGGCCATTGGATGGGTGGATCACTAAGGCCTTTCTAGCACATTCTCCATTTGTGCCTGTTTAAATAAGAAATAATTTAGGATTTGACTGACAACCTAGGTCAACATCATGTAGTAAAGACATGAAAAACATTTAAAAGTCTCTCCTGTGAAGTTGGTTATCTCAAGTAGAGTTCCCCAGACATCTGAGTCAAGGACTTGTGCAAAAGTGATGTTAGAAAAACTAGTAGGCTAGTGAGGAAGGGAGATAATGAAGAGATAGATGGAAGTTATGCAAGAATGTAGAGAACTCAGCAAAGTACCACAATGCACAGTAATAATGGCTCAATTCCACACAGGAACACTGAAGACAAAACACTTTAGTTTTCATCAGGGTCAAGAGAGATGGAGTATTCATACTTCCTCCCTCAAAACTCATCAGATCCTGGTTAAGTTTTTGGACCCCAGAGGGTTGTAAATGCCCACATTCAGGTCCTAGGGGTCTCTACTGCACTGAAAGCAACCTTGACAAAAAGATGGAGAAGCTGGCTACTGGGAATGAAAACACTCAAGGAAATGAAATGCACCAAGAGAACCAATGGATTCAAAAGAACATGAATGGAGAATGCAAAGGTTAGCAGCCTCTACCCCCACCGTCTCCAAAAGGCAAGCAATAAAAGAAGTTAGGTTTTTTCCCAAAGTGTCATATTATTACATATTCAGTAAAGGTATCTGAGCATGTGTATATGTCTGGCAGATTATGCAGGGTGAACAAAACATATGTGGTCTCTGACTCATGGACCTTATAGCAAAGTAGAGGAGACAGATTATGATTATAAATTATGATAATTCTATGAGGCATCATAATGAGGTCCAGTGTGAGAATGACAGGAGGGGTTCACTACAAAATAAGAAATCAAGGAAGATTTGTATGAGGCTGTGATATGTAACCTGAGACCTAAAAGAGGGACACAAAGAGCCAGATAAAGAATGGGAGTTCGGGAGGAGAATATTCAGGCAGAAAAGACAAGGTACAAAGACTTTGATGTTGGAAGGATCTTTACAGATTCAAAGAACTGAAGTAAGTCCAGGGTAATGGAAGAGTTGTGAGCAAGGTAGAGAAAAATTAATTTCAGGAGGTAGGTGGGAGAAACCATCTTTACCATTTGACAGTGTTTACATTTTATTCTCCATGTAATGGGAAACCATTTTAAGCCAGAGATAGACATGACTAAAAGGGAAGCTATTTTAATCAGGAGACAGACATTTTAAAAATAATACTCTGAGCGCTAGATTGGGAATGGATTGGGAAAGGAACAAGAACAAGAGGCTGTGAAGGTGTTCTCCTGAAAAAAGGTAACAGGCTGAACCTGAATGATATCAGTAAGTACAGAAAGGATTCTTTCTTCTCATGAACCCAAATCCGTATCTCAAGACCTCCTTTTCAAACCAAACAAATGAATAAAAAATCAAACTGGTAAGAATACCTGATGATGAATATAAGAAGACAGAGAGGGCTGATTTTTTTTTTAATTTTTAATTTTTTATTTTTTTTTAATAAACATATATTTTTATCCCCAGGGGTACAGGTCTGTGAATCACCAGGTTTACACACTTCACAGCACTCACCAAAGCACATACCCTCCCCAATGTCCATAATCCCACCCCCTTCTCCCAAACCCCCTCCCCCCAGCAACCCTCAGTTTGTTTTGTGAGATTAAGAGTCACTTATGGTTTGTCTCCCTCCCAATCCCATCTTGTTTCATTTATTCTTCTGGTACCCACTTAAGCCCCCATGTTGCATCACAACTTCCTCATATCAGGGAGATCATATGATAGTTGTCTTTCTCTGCTTGACTTATTTCGCTAAGCATGATACGCTCTAGTTCCATCCATGTTGTCGCAAATGGCAAGATTTCATTTCTTTTGATGGCTGCATAGTATTCCATTGTGTATATATACCACATCTTCTTGATCCATTCATCTGTTGATGGACATCTAGGTTCTTTCCATAGTTTGGCTATTGTGGACATTGCTGCTATAAACATTCGGGTGCACGTGCCCCTTTGGATCACTACGTTTGTATCTTTAGGGTAAATACCCAATAGTGCAATTGCTGGGTCATAGGGCAGTTCTATTTTCAACATTTTGAGGAACCTCCATGCTGTTTTCCAGAGTGGCTGCACCAGCTTGCATTCCCACCAACAGTGTAGGAGGGTTCCCCTTTCTCCGTATCCTCGCCAGCATCTGTCATTTCCTGACTTGTTGATTTTAGCCATTCTGACTGGTGTGAGGTGATATCGCATTGTGGTTTTGATTTGTATTTCCCTGATGCCGAGTGATATGGAGCACTTTTTCATGTGTCTGTTGGCCATCTGGATGTCTTCTTTGCAGAAATGTCTGTTCATGTCCTCTGCCCATTTCTTGATTGGATTATTTGTTCTTTGGGTGTTGAGTTTGCTAAGTTCTTTATAGATTCTGGACACTAGTCCTTTATCTGATATGTTGTTTGCAAATATCTTCTCCCATTCTGTCAGTTGTCTTTTGGTTTTGTTAACTGTTTCCTTTGCTGTGCAAAAGCTTTTGATCTTGATGAAATCCCAATAGTTCATTTTTGCCCTTGCTTCCCTTGCCTTTGGCGTTGTTCCTAGGAAGATGTTGCTGTGGCTGAGGTCGAAGAGGTTGCTGCCTGTGTTCTCCTCAAGGATTTTGATGGATTCCTTTCGCACATTGAGGTCCTTCATCCATTTTGAGTCTATTTTTGTGTGTGGTGTAAGGAAATGGTCCAATTTCATTTTTCTGCATGTGGCTGTCCAATTTTCCCAGCACCATTTATTGAAGAGGCTGTCTTTTTTCCATCGGACATTCTTTCCTGCTTTGTCGAAGATTAGTTGACCATAGAGTTGAGGGTCTATTTCTGGGCTCTCTATTCTGTTCCATTGATCTATGTGTCTGTTTTTGTGCCAGTACCATGCTGTCTTGATGATGACAGCTTTGTAATAGAGCTTGAAGTCCGGAATTGTAATGCCACCAACGTTGGCTTTCTTTTTCAATATCCCTTTGGCTATTCGAGGTCTTTTCTGGTTCCATATAAATTTTAGAATTATTTGTTCCATTTCTTTGAAAAAGATGGATGGTACTTTGATAGGAATTGCATTAAATGTGTAGATTGCTTTAGGTAGCATAGACATTTTCACAATATTTATTCTTCCAATCCAGGAGCATGGAACATTTTTCCATTTCTTTGTGTCTTCCTCAATTTCTTTCATGAGTACTTTATAGTTTTCTGAGTATAGATTCTGTGTCTCTTTGGTTAGGTTTATTCCTAGGTATCTTATGGTTTTGGGTGCAATTGTAAATGGGATTGACTCCTTAATTTCTCTTTCTTCTGTCTTGCTGTTGGTGTAGAGAAATGCAACTGATTTCTGTGCATTGATTTTATATCCTGACACTTTACTGAATTCCTGTATAAGTTCTAGCAGTTTTGACTTATTTTTTTTATAAATATATTTGAGACATGATTTTAGAATTTTCAGAGTTGAATCCACAAGAAAGAAGAAGCAGATGTAAGATTTGGCCATGGGTCTCCAAGGAGAAAGACTTAGGCGAATGCATACTTAATCCTATAGAGGATAGATGAAAAGAGAGAAGTACCTAAAAGAGAAGAAAATTTCCCCAGGCTGGGGGGAAAAAAAAAAAAAGCTGTGGACTTTTTTATTTGTATAGTTAAAATAAATTTAAAAGGTAAAGAAGATAGAAGAAAGTGCCACCTTCATGGTGTGACCTTTTAACATGAATATCTAGTAGGAACTCAAATCATATTCTCCACTCCCTTTCTCTTATATTATATTTATGTGGGGGGGGGGTGGAGTGTGAAGGGTGATGGTTGAAAAAGTTTAAAAATTTTGAGTAAATTTTATCCTCTAGACTGGAGAGATACATAATGAAGACAATCATGGGGTTTCATCATCGAAGGACAAAGAATGAGCCACTGGGCTCTATACTGGGAAGATCAAGGAAGACTAATAGAAGCAAGAGAATCATGTACTAAATCCTGGAAGTGAGAGAGAACATGGCTCCTTATAGGAAATTAAAATATAATAATAAGACTGAAATATGGGGGGCGCCTGGGTGGCTCAGTGGGTTAAAGCCCCTGCCTTCGGCTTGGGTCATGATCCTGGGGTCCTGGGATCAAGCCCCGCGTCGGGCTCTCTGCTCAGCAGAGAGCCTGCTTCCTCCTCTCTCTGCCTGCCTCTCTACCTACTTGTGATCTCTGTCTGTCAAATAAATAAATAAAATCTTTAAAAAAGAAAAAAAGACTGAAATACAGGATTTGAAAGAGGCATGCACAGAGAATGGAAACTATGAAAGCTTGAGGCACAAGAAGCCTGCTGAAAGCATGAGAAGCCTTACATGCTGAAAAGGCTGACATTGACCTGATAGTCTAGTGATCCACTGAAGAATGCTTAGCATTAAAACAACATAGCATCTTAGAAAAATGTCGGCCAGAAAGTTGAAACTGGATTTATTACGGAAACCACTTAGAACACTATCATAATAATGTGGATAAAATAAGACAAATCCTAAAAAAATAAAATAAAATAAAATAAAAGTTGCAGTTAATTTAGAAGAAAGAGGATAAATATTAAAGAATTTTAAGCAAGTGAAATCACTGTTGCTTGATGATATCCTATCATACCATTAGTGACAGGAATAAGTGGACAGAAATCAAGAAGCGAAAAGCAAGGCTCTGATTCAAGCAACTGAATCAGAAGTTTGGCATTTTTGAGAGATAGAAAGAAAAAAAAAGAATAAGAAAAATAAATAAACTAAAATTTGGTAATATGAAGATCTGTGAAGTACATGACAATGAATTTGTTTCAGAAATGATCTGTGGGTTATCTGGGTGAAGATGAAAACTGCCAATTTTTAGACATGTAAGTTTGGAAATCAAAACAGAGATTGAAGCCAGCATCCAGACATCCTTCTTGTCAGTTTAGAACATTAGAAGTCATACTGTCCCCAGACATGGCTGGACCAAACAAGGAACACATAGGCCTAGGCTCAAGGGATAGGAATATTTGCTTATCATTCAAAGGAACCTATAGGACATGTAGTTAACCAGTGCTCCCCTAGAGATATAATCACCAAATGTACCTACTGAATTCTCTAACATGAAGAATAAGGATATTTTTTTAGATTCCAAGTCTTGAGATGGAAAAGACCAATGAAACAGTACCAGAACCCCATGACCCGCACGGGCCTCTAATCACCACTATCTACCTTCTCAGGAGACTCCTCCCCCTGGTAGCTATAGTGCAGTGGGGAGAAACTTAGACCAGAGGGCTGAAAGCTATCCACAGAAGAGAGAGGGGAAGGGACAAAAGCAGGGAAGGAATGTGTTTTGTTTTGCAGAACCAGCAGTTCCCACCAAGGAGACCTGAGGCCATCATCCCATAACCCCTTGCTAGGTATTTGCCTGATAGTGTCTTACATGAGCCAGTTTGAGCCAGAATGAAGCTGAGAACCTATGCAGAAGCCCCCCTAAGTTGTCCTGAAGTTATCTTTACCTCATTAAAATACTAAACTCTCCTATTATGGGCAGGGTTTTCCACCATTTTTTGAACATATGATGTATGTACTAGCTAGCTGACATGTTAGGCCTGCAGAATTGAACCAAAATGCCTAAGCAATAGAATATAGACACGTTCTTTAATTTATATTCAGGGTCCCTGGCCCTACACCCTAATACACTGAATAAAAGCTTCCTGTACTAACTCTTAGGAAGACAGTGCCTAGGAAGTAAGTGTCTCCTTACTTGTAACAAGTAATGAAAAGTCCTTTGCTTTCAACCTGGGTCATATTCAATTTAATGCATCCCAAGTGGCAAACCCTTTGTATTTGGTTACAAGATCGTTGCAAGATGTATGGAGACTTGCATATAATAGTTTAAGCCAATAGATTAAATTAGATCACTCAGGAAATGCTTGAAAAAAGAATTATTAAAAACTAACCACAAGGAATACCAAATGAAACCTAAATAGAGAAAGAAAAGGTCATTTACAATAAGAAAAATCTTTCAGGGAGTAAGAGAACCAGGAAAGACATGTGTTGGGCAATTAACAGAGGAAAGAGGATCAGGAGGGAGGGGCCAGTCCAAAGGCTACAATGAGGTCAAATTGATAAGGACAGGGGACTAACCTTTTACTAGTTACTTGTTCCGTAGAGAGCAGTAGAGAAGAACTCAGACTTCAGGAGAAGGAACAGTGAATAGGAAGTGTAGAAGTGGAAAACACAAGGGAAAATAACATTTTAAAGAAACTAGAAACTGGATTCTTGGATAAAGGAGAGAGACAGAAGAGTAGCTAGAGTCTTACTTTTTTGAGTGTAGGTTTTATGTCTATGTTGTTCACCTATGCAGCCTAAAATATGGGTAAATGACTGGCGAAAATGGCAGGCATTCTACAATATGTATCTAATAAGTGAAACAACTGAATGGTTGTTTGGAACGATTTGATTTGATTTTGATTTTATTTACTTATTATTATTTATTTTTAAATTTATTTTATTTTTGACTTTTTCTTGTTGTTGTTTTTATTTCTTTGCTAAAGTGGAAGAAACCTGAGCATAATGTTCATTCTAAAGGGAAAGAGGGAAAGTTCGAAGATACAGATAAAAGAAAAATCAGAGATTGTTGAACAAGACACTAATGCAGTCTACAGGGTAGGTGATCCAAAACACAAGGAAAGGATTTGCCTTTTTGCCTTGATAAGAGGAGGAACCTCATATCTATCTATCTAGATATTAAAGATAGATATTTATATATCTATATACATATATATACACATATGTGTGTATATATATAAATATATACACATATATGTGTGTGTATATGTGTGTATAAATAAATATATATATAAATATATACACATATATGTGTGTATATGTGTGTATAAATTATATATATATATATATATATATATATATATATTTTTTTTTTTTTTTTTTAAAGAAAGGGAAAGGGTGGGGGGTGTGGAACAGAGGAAGAAGGAGAGAGAGGCTCCAAGCACAGTGTGGAGCCAGATGAGGGAGCTTGATCTCACAACCTTGAGATCATAATGTGAACTGAAATCAACATTGGACAATTAACTGACTGAGCCACCCAGGCACCTTCTTTTTTTCCTTTCCATAGCAAAGAGGCAGTAAAATCGTACAGGATTGCAAGAAGTCATCTTCTGAAAGAGTGTTAAATGTGTTACCTATTTGACCAATGTTTATCAAGTGCCTACTGATTGCCATCCACTGTGAAAGGTGCTAGAAATACAACGGTGAGTAAAAAAAGATAAGGCTCCTGCTCTCGAGTTGCTTAGGATTTGCAAGAGGTGAGAGGACTATTAATTAAATAACCACTTATACATTATCACAAGGAGAAAAGTACATTTTTCCGAAAGAGTGAATAAAATACTTACGCACTGATTTCAGGAAAGACTTACCAGAGGAAAATAAGACTGAGTAAATAATTGAAGAGTAAATATAATTAACTAAGAAGTCTACGATGGGAAAGATCTTCCACACAGGGCATGGTCTTCATGTCAGTATAGTGCTTTAAAAATGTTGAGAGTTTTTGAACTTTAAACTCTGTACACTTTGGGACTGGAAAAGATTATGCTGAGTGAAATAAGTCAAGCAGAGAAAGTCAATTATCATATGGTTTCACTTACTTGTGGAGCATAACAAATATCATGGAGGATATGGGGAGTTGGAGAGGAGAAGGGAGTTGGGGGAAATTGGAAGGGGAGGTGAACCATGAGAGACTATGGACTCTGAAAAACAATCTGAGGGGAATGAAGTGGTGGGGGGGGGGGTGGGAGGTTGGGGTACCAGGTGGTGGGTATTATAGAGGGCACAGATTGCATGGAGTACTGGGTGTGGTGAAAAAATAATGAATACTGTTATGCTGAAAATAAATAAATTTAATTAAAAAAATAAAAAAATAAAACTCTGTACACTTTGCAAATACACTTTAACAGGTGGGTGGGTATTTAGGTTGCCTAGCCTATGACAGCAGAAGTGGTCATCCAGAAATTCTGTCTTTACCTCTGCACCTCTATCTGCCCCATTGCTCAAGGGGATTTAGGCAGTGGTAGGGGATAGGGTAAGTTTCAACAGAAAATAACTAGAGGTCTCCCAAGGATTCATTTCTAATGTCACAACCTTCCATACATATGAATGACGACTGTATGTAGTTGTCATACAAGCTTTACACATATAAATAATGACGGCCATCTTCAGTTACAGGTACCAAGTCACAAACTAGTCAAGTTATTCAAGAGGATATTAAATAAATGAATAAATAAATAAATAAATAATTCACATACTAATGCAAATTAGTGTATTATTTCACAACACATTCTATTTCCCTGATTACCCTGTTGATTAAAACAGACATCACTAAACATAAAGTGGTAAAGCCGCTAGAGATTTGAAGAGTTGTTTTAATTAGGTGTCTTTTTTGGCAAATATTTTCACGGGTCTCCACTCCTGATATAAATTCTGAAATACACATAAGCAAGTGGGTCTTTATTCTTCATCTATGTGATTTTGATCAATGAAGATACATTTTCTGCAGCCCAAATTCAAATCCTGGATCTGGCCCATGAAATAGCTCATCAGGGGAATTCAATAGTTGATTTACTGTAGCAACTGTGAAAGAGGAAAGCATATTGCTAATAAACAACAATTAGCCACATGTTTTAGGCCAAGTGGAGACTATTACTCACTCTGAGAGTTTTTGAACTTTGAATTACCTGCATCTCATTCACTCACTTTGGCAGATTATTATTTTCAAAAACATTTGTCATAATGTTCATATACATGAACACTTTTCTTCTTCTTTGTCGAAGGAAGTTGAGACAATCAAACATTCAAATTGATCTAAATACTTCTTCCACTTATTACTGAGCCTAAATATGATTCTAAAGCAGGCAGTTTTGAGAGGACAATGAGATTCTGTAGGCATTTTCCAATGGGGATAAGCTAACAAGACTCAAACTTCTGTCAAATTCAGGGATCCAAGACTAAATCTGAGCTAGAAATACTATGAATGTGGAGCAACGAAGTTTCCCAAAGGGAGTTCTTCGGAGCCTATGTTTGTGCCATATTCATTTTTTCAAGGTATTTTTAATTTATAAGCTTTAATGAAACTAAATCTATAACTACTCAAAACAGACATAAATATTTTGCAATCCTAGTATGAGCTAAAACTTAGATAAGGCTGCCGAATAAATCATCACAGTCTTACATTTAAAGAAAGTTAGTTAAAAGACATAACAAAGAAAAATTTGAGTTGTCTTGAAATGGAATAATCAGCCTTAAAAAGTTGTAAGTTTTCTGTCACTGAAGGTACTCAAGTGAAGGCCAGATATCCACTAATCAGAAATGTTGTGGAATATCATAGATTGTTTAAAGTATTTTCATTAGGTTTCTTTCAATATTTACTGGTTATAATTCTAGAAAAGTTATAGATGAAAAATATTACCTAATGGAGTTACTTAAAATCATTTCTATGTTTAAATAAGATGGCACATTATTTGGTGTTCTTGGCTACATGTACCAGCTACACTTCTAACATAGAAAAAATTAGTTATTTGGTAGTTCCTGAACTGCACCTGGAGAAACAAGCTTGGGAAAGTGGGTAGGAACCAAAAAAGTATAAGCAATGACAACCACTACCAAGTTTATCCCAAAGGTCTAGTCTGATGAGAATGTTTTGTTTGGTATCACAGTCATCTATCGTGCTGAAACCAGCTGTCACAAATACTTAATACCAAGGCCATATGCCAATCTTGTTGCTATGCATATCTTATAGAATTCTGTAAAGCTCTTGTAAATAAATTCTGTCCCTTCTTCTTTGCATCATTCTCTCGGGAGTTTAAGCTCTGGCTGAAGCATCATTCTGACAAAGCCAGAATCAGGTACTTATACCCTAGCTACTGAAGAGTAGAGAAAAAACAATGTATACTTCTTCACCTAAATAATGAGGATAAGACATTCTACCAAAATGGAAAGGAAGTTTGGATTCTGATCCATCAAAATAAAGGCAAATATTTACTCCAATGCTACACTGAATGTTTTAATATTCAAGAAATTGTGTCTTTATAATGTTGGTAAGTCTTTGAGCCATAGGGGCAAGAAAGGATTTTGTGACTTTTGTGCATTTTGCTTTATGCATAAACTTTTTAATTCCCATCTCCTGGAAGTATTTCTTAGAACACTGCTCTAGTTTCTCAATACACTGGGTAATGACAATTTATCATGGACTATCCTGTAACTTTATTTTCTCTGACTAGAACAAAGTAATCAATTTCAAGGAAATAGCTGCCTCTCCCCAAACTCATGGTCTCCAATTATAGGTTTCCTGGGAAATGCCAGGATTGCTTATGGCCCATTGTTAATGATCTGAGGCCGCCTATTCTGCTAAATGTTAACTGTGGTATGGAAATGTGATGGTGTCTGCATTAGAGTTCACTAATCAAAATAATTATACCCACTCTGCACATTTCACATGCTTTCACTTAAATAGGATTAAGTATCATTTCATATGAACCTTTATATAAAGCTGCATTCTCAAGAGGTTCCCTCTCCTTCAAACTGGATGAGCTCAGATTCCCTTGCAGAAAGAACATGCATATAGTTGTGAAGGTCTCTATTTTATGATGATAGTGTATATGCTACCACTACCAAATTCCTCCCCATTCCGTGATCCTAGAATGACACAGACACAATAGAGATCAGTATGCTTGCCTGATTTGGGGCAGCCATAATGGAAAAAATAATTAATAAAATTCAGATCAAATTCAGTTAATTCATCACCATACGGCAACACCCACACCCTTAATTTGATCATTAACATCACATTTATCCCAGAAGAGGAACAGAATATGATGAGAAAATCCTGGAAGAACAAACTTTATCCATAATTTAGAGGTATTTTTTTCACTCAGTGATATTTTCTTCCCTTTGTTCTACAACCTGTGATGTAGAGTACGTGTTAATGAGCACTAGAAGCTTCCTTCACCTTAGTACTAAGGTTATTACTTTGGTTTATATTGTGCCTTCCTTGTCAACCAGTATCCATCATTCCACAAATTGGACAAATACCAAATAACATAAATACTACAGGATAAAGGAATAGTAAAGAAACTTCGCTCTTGCCTGCCATTTTCACCATGCTCACAAAAGGAGGCTATAAACATATTTAAGAATAGAAAGGAATGCCAGATATTACTGGATCGCACCATTCGTGATTTTTCAAATGCAGGATATTCAAAATTTGATAAACATGGTATAGCGGACAATGAAAAGGGAAATGTAGGCAAAGATGGACTGCCTCCACTGTAAAATTAGAAAAACCTACATAGTATCTGCTTTTTAAACATCAAAAGAGACTATGTGGGGCGCCTGGGTGGCTCAGTGGGTTAAGCCGCTGCCTTCGGCTCGGGTCGTGATCCCAGGGTCCTGGGATCGAGCCCCACATCGGGCTCTCTGCTCAGCAGGGAGCCTGCTTCCCTCTCTCTCTCTGCCTGCCTCTCCATCTACTTGTGATTTCTCTCTGTCAAATAAATAAATAAAATCTTTAAAAAAAAAAAAAAAAAAAAGAGACTATGTGATAAATGTAAGCTACCACCTCCAATAAGTAGCATATGGTTTAAGCAGCTCACAACTTCAAAGAACCTATTATATGTGTGTCTGGTGTGTGTGTTAGTCCGGGTCCTCTGAGAAGCAGATGTTAAGTTGGGGTTAAATGTTCAAGGATTTCATGGGGGGAAATGCCTTGTGAGAGAAAGTGGGACAAGAACTGGAGAGGCTGGGTGAGTCATCAAACTACTTGCTGTGTTAGTCTGACCCCAGCCAAGGAGAGACGGTGGGCTAGTTGGGTGGAAGCACTTTAGCAAGCTTTATGTCTCAGGAGGGGTAAGGAGGGGTCACTCAGCAAGCTTTATGTCCCAGGGAGTCCTGGAGCCAAAGTTATTGTGTTCCTGGAATGTGCCTGCATTACAGTCCCCGTCATGCTCGGTCATTATGGAAACAGCCATAGGAGCAGTTGGGGATTTCAAAGCACAGAAGCGGAGTTCTTCCAAAAATTCCTTCCAAAGTTCTGCCATAAGAAAAAGATTGTTCTGTGTCATTAAAATAGGCCAAAGGCAAACACTTCTGAGAACGTGTCTTCCATAATAAAGTCTTGGTATAGAATCTGGCAGGAAATCTGGATTATTGCTAACAGTTTCATAGATCTCTCTCTATTGCACTTTTATCTCTGTAACTGGATTCACCTCAAGACATTTGGAATGTCACTTTACTTAGTTTTCACTTTCTTTCTTTTACTTATTTACTTCTCAACTGTCTGTAATACCTTTTTCTATTCAAACTGTTCACTCAGAAGTTTCATCAGCCATCTCATTACCAAATGCAATGTTTTGTTTTAAATATGGGTGCATTCTAGTGGACTTTTCCTTGAAGCTTCTGAGTTTTGCGCACTCCCTTTGACGTACTCCTCCCTTGACTTCTGTTACTCAGTGTTGTCTTCATGCTCTAGGTCTCTAATTATGCTTTCTAGGCCTTTTTTATTAGGTCCATTAACTTCTCCCAATTTGTTGTCCTTAGACTGCTTATCTCTAAATACCTTTTTTACTTAGAGGGCTAATCATTTCCCACATTTCTAACTCCTGAACATCCTGCCTACATCTGACTATTTTTGTACCTGTCATATCTTTCCAAATACTTCTTGAACTTTCTGCATGGTAACTTTCAAAGGCACCTTAAATGGGAAATGTCCCAAATCAAATAACTTTTGTTAAATTTCTTATTTTAGAAAATAACACCACCATGAACTCTATTTTAACATATCTTTAGCCATTTTAAGTTTTTCTGTTCTTATATGCTTTCTGAAGATAAATGAAAGAGTTCAAACTTACTGCTAAATGTTAGTCAACAGGTAAAGAAAACAATCTTTTTATTTTTCATATTTAAAAAGTTTATATTTTATAAATTATAAAATGAATACATTAGTTAAGTAAATTAATTATATGTGAAATAGAAAAGTCAGAAAAGAACAAAATATACTATATATCATATCATGGTATAGTATTCCTAACCTTTTAATATTTTAAATTATGCTCTGTGAACACAGTTGTATTTAAATGTTTCCATATCTGCATAGATATATCATTTTGCATAAAAGTCTAGAAAAAGGATTGATGGATCAGACTGAATGAACATTTTTGCTAAAATGTTCTATTAAAATGATATAACTAGTGCCTTCCAAAAATAATGCATACAACTGTTCATTTATTAATAAAATTGTATAATAAATGTTTTCATATAGATCTTTGTATACATTCATGTATATTTACATTTTGTAAATTCCCATAACTGAATCAATCAATAAAATCAATACTTAGAAAATTCATATCATTAGGGAAATGCAAACCAAAACCACAATGAAATATGATCTCACACCTATTAAGATGGCTATGTATCAAAAATACAAGAAATGACAAGTACTGGTGACAAGGGGGAGAAAAGGGAACTCTAGTGTATTATTAGCAGAAATATAAATTGGTACAGCCACTATCAAAAACACCATGGAATGTTTTGAAAAATTCAAAAAAAAAGGACTACCATATGATCCAGCAATTCCACCTTTAGTTATTTATTTGAAGAAAATAAAATCACTAACTTGAAAAGATATATGCATGTCCAAGCTAATTATAGCATTATTTATAATAGTAAGAGGTAGAAATAATCTGAGTGAATATCAAGAAATAATAGATTAAAAATGATATATAGCTCTCTAAATATCTCACATATATATCATATACATATTTATATATACACAATGAAATACATATGTATATACACACAATGGAATATTATTCAGCCATAAAAAAGGAAATCCTGCTATTTGTGACAACATGATGATTCTTGAGGACATTATACTAAATGAAATTAGACTGAGAAAGATAAATACTGTATGATCTCACTAATATATGGACTCTAAAACAAACAAAAAAGAACTCATATATAGAGAACAGACTGGTGCTTGCCAGAAGTAGGGGATGGGGGGGCAGAGAACATGTGAAGGTAGTCAAAAGGTACAAACTTCCAGTTATAAGTAAGTCATGGGGATGTAATGTACAGCATGATGGTTATACTTGACAAGACTGTATTGTATACTTGAAAGTTGCTAAAACAGTGTATCTTAGAAGTTCTCATCCAAAGAAAAGAAATGTGTGATTATATATGGTGATGGATATTAACTAAACTTTATGTGGTAATCATTTTGCAACAAATACATGTATCAAATCATTACATTGTATACCTAAAACTAACACAATATGACATGGCAATTATATATCAATTGAAATAAAGAAAATTCACAAGTCTTTAAGAGAGCTACAGTGACAAAAGCACTGCTAGTCTGCACTAAAAGGGTGCATGACTGAGAAAGAAAGACTCTGGACATCTAACTTCTTGGAGACTGAGAAGATTACTCACCTAATGGGACCATTTCTTCAAAAATGACCAGAATGGATAGAAAAAAAGGGACACCTCAGAGGGAAAAACCAAAAAGTCATAGAAAAGAATTGACAGAGGATCCATTTCTATGGAGCAGAACTAGGCTTAAATGAAGGAACACTCCAAAACCAGATGGAAACCTAGAACATTCACTCAATGGAATTTCAGGATTTCTATGAACCAGGGACTACTGTGTGTTTCTCATTCTCTTCATTTTCATAAATAAAAATTACCTGTTTCTTCATTGTATACTGGGTGTTTTGGGACACATAATTTGTCTTTTTGGTTATAGGTCTCTGAACCAAGAGGGGCCATATCCACACCAATATAGATAATAAAACCATAGACTCTAAATTTCATGCTGTCATTGGATCTTCCTTTTGATGATCATGGGAGGGGGGAATGTGGTTCATATTTGAAAAGGATATGAATAATTATGTCCTCCATGAGGTAGAGTATGATAAATTGGTTATATTAATACCTCCACTTCTTTTTTCCTCTCTGTATGCATATATTTGCCAAGTAATTTTGTGGTTCCTCTAGCCAAAGACATAGAATCGATTTTCCCGTCATTTGAATATGGATTGGCTTTGTGAGTTGTTTTGACTGCTGGGATGTGGCAGAGACAACCATGTGACTGACTAATTCATAGACACAGCAGCTAAGATATTATTGTTTATTGTATGCCACTGAGGTTTTGTGATTATTGCATAACATTATTGTGTCAACATACGCCCTATTCTACTTTTTTTCCCCCTTGTAACCCACATAATTGCTTATCATTGTATCTCAGGTACCTAGTCTAGGCAAGGCATCTAATGAAAGCTCTATATTTTTTATTGTTTTAAATTCATTTAATTAAATGAATATTTTGAGACAGATGGATCTATTTTAGAAACTCACACAAGCATTGAGTAGTGGTTTTATTGCTCACCCCAATTTTCATATTATTGAAAGAGAACTCTGTAGAAGAGGTAAAAGAATAAACATCATCAGGATTTAATTCACGAGGATCATCTCATGTAGTAATTATCTCCTTGGCATTGAACTGGCCTCTTTGTTTTCAATGGGTGTTGTTTCAAATGCCTTGTTTCAAATGAAGATGCTCCCCTTGGATAGTTCAGCTTGATGGTATTTAGCAAGTCCTTCAGTGTCCATAATAATAACCTCCAGCTTACACTGCCAGACTAACTCTCAATTCCTTCCTCCTAAGATCTAATTTGCAACCTATAATTACCATAATTATTTAATGAATGAGACATTTTTTATATTGATTGACTCTCAAATAGTCATTAATTATTTAAAATCAATACAAACTTACATTTGTTTGGATTGTAACCTTTCATCATCATCGCCTGTGTTTGTTTTGTTTTCAGCAGCCTAGGAGACAGTGTATGTAATATAAAATATCCCCAAAATAAACTAGGTAAGAGCAACAGCATCTATTTTCCACACTCCATTAATAGTGTAGTCATAATTCACACGTTATTAGAATTTGAACCCAAGTTAATTAACAAAAATATTCCTAAGTTACACCGCTGTCTGTTGCATCTGCAATTGATTGTTATCTACAAACAAACACACACAGACCTAGGACAAATCACAATAAATTTAAGAAGACAGGTACAAGCAAATTGGACTATGAAAGTATCATGTCTCTTTGCTTAAGTGTCTTCCACAAATCCCAGAGAGATGTGTTTGGATTTAATATAATTGGATTTGCTGTTTCCTTGCAGTTTAATGCGTGAATAACTGCAATTACATATGACTCAACTCTCCCAGCTAAACAAATTTATTTATTAAGCTATTAAATAGAATCTATAGATCATAGGGATTGGAAATCATTTGGAAATGCTAGTTTTATATTTGACTAAGTAATTCTATTTTTTAAGTAATTATTTTCTGATCACCATTTTCAAATGGTACTGGTGAGGTGAGACTGAAAACGCTGACACAATTTAAACTTTGAAATGGACGACCCCTGAAATGGTCTCTTGTCAGCTCTTCTGTTTTGTTTTTGTTTCGTTTTGTATTATTATGGTTTCTTCGATGTTTTAGCAGTATTATAGGCTGTGCCCTTTCAAAAATTCGTATTTTGAAGTCCCCAGTACCTCAGAATGTGACTGTGTTTAGAAACAGGTTTTCTCAAAAGAGGTAACTGAGTTAAAATTAGGTTATATGGAAGGCCCTAAACAAATATGACTGGTGTCCTCCTAAGAAGAGATCAGGACACTGATATACAAAAGGAAGTACCCAGTGAGATGCCCAGTGAGAAGATGGCCATATATATGCCCAAGAGAGAGGCCTCAAAAGGCACCAACCCTGCTGACACCTTCATCATAGATTTCTAACTTTCTTCAACTTCTGGTGTTCAGAGAAGTAGACTTGGTTCATGTTTAGATATCTGGGTAGCACAAGCATACAACATGTTTGGTTTGAGAAAAACTACCTTAAAACACTTCACTGACGAGGATTCAAGGGATAAACCAGAAATTCCTGGTTCCTTATTTGTACTTTTCCATTCTTAACCTATTTACTTATGGAATTTCAGTTGTTTTCAGAGAGGTAGTGTGACACTATTTTAACTAGGAACTGGATGTGATCCAGTTCTGACAAGCAAAATCAAAGGTAAATCAACGAGGTGGGCTTTACAGAAGATCTGTTCTCTTCCTAGGGTAAAGAGAATAGGTTCAGCTGACAGACATATTTTTCTCTTTACTCTCCCCTCTCTCATGCTTCCTGGAATATGAACACAATACAAGGAGGCAGAAAAACCATTTTTGAAACTATCAAAAAATAAATGTCAGATGAAAAAGATAATAGAGTAGGTATTTAAAAGATCTTGGACCTTCCCTGAGTAGCTGTACAAATCCTGAATTAATTACCTTCAGACTTCCCATAAAATGAGAAAAATTAATCCCTATTTGGTTGTACTATTGTCATTAGGTTTCTGTCACATGTGGTCAAACATAATTCAAACTGATACAAAGGACTTGATTAGACAAGTGCACTATCATGGATCTTAAAGCACAAATTCTGACTAGTTATGTTGGTTAAAGCATTAAGTTACCGGTATTTAGTACTGAATTGATTCTTTATAATAAAATGGTTAGCTTAATGTTAACAACTGCTATACAACACAGCCACTAAGGATGTAATTCTTGTTAATTCTTAGTGTTGTTCAAGGGGACTGAATGCAACATGCACGCTTAATGAAAGTCTACAAATGAGGAAATGTGTAAGGACATGACTTGGCAGCAACATCCTTATTAAAAGAAAATAATGATGGCACATATTATGGCATCCATTTTATTCAAATTACAAGACAATAGAATTTAGAAAATAGAGATCAATACAATGCAGCCCAGTTGAGATATCATATTTTATATTTTAAAATAATTTATATTCATTTGTTTATGTAAAAATTTAATTCCCCACAAATTGCTGTTAAGTTTCCATCCAGCTATCATTCAGTATTGTTGAATATTGAATGTGTGTATATGTTTATTTAAAAAGATAAATCATATGTGGCTCAATGTATGTATATCCTTTTTTTTAAAGATTTTATTTATTTATTTGATAGAGATCACAAGTAGGCAGAGAGGCAGGCAGAGAGAGAGGAGGAAGCAGACTCCCTGCCAAGCAGAGAGCACCATGCAGGGCTCCATCCCAAGACCCTAAGATCATGACCTGAGATGAAGGCAGAGGCTTTAACCCACTGAGTCATCCAGGCACCCCTCAATGTATGTCTATCCTCATAGTTAGGGGGATGGAGGAGGGAATGCCTTGGAGGGAAAGGAACAGAAAAATACACTTCTTTGCATATAACATATTTGATATATTTTATTTTAATCTATATAAATATTTTAATAATTATAATACAAAATTAAAATTTAAAGGTACAATTGTTAAATATGAAACAAAATTAATTATATACACCAAACTTTGTACTAACTTGAGAATATAATCACACACAGAGGAAAATCTGAGGTAACGATCAAACAGAGCAGCTTAACTGAATACTCCTACTGTAATATTTCTGAAGGACAAAAATGAAGGAAAATTAAAATCTGAAATTATCTTCAGTAATTACAATGTTGATGATAATGTTGATGTTATTATACTGAGGCTGTTGTGTCTGTATTGAATTAATAATTACTTCAGTAATTTTGAAATAAAATGAGAAAAAGATAAGATCAAAGAGGTTAAATAAAAGCCTTATACTCTTGAGTTTGATTAATTATATGAATTATTTGAATTAATTATTAATATATTAAATAATTATGAGTATACACTTAATTTTTTTATTTTTAAAATAAATATTTCTTAGATCTAAAAACCAAAAATAGTCTAGAAAACTAACCCAAGGGAAACAAAAAATCCTAGTGTTCAAATTATAGTTTCTAAATACTATATCCCACAATAGGAAGTAAGGGCCTTCTGTATGGTTAGATCTGGCTGGCACCAGAAATTTGTAAGAAAAATCTGTAGAATCTTGTCATAAACAGTATGAAAGCTAAGGATTATTAGTGTCATGTCAAAAGGACATAGGAGACAATTTGACCAGGTTTCTAGTGGACAAAGATAAAATAATTTAAAAATACAAATAAAAACAAAAACTGCAACATTTCAAAATACATCAAATATGTTTAAAAACCATTCATTCATTTAAAAAAGTGGTAATCTCCTTTGACTACTTAAAGGAAACAAATTATTCTTTTAATTGGTAAATAAAGGGAATATATCAATCATGTAGTCTATCTTTCCTATATAATGTGTACTTTTCAATATCCAAATAATTTCCAAGGGATGGAGTCACCCTAAAAAATTATTTTATCTAATAAGTAAAGAAAAAGTTAAAAGAAAAAGTCAGCATTTTGTAACTGCTAATGAAATATTGGATCTAGGCAATAATTTAAAAAAAAAAACTGTTAGATCAAGTGGCAGCCATCAGGTATACAGTAATCCCCTCTTAGCCACAGAGGGTATGTTCCAAGACCCCAAAGGATGCCTGAAACTGCAGATATCCAAATCCAAATATACCATGATTATTCCTATGCATACCTACCAATGAAAGAGTTTAATTTATAAACTAAGCACACTAAGAGGTTAACAACAATAACCAATAATACAATAGTTATAACAATATACTGCAAAGTTATGTGAATGTGTTATCTCTCTCAAAATATCCTATTGTATCATACTCACCCTAATTATACTGGTAATGTGAGAAGATAAAATGCTCAGGTGATGAGAAGAAATGAGGTGAAGGATATAGGTATTGTGATGTAGTATTTGGAAGATTCTCCTCCTGACATATCATCAAGTGGCAGCTTGAGGAGAATCTTCCAGACCATGGCTGATTGTGGGTAAGCGAAACTATGAAAAGCAAAACCATGGATAAGGGGATGGAAGCGGGAATGGTACTCTACGGCTCAGATCCGTCATCAGAAATATACATGCCTTTCAGCTGCAGGGAAGAATTGCTTGGAAGAGAGGAAATGGGGGAGAGAATGAATTTGTAGGTTACAAGTGATCTAAAAGCGAAATAAGTCAATATTAATATGTGCGTTTTATCTGGACCCTGACTCAAACAAAAAGTATTAGGCAATCAAGGGAATTTTCAGTTAGAAAATCAACTTAGAAACTTGATATTTTAAGGAACAATTGGTAAATGTTTGTTGTGACACTGGTTTTGTAGTGATGCTTTGAAAAAGGACTCCTTATTTTAAAAATGCACGTAGAAATATTTACAGGTAAAAGTATAGTATTTCTTTTTTCTTTTTTTTTAAGATTTTATTTATTCACTTGACAGAGAGAGATCACAAGTAGTCAGAGAGATAGAGAGAGGAGGAAGCAGGCTCCCCGCTGAGCAGAGAGCCCGATACGGTACTCGATCCCAGGACCCTGAGATCACGACCTGAGCCGAAGGCAGCGGCTTAACCCACTGAGCCACCCAGGCGCCCCAAAAAAGTATAGTATTTCTTCAAAATAATTTGAGAATAAGATTAGGCATGGTTGAAAATGGGGAGGTATAGACAAAACAAGTTTGAGCATGAATTTTTAGTCTGATCATATTATTCTCTCTCTATTGGTTATGAGACACAGGTGCATCAAGAATGTACAAAATCAATAAGATATACTCCATGAACTAAAGTAGATCATGAATTGGTGGAGAATAAATTATGTCACAATCTTCTATAATCTGTAACAGATTATTTTTAAGTGTTATAGCAAAAAGCTAAAGGACCACAGAGGAGAAAACAATTTAGAAATCAGACCTTGTAATTACAAAGAAGATGACAATTAAGCTGAGCTTGGAAGAATTACAGCATGCATGAAGAAAGAACACAAAACATTCCGGAATGGAGAGGAGTTCTGTGACTGGATAATAATACTACATTGAGCTAGTTTTGAGTGAGGAGTACTGGGAGATACCTCTAAATAGATTTGTAGAATCCCATTGTATAAATTCTGGAATGCCACATTAGGTCATTTTTACTTTGCTATTATCTTGTTATCTCAAGTGGTTATGAAAGCGTCTTTGTCAGTGAAGGAAATGAAATATATTTTATTTGATTTATAACTCTCTTATATTTAGCTATATGGTATTGGACCTCCATGTACCCTGTTCCAGGCCTGGGAATATTAAGAGATCCAGCTGCATAATGGGTTTAACCAGTTGTGGTCTCCTACTGAAAAACAATTTTATGCTCACTAAAATTGATGCTGTAATGATCATTATTATAAATACAACTTTTCACGCATTATATATATTTCATTTAGGTTAAACTTCTAAAAATTGATAGGATATATATATATCTTGATAGTTATTGTAAATTTGATAGATACTATAGCATAGCCTTGAAAAATGTGTGCCATGATCTTCCCAAACAAACGTGTAAGAGATTGCCCATTTTTTCACATCATCACCGATGCTGTGTATTTCTAGTTCAATTTTCCCAATCTTATACATGAAAAATAAACACTATTCCACTCTTGTAATAGTGTCTTTTACATTATGAGTAATACTGTATATATTCTTAAGTTTATAACTGATTTATATTTCTTTTTTTTTCTGTTGGACTCCTCTTTAAAACATTTGTCCCTCTCTTTATTTTGGATTGTTGGTTCTTTATTGTTAATTAGTCCAAGGTCTCTCTATGCATTAAAAAATTAACATTTTTCCATCATATTTTTGCAATAATCTTTCCAAGTACGTTATTTTTTAATTTTATGTTACTTTTCATCCCACAAAAATGTTCACAAATTTTATGTAGTTGTAATTATCTGTTATTTTATAAACCCTGTTTTTATTATTTAAATCATTCTAAGTATTATTAAAGAGATAGGAACTGCTAAAATAAAAACATAATTTATAAAAATAGATGTAACACATAAGGAAATGTATACACACATTCATACTGGATTTCTGAAATATAATTATATTTGGAAAAAAATGATTTTCAGAGAAAGGAATGATCATGTGGACACAAATGATGGGATGACTGTTAAGTTCAGCACTAAGAATATACTAATAAGCAAGATATGGAGAAAAGATTTACATGGTTGGTTAATGGGTATGAGATAAAGAAGGAAAAATTAATTCTTTAAATAAGCTAAGATTTAATATAGAATTTGACCAAATGGAATCAATTTTCCATAATGAGTAAACTGCTCACACATTTTGCAGGGCAAACTGATACTGTAGTGAAAAAATTACAGTAAATGAATAGTGAACAAAAGTAGTTAAAATAGCACAGATCAGGTAGCTAAACACTCAAGAAAAGATGGAGGACTTTGAGAGATATAGGCAAGAGGAATGAGAATATGATCTTGGGTTGAAAGTAAGAAATAGCATACAGAGCGTACATGCTGGGGAACTTCTCAGGGGGCACAAAACCGTCTTTGATGTGTCCCAAGAGTCTTTGTCAGGATATTATTTTGAATTTTCCGTGCATTTATTTATCAGAACTGTGTAGAATTCCTCATAATTGCCAGGGACTATTAAATTAGTCATGTTTCAAGAATGAATAAGACAAGTAAGATCCTTGCTTTCATAGAACTTACATTCTAATTGCATGAGACAGAAAACTACAATCAAATAAGTGAACAAACCAAGCTCCCCTTATAATCAAAGTGATGAGGACTGAAAGTGGATTAATAGGAGAGAGTGTTGTGGTGGCTGGAGTTCCTCTTGGAAGTCACACTTGAATTGAAAATGGAATGTACGGCAGACAATGTTTTGTGGAACTCTTGCCCCAAATTCATAAAAATCCTACTCCTCTCTGTGATAGTATTAGGACAGGAGGCATTTGGGAGTTCCTTAGGATTAAATAAGGTGGAGCTGTCATGAATGGGATTAGTGGCCTGTAAGAGTCAAGAGAGAGCTTGCTTCCTTTCTGCTCTCCACCTTATGATATAAAATGTCAGTTATCTGCAACTCAGAAGAGGGCCCTCATCAGAACCCAGTTATGCTGGTACTTTGATCTCAGACGTCCAGCCTCCTGAACTATGAGAAATAATGTGCTGTTGCTTATAAGTTTATGACAGTTTGTTGTAGCAACCCAAACAGACTAAGGCAGAATGATATGTATATAGCTATGGAGATAAGACTGACATGCTGTCCAGGAGAAGAGAGCATCAGGCGCAAAGGCCCTGAGGCAGTAAAAAGTTTGGGATGTTCAAGGAAGAGAAGGAAGATCATGTGGCAGAAGCAAAACAATTAATTCCAAGATGTAGAATAGTTTTGTTTTGGTTTTTTTTCTGTTTGTTTTTTTAAGCAGGGGAGTGGCCTGATCTTATTTTTGATTTTAGAAAATCACTGAACTTAGAATAATGTCCCAAATCACAAATTTCCCACAAGGTGAGTAAAGTGAGTGCCCAACCATTGCAGAACCCAGCACTGGCCCTCCCCACACCAGGACTGGTGCTCCCGTGGCTATAGGTGACTCCTGGCAGACTTCTATGAACCCAAGCCCCTAGCCTATTCCGATTCTGATGCCTGCTGGCCCCAGACCCCAGGTGGCGGCTATGGCCCCCCTCTTAGCCCTTCCATGGCACCAGGAACTTATGTGGTCCCACAAACCCAGGCCACTTTTATTTAACATATTTTCTACCAATAAATAAATTACTTAAAATTGTTTTCTGTTACAGATAACATATACAGTCAACATATATGAACATACACTTTTGCCTCCCTGTCAGGTCCCACTCTAGGAAAAACTTCCTTTAATGGAAATGCTGGGTTATCAGAGAGCTACTTTATGTCCCTAGGGATCTATAGGCACCTGTGGAAGTCTGATTAATATGTGGCTATAACCTAAACCCAGCCAGATAATTTCTGATTCCATGCCTCTGTAAGCAAAGAGTATAGTCATAATCCCTTAATATTTCTCTCCCATTTATCCAATTCACCACCAAGTCTCCTGACTCTTTTAGAATGCTATGCGGCTATCAGTGACAGCTGAATAAAAACAGTGATGATTTATTTATTTTTTTTAAAGCAGTCTTTTTTTTTTAAGATTTTTATTTATTTATTTGATAGACAGAGAGAGATCACAAGTAGACAGAGAGGCAGACAGAGAAAGAGGGGGAAGCAGGCTCCCCGCTGAGCAGAGAGCCCAATGTGGGGCTCAATCCCAGGACCCTGAGATCATGACCTGAGCTGAAGGCAGAAGCTTAAACCACTGAGCCACCCAGGCGCCCCAAAACAGTGATGATTTAAACAAGAGAGTTTATTCTCATTTTCTCACATAAAAACTTTTTCATGCCTGATGTGATACTTTTACTCCATGAAGTTTCCAGACTCAGGTTTTTTCCAGTTCACTATTTCACCAGCCCTAGGACATGGTCCTTGACCTCACAATCCTATGTGATTATTAGAGATGCAGCCCTTGGCTCACGGTCTAGGTCAGAGAATAGAGTGAAGAAGTGTCAATGTGCATGCACTAAGTCTTAGATGATCTCTTAGAAGCCCACACAAAATATTTCTACCTACATATCATCTGGCAGAAGGTACACCTGGCTAATTTTATACGAGACTGAGAAATGTAGTCTTTATCCAGCTTGACATATGAGTAGCTAAACACTGGTGGTTAAATTCCTAAGGGGGGAAAGAAAAAGGAAGAAGAGAATATTAGTTTAGATAGATATTAGTCTCTTTCCTATGCCCAAATCAAAATCCTAAGCACATAAACTTCTCATCAGTTCTCAGTCTAGTGCTTTTTTATTAAGTTGGGACTACTCCAAGAGGTTATAGGTCAAGAAGGAAGAGCCACAGATATATAAGTGTCCAAAATTACTTTTCTAGAATGTCTTTCTTAGTTCATCATCAAATTCTCAGAGATGCTTCCTTACACTCTAATTTAGGGGACACTGACTTATTTGTGTAATGTCTCTGAACTACCTCTACCTAGAAGTAGAGAGATACAAAAATGATTATAAATACCTGTTGTTTTATTTTTTTCATCAGTGAAACCAATGCTTTGATTGCTCACAGCCAACAGATGTCACTGTTTTTCGTTAACACAAACACACACAATATAAATTCTTTGAACAAAAAGGAGGTATAATACACACAGAGGTCTTAGACGTGACAAAAGGAAGGGAGAGTGAAATCTGATAGGTCATTTTCATGCCTCAAGGATCGTTCACCTTTAATACCTACACAGTAAATTCGTGGTAAGGAAGTCCAGTGACAGGAAAGCAAGAAATGAGAGACAGAAGTCAGGCCCTAAGGAGCTGCACATGAGAAAGAGAGGTAATGGGAGCACAGAGGGAGAAAAGGCATTCAGTACAGCAAGATAAAGATGGGACAAGTGCAGGATTGAGAGAAATAAGTGAAACAAGGAGAGAATCCAGGAAATCTGAAATGAAAAGTGAGTCTTGGCCAAGATTTCCAGAGGGACAGGAAGAGGGTGATGAGGGGTACTCGAGGTCAGCCTGCACATGTTTAGCCAGTTATAATAAGGGAAAATTGCTTCCTCATTACAAGGCTGGGAATGATGTTGATCATTTCTTCTTCCTTTTAGAAAACTGCATGGAAGTTATAATTGGCATGAGGACCCTTGCTCAATGGAAAACTCAAGAGGCATGTGCCAAGCTGGATGATAATGATAGCTGTGACCCTCAAATCGTGCAACCTGATTTTTAGAAAGAGACAGGCTCAACCCCAGAGACAGGATGGGTTATATGCAGGTCTCTAAAGAGAAGAATGAGGATCTCTTTTCTTGAATTGGCTGTAAAAATGAAAGTTTATTTAACAGGTATATACACGGAGAGATTTTTTTCAAATAAAATTATTCTTTTGGAGAAGATTAAGAAAATGATTCCTGGGGATTTGACATTGTATTTAATAGAAATTTCATTAGCTTGATATAGATATCTTATTTTCTGGTCTATTTTTACTTTATGCATCAAAATGGAGCCTCCTTTCTTTTCTCAAATGTCTAAAAATTTTAGTGACAAACATAGACAAGTGAAAGTCTTAAACATAAAGCCCAAGACCTTTGGTATTTGTGAGCTGTTTGCTATTAAGAACTTATCAATGGACTAATAATAGAAATATCTTTGCATATTAAAGAAATAACTTCATGATGAAAGGAATGTTCTTTTTGGCTTTATGATAATTTATCTAGATTGCTTAAGTCCAAAATTAGTTAATATGAAGTTAGTAAACTCCAGACACACATGTGTACAAGGTTCTGATAGAAACCACCCTGGTTTGTTGCCGCACTCAGAGATTTGAACCTAGCTTAGCAATCTTACGGAAGCTGGCTTGATACCAATGGGTTGTCTTGCCAGATCATACTAAGAGCTAAAACATCTGGAAAAGAGTCACAAAGACTATATTTCACCTTTAAAAGGTGATAATAGAATCCACATGTCTTTTAGTTATGTAATACCTTTGCTCCAAAGATGAAACTCAGCACTGAATTCCTGGGATTGTGTGTGCATGGTTACACTGTACATTGCCGTATATCACTTTTTCTTTAAAGAGCATGGGACTTACCATTGCAGGCTCCAAATGTTAAACACTAATGCAATTGGACTTGGTAAATCTCTACTGAACTCTGCAAAATACTCCATACATAGAAATCTGTTAGGGCTCTGAAAGTTTGGGGTGTAATAGAACTTTGGTTTATGTGGCTTTTTGCTAAACTTAAAATTAAAGAAGTCTGGCCTCTCAGTTAATGTTCACTCCCTCAGCAATCACCCTAGACTGAGGGGAGAATGTCTCCTTGACTTTCCTTTCTACATTATAGAATACTGTATTGAAAGAGAAAGAAGAAAGAAAGAAAGAAAGAAAGAAAGAAAGAAAGAAAGAAAGAACGAACGAACGGAAGGAAGAAAAATGGAGTACGGTTTGTTACAATCAAACTTGTTTGCTTATAAATCCTCACATGGATATCTGGAGCTCTGAAGTGATTTGGTTTTCAACAGATTTAACTCTTTGGGAATACTAAACTTATTTCAGATATTTTGGTGGAGTATAGAAGCTTCTTTAATACCCTTCCTTTAGGAGGTAAGGGCTTAATGAACGCCACTGTATCTCCTTACAGGTGCATACTGAAGGTCTACTTTCGAGGGACACACTGTTATGCTATGCTTACTGTGTGCGGAGGCACAAGACATGTTTGCTTTCTGCGTGGGGCTCACAATGTGCTGGGAGGGATGGGACTGTGCAGAGAGGGAGATAACAGTGACAACCAGTATTTGGGAAGGCTCTTTTAAGATTCGCAGGAATCCACAGGAAACAGAAGCCATTAAGAGCTTATGGTGGAGCCAGAGTCCACAAAGATCTCAGTCAGAGTCTGGTATTCAGCCTGAGTCTTGAAGCAAGGTAGGACTTTAAGAGTTATTAAAAAAAAAAAAAAAAAAAAAAGTAATTTCAGGAAGATTGGTGCCAAGCAGGAGCAGGGACTGGACCTGCCATATTCAAGGAAGACTGGATTCATTCTTGGGATAGTCCATAGGCCGTGGTCCTTGGGATCTGAGAATATATATATATATATATATCTCCCCTCTCTAGGAGCTCCAAATAAAATAAAAATGAAAAGAGGTCTGTTTTATGATTTGGGAAGCTTGAAACTGCTTCCTGAAGGAGCTGTAATGTGCAGTGCCCACCACAGAATGTGAGGCAGTATATATGAAAGCAGGCAACAAAGTTGGCTAAAGGTGCCCAGACCATAATGAAAAGGGCAAAAAGATTATGAGAATAAAGGAGAGTTAAGAAGTTTAGATACACAAGATAGATATGCAAGTGTGAGTACGTTGTATGCTTTCTTTGACATGTGGCAGTTCATGCGGAAAATATTAGGCTTACAATTCCATATGAGAAAGGCTTGGTTTCAGCCTGTTCAATTATAATACTATAGTATATTATTTTCTATCAAAGCAATGTTAATCATCAGAAATATTGGAATCAAATATCGATTGAGTTCAATAATTATCAGCTTTTACACAAAAAGCTAAACATAAAGCTAAATTTAATTTTTTTTATTTTATTTTATTTTTTTTTAATTTTTTATTTTTTATAAACATATATTTTTTATATACATATATTTTTATCCCCAGGTCTGTGAATCACCGGGTTTACACACTTCACAGCACTCACCAAATCACATACCCTCCCCAATGTCCATAATCCCACCCCCTTCTCCCCAACCCCCTCCCCCCGGCAACCCTCAGTTTGTTTTGTGAGATTAAGAGTCACTTATGGTTTGTCTCCCTCCCAATTTTAGTCATTTTTTATTAATCTTTATAACACAATTAATGATGGATTTAGTGACCTCTAAATGAGAACATTTGCAGCCATTGGATAAGAAAAATTTCTGCAGTATATTTTCCATGAAGAGTTTGATTTTACCTCATGGACTCAGATTTCATTAAAAACCATTAATGATAAATTAATTCTTAGGAAAAAAATAAAACTAAAGAACCATAGATATTTTCAAAATAAACTCTCTGACACTTCTTTTGTCCATCGGAACTATCATCTCACTCAGTAGCCAGCAAAGAAACTGCTGGTGCCAAAGACAATAAAATGACCTGTGTATGGGATTAGGTTTGTGTTCAAATGAGGTAGAAGATACTTGACTCCACAGGAAAGTGGAATTAGAGTCAAACTTGAAAGAATTAGTTTTTTGGCTCATTATGGGCTCACTTAAGAGTCAAAAAGTCTGTCATAGAAACTGAATACTATTGTAAATATTCTTGTGTTTTATGTCTTCTTGACAATATCTTATTACAAAATCAAACTGAAAAGCTTGCAAATAATGGCAAAAATTCTTATTAATATATTAACCCAAAACAATAATATTTAAAATATTTAACCTATTTAAAGACCTTTTAAAAATTCTGTAGGACCATTTAAATATGCTTTTAATATGACTTGAGTATAAAATCTGACATCATGAAACTCCTAGAAGAAAACATAAAGGATAGGCTTCCAGACATCACTCTTGGCAATAACTTTTTAGATATGAATCCAAGAGCAAAGGCCAGAAAAACAAAAATAAATAAATGGGGCTACTCAAACTAAAAAGCTTCTGCACAACAAAGGAAATTGTTGATAAAATGAAAAGATGGCCTACTGAATGGGAGAAAATATTTACAAATCATGTATCTGATAAGATGTTAATATCTAAAAGATATAAAGAATTCATACAGGGGCACAGGAGCTACCATATCTGACTCTAGAACTCAGTTCAGGTCTTAATTTCAGGGTCATGAGTTCTAGCCCTGTGTTTTGCTCCATGCTTGGGCATGGAGCCTACTTAATTAAAAGTTTTTAAAAAATCATACAATTCAATGGCAAAAAAAAATCTGATTACAAAATGGGCAGAAGATCTGAATAGACTTTTTTTTTATAGATATACATCTGGCCAACAGGTATGTGAAAAGATGCTCAATATCATTACTCATCAGGGGGATGAAAATCAAACCATAAGGAGCTATCACCTCACACATGCTAGAGCAACTACTATAAAGAAGACAAGAAATAACAAGTGTTCATAAGACAGTAGAGAAAAGGAACATTAGTGGGCTATTGCTGGGAATGCAAATTGATTCACAGTCACTACAAAAAATAATATGGAAGTTACTCAAAAAATTAAAAATAGAACTATGATGTGATCCCCAAACACCAAATACCAAATACCAAAAAAAAAAAAAAAAAATACACTAATACATAAAATTAAAAAAATACACAAAAAATATCAAAAAACCAAATACACTAATTTGAAGAGACATATGCACCCCCATGTTTGTTGCAATATTATTTACAACAGCCAAGATATGGAAACAATCTAAGTGTCCATCCGTGCATAAGTGGCTAAAGAAAATGTGGTATATAAATACAACAGATTATTATTTAGCCATCAAAAGAATGAACTCTTGCCATTCCAACAATGTGGATGAACCTCAAGGACTTTATGCTAACTGAAGTAGGGCAGACAGAGAAAGATCTTATTTACATATGGAACTTAGAACAAAACAAACAAGAGGTGCCTGGGTGGCTCAGCTGGTTAAACGTCTGCTTTCGGCTCATATAGTGATTCCAGAGTCCTGGGATGGAGCCCCACATCAGGGTCCCTGTGCAGTGAGGAATCTGCCCTCTCCCTCTGCCCCCCCACTCGTGCTTTCTCTCTCTTTCTAATAAATAAATCTTTAAAACCAAAGCCAAAAAAAAACAAACAGAAAGACAAATTCATAGACCCAGAAAACAGATAAGTGGTTTTGCAGAGGTGGGTGGGGAATAAGGGGTGGGGTGGACAAAATGGGTGAAGGGGTCAAAAAGTACAAACTTCCAGTTATAGAATAAATAAATGGGTATGTAATGTACAACATGGTGACTATAGTTAATAATACTGCATTGCGTATATGCAGGTTGTTAAGAAAGTATCTTAAAAGTCTTCATCACAAGAATTTTTTTAGAACTATGTATGGTGATGGATGTTAACTGGACTTATTGCTATGGTCATTTTGCAATACATGCAAATATTAAATCATTATGTTGCACACCTGAAACTAATATAATGTCATATATAAAATATCTTTAATCCATTTAAAGATCTTTTAAAAATTCTGTATGACCATTTAAACATACAAAGCTTAGTTTCAGTTGACTTTAATAATGCAATGTGATTTGAAAGATAGCCACATGCATTCATCAGCATGAAGAACAGAGATGCTAGTAGACTTAGGTTTGGCTCCTTTGGCCCTTTACAGATTGTTATGACTATTTTTTGCTGCTCATTATCTCTGCAAACTCTCATCCTAATTCTCTCTCTCTCTTTCTTTTTTTGTTCAAATTGTCTTTGAATTATCAACTTTAATTCTCCTTTTGTAAGCTATCCAAATCCTGTCCATTCTTCGACATCAATCTCAATCCTTACTTCCTCCAAGAAACTTTCCAGAAGGTTCTATCCTGCAAGTAGTTGCAACAGAGACTGTAAGGTCTGTAAAGCCTATTTGCAATCTGCCAGCTTCTTTTCTAAAACAAGGTAGGAACCAATGTTTCCTTCTCCTTCTCTACTGTTAATTTTGTACTCAGTTATCTTTCAAATTCTATGTATTACTTTACATTCTTATTGATTGATTCATCTGAGAATAAATAAATGCTGCACCATGCTGATGTCCAACTATTGCAAGCCAATGGGAAATAACAATTATCATTTTTTCATATTTTGAGTACAATAATATGTCTCAAAATTTTTAAAAAGTAAAAATACTAAAGCTAATTCCATTTACAAACTTATAGTATGTAATATATGCTCCAGTATCTTCCTCATAAGAGAAAATGAAAACACACTAGGTTTGGCATTGTTTTTACATGGCTCGTCATTCTTCAGCAGGGGTTGGCAAACTCTAAGTCCTGTGACCCAAACCCAGCCCACTGTCTATTTTTTTAAAATAATGTTTTATTGGCACCTAGCCACACCTGTTAGTTTAGCTGACATTGTGCTGCAAAAACCGAGTGGCCCAGCTGTAACAGAGACCTGTGTGGTCTGCAAAACTATTTGCAATCTAGTCATTTATAAAATGTAATGGTCCCCTTTCTAGAGCAAGATAGGAACCACCAAATATATTTATAAATATATATATAATTATTTAATAAATATATTTAATAATATAATAAATTATTATATACTATTAAAATAAATATATTTAATAAATATTAATTAATAAATAAATATAAATATTTATATATATAAATATATGTGGTGGTTCCTATCTTGCTCTAGAAAGCATATATATATATATATATACTGTTTAAATATCATACACCAATATAAAAAGACAGTGAAGGTGCCTGGGTGGCTCAGTTGGTTAAGCGACTGCCTTCTGCTCAGGTCATAATCCTGGAGTCCCGGAATCAAATCCCACATCAGGCTCTCTACTCAGCAGGGAGTCTGTATCTCCCACTGACCTCTCCCCTCTCATGCTTTCTCTCTCTCTCATTCACTCTCTCTCAAACAAATAAATAAAATCTTTAAAAAAAAAAATAAAGAGACAGTGATTCTTGGAGGAGTGGTTGATTCAAGGATTGTAGCAGGGAAGACAAAGATGAGCCTGGAGCATTTAATGGGGACAGTAGTTGAAAAGGTACTCCAAAAAAGATGGGGCCATATCCAAAACGGACAGAAGCCAACCTGAAAAAGTTCTCAGTGGCCAAATCTGAAACAATTTGAAGCATAAAAAGTAATGATAATATTGGACTATAACCCATAGGAAAAATGTTAAAGTCATGAATAAGTCTATACTTATACAAGTAAATGAAACTCAGAAACAAGAAACGTAGAAAATCACCATTAAAGTACCACAATAACATTGTTTCAGGAAAAAAACACCCAAGAATGGCTGCAGAAATTAGTAAGAATCTGAGGAGAAACAACATATTGGCAGAGGCTCAAAGTATCTCCCCTAAGATATTTATTAATTTCAAGTGAAAAAATAGTAACAGTGGAGAAACCCAGCAGATACCACCTTAACCAAGTGTTCAAGGTTAACATCCCCAGTAAAAAGACATATGGACATCATTTACCCCTTTTTTAAGATGCACTGAGAAGGTCATGCCATCTCTGTGGTATTCTTGCTAAAAATGCAGCCTCAATCTAATCATGAGAAAATATCAGACCTACCCAACATGAGTTATAGTCTACAAACTAAGTAACAAGTACTCTTCAAAAATGCCAAGGTCAT
This sequence comes from Mustela lutreola, assembly GCF_030435805.1. Lineage (NCBI taxonomy): Eukaryota > Metazoa > Chordata > Mammalia > Carnivora > Mustelidae > Mustela > Mustela lutreola. The sequence goes on from NC_081298.1 coordinate 81,313,542, forward strand.
AAAAGACAAAGAAAGACAGATGAACTGTCACAGATTGGAGGATACTAAGGAGACACAACAAATAAATGTAATGTAGGATCCTATATTGTATCCTGAAATAGAAAAGAGATATAGTGGAAAAACTGTGAAATATGAATAGGGTTTTTTTTAAGTTAATGATATCATTACAATGACAGTTTCTTGTGTTTGATCATTGTGCTATAGTTATAGAAAATATTAAAATTAGTGGAAAACAGGTAAAGTTTATGCAGGATTTCTCTATACTATTTTTGCAACTTTTCTATAAATCTAACATTAATTCAAAATAAAAAGTGAAAAAAACGTGCTTAAAAGAAGAAAAATCATAGTTTTTTAACTAAGCAAAATAGAAACCCAATGTGTTTGTTTTGTTTTTCCTTTTTAGTGACAACATTCTCGGGTTATAATAGCATAGAATTTCCAGAAAAGGAGAAGAACTGCTGTCTGTTGTATTGTTTCTTGATAGAATACTTCCTTTGATTTTCTCATACTCCCAAAGCAACTGTATTTTCTTGTACCCAGAGAAAGACCTGGTATCTGGGTGTTGCTAGTAGAAATGACTGTCATTATTCTAGAGAATATTTTAATGTTGGAGGAAGGAAAACAGAAAGTGAGAATGCATCATATGCTGAAAAACCAACTAGAAAAAGAAAAAAACAGGGGTGTCTGGGTAGCTCAGTTGATTAAGCATCTGCCTTTGGCTCAGGTCATGATCTCAGGGTCCTAGGATTGAGCCCCAGATTGGGCTTCCTTCTCAGCAAGTAGTCTGCTTCTACCTCTCCTTCTGCCCCTCCCCCCACTCATTATCTCTCTCCCAAATAAAAAAAAAATCTTTAAAACCAAAAAAAAGGGGGGGAACCCTTCCTTTATTTCAAAAAATAAATTCTTCTTGAACTATATAATTTTTCCTAAATTTCTATTAAAATTGGAGAGAATTTTGAAACAAAACACATTTTAATATATTAATTTCAATCATTTGGCCCCCACTCTGCTAGTCACATTTGAAAATTAAGAAGCAAACAAACAAAAAGCACATTATCTAAGTCTTTGAAATGCTTACAATCTTTGGAAGCAACAAATGAGCTCACAAGAAATAAGAAGAATAAAACCATATGTAAAACCATAACAATGAATTCAAATGGAATATTCAGAAAAATGAAGATACTTTCTAGAGTGAGCATTGTTCAGCATCAATGTCATTGGAAAGATTAATCTGCTCCTTGAAAGAAGATAATAATATTTCCAAAATGTTAGCTTTATTGTAAGGATTAAATAAGACACTGTGGAAAAGAAAATTAAGTCCCTTCCTTACAAGATACATCTTAAAAATTTCTAGTATATAAGAAATGTAGAGCAAAAATACCATCTTAAATTACTGAAATAAAATATAAGAAAATATTCTTTAAACAAGACACAAAAGGCAGTCATCAAAGTTATATATATATGTATGCATTTTTTTTTTACTTTATTAAACATTTTAACTTCTTGAGCCTAAGACTCTATAAATGTTTTTTTTAAAAAAATCAAAAAGATTTGCCAATTAATAGAAGTGAAAAAATCAGAATCAAGAATATATAACTAACTCAGGAGGCCTAAGAGTCTGAATGGAAATAAAATTACATTTTTATTATCACTAAGCTTTAACTGAAAGTTTAGCATTTTCTTCTATAACAAATGCAGGCTACAAACCAGTGTGACATGAGTTATACCTGAGACTGTCAAGCTTAGAGTTCATGAATTTTTTTTATGTAACATTATAGTTGTTGCAGCAATCTAGAAATAGTTTATACTCATCACTTCCTCCAAATTACAGTAGTGTAGAATATCCATTATATCTTGCTATTTAATGTATTAAGAAAGACATGTGTTACTTTATTACAATTTTTTAAAAATATTTTGCTAGCTATAGTTTCATATAACTGAGTTCCTTGTGATCCTATTTCATTAAGGAAAAAAAATTTTTTTAATTTAAAAGGTTAAGAATCACTGAACTGTGTTGTTATGATTAAGAGGTTATAAACAACAGTGAGAGAAAACAGCTTGTGTCAAAATGATATATATACAATACGGTATGATTTGTATGGGTTTTTATGAAAATCACATGAAATAATACCATATATTTTCCCTGAAATCATATTCATGCATAAGAATCTATAAATATAAATGTAAGGAGATACAATAAATTCATGATAGTTTTTGCCTCTAGGAATGGGGGAGGTGAATAAGATATAAAAATGAGGATAAAAAAATACTTCATATTTAGCTAAATATTTTATTTCTTTTCTTTAAAAAATGAAAGAAAACTGATGACATTTTTAAGATCTATAAATCCGGGGTAATGGATTTGCTGGTGGTTGTGCTTTTAAATTTTTTTTAAACATCTCAAAATAAAGTTTTACTATAGTTTTAGAAATTAATTTTAGAAAAAGATACTTCCTTACAGTGTTTTGCACAATTCTTAATATATAACAAACATTTCATATCTTCCAGGCATTTCTATTACTGCTATTAAAAATAGAAAAGGTGTTTGGAAAACAAATGTGGAAAGGATTAGCCTCCCAGGTGGGGAAATCTACGTGGGTAAAGACACACTAAAAAGGAGCATGTCAAGAGTTAATGAGATGTTGTCAACAGTTTTTAACAGCGATCCTTCAATCTAGAAGTTTTTTTTTTTTTTTTTTAAGAGTTTATTTATTTATTTGACAGAGAGAGATCACAAGTAGGCAGAGAGGCAGGCAGAGAGAGAGAGGAGGAAGCAGGCTCCCTGCTGAGCAGAGAGCCTGATGTGGGACTTGATTCCAGGACCCCGAGATCATGACCTGAGCCGAAGGCAGCGGCTTAACCCACTGAACCACCCAGACGCCCTAGAAGTGTTTTTATCTTTGCAGTTCGTGCCTCAGAACAGATGACTCTGAATTTCCAGTTATCGGTTATGTGGGCAAAACCAGAGCTGGGAAACCTGTAAGTCCCAAGCAGACCCTGGTGCTGTGATTGCTTACTGGGTAACTGAGCTTAGTGAGATCTGCAGGGTAAGGCAGAGCTGGTGTCAATTAATTCTGTGGGGAAGAAGCTCATCAAACCGGCTACCCTACTGAACAGGAGATCCGGCCCTTGAAAGGACCCTGGCCAAGGATGAAGGACTCCCCTTCTTGCTAAGCAAAATGAAATAAATTAAAGAAGGCCTCTTATGGAAAGCACTTGGTTGGTTGCAGGAGGCAGACCCATTGCAGAGTATATTGGTGAAGTTCTAAAAAAAGTCATTCCAGTTTTCTTTTCTTTTCTTTTCTTTTTTCAGGTTATTTCTCAAAGAGGCATGCCAAAGAAGATGGTTTTGTAATCCAATAATTAAATAAGATAAGAAATACAAAATAGTGTATAATTTATCCTCTTCTTGAAGAATCACAATATATACTAGAATATTAAAGACCGAGGAATCCTATTTCCTTTTTCAACCCAGCATCTCCCAAATTGATTATTAACATATCATAGAAGTTTTAGTCTAAGGAGATCATTTTGGAAATACTTTCCTAGTGTTTCAAAAAATCAAAACAACTTTAAATATTTTTTGTAGGGGAGGGAAATTTCCTAAACATCCATTTTAGACTTGAAGCATGACACTAAAAGATGATTACAAATATATTAGAGTGCATAAAGCTGGATGAATTTCCAAGGCAGCAGCTTATCTCAGAAGTCTGATCACTGTCAAAGTCTCTTTATGGTTTATGGTCCTGTCAAAAACCCTCAGTTTTCCCATATGTACATATATGGTACTCTTTCCTTCCCAGTTAATTGTGCCATAAATAATTTCTTCTTATCTGCATATCGATTACAAGGTAATGAATGTCACTTCATATTATGTGAAATACAAATCAAGCCCTAGACCCCATGAGATAATTTTCTTGGCCAAACTCCCAGGCCCTGTACTTGGGATGAACTTCAATTGTGTCTCTAGGGTTAGTGAGTGTTATGTTTCTAAGTGATGATCTGTTTATTTCATGCCACATTTGCAAGCTGTCTTTTCCTCGAATGTACCATTAAGCATTACACTGAGAATTTTTAAGGTGTTCAATTCACTTTATTTTTGTAAATGTTCTATATTGAAATTTATCTCAATGTACAATTTGTTCATACCTTATCTCTCCAGAGAGCTTTGAGGTTACTCCTGCCCTACAGGGGGCTTGCAGAAAAAAAAAAAAGCAGCTAAAATTCATAGTTGACAAAGGCATATTTTCTTCTTCCCAATCTTTAACATGCTTCCTCCAATGAAAATAATGCCTTCCTTGCAAATGAACAAAAGGAGACTTCTCATTCATTGACTTTCCTCTTATTATAAAGTCACATACCTGTGCCAATTCTTTTTGGATATGTTAGTGCAGTTTCTTCCTTCTTTAAGTAAAACTTGGGGTGTCAATTTCACACTGGAAATTTATTTGATATCAGTGAGAGGAATATTTCCATCTGAAAGATATTATCTCTGAGATTGAGTCAGGTTCCATGCTGAGAAAAGGATCAAGGAGCCATAACAACAGTTGAAGAAGTGAAACTCAATGTGTAAAATATTTTCAAATGTAGAAACAGCATACAGTGAAGGTGAAAGATTGAAAAAAGCATTTTCCTCTGATGACTTTGAATAACTGTATCTTTATTTCAGGGATGAAATGCTCTTGTGCATTCGCTTAAAATCTTTTCTCCCAATAGCAGTACTTAAGCAATCTCCGCCTGAACGATAAGAGGTAGGCACTAAAAATGATGTTTTTAATATTAAATTCAACTACTTTATCCTAAAATTCAACATCCCCCCCCCCCCGGTGATGCAAGGGGTTTAAATTATTTTCTGATATTTCAGGGTTTCCATTTGGTTACCAAACTCTTTGACCCTGTTTGCCCTTAAATGCAAAATTATGAATTTGATGAAAATTCACATCCTAAATTCATCAAGGTGTATATAAAAGGTAAACTTTGAAAATGGGCACCAAAGATATTTCCAAGCATTCTATAAATCATATCACTTTGCTGTTCAGAAGACTGGTATCGTCAATGTTTTTAAATGAGAAGAGAGTCTTAATTGCAGGATCATTCTGCAAGACCATATTTCACACCCACCTCTTGAGACAGCACTTGGCTTATGACATGGGACCTAATACACCTGAGCTATGAATGATTATCTTCTGAAAGAAGCCAAAGCAAGTTGAAATATTGCAAAAAAGCTAACCCAAAGGATACTCAAGAAACATAATCATTGCAGGGAAAATACTTATATGTTTTGTTAAGTGGAGGATCCATAAATGTAACAGAAACTTGTACATTCCCATGGTTGAGCTCAATTACATCCTTGTGGTTTTTGGTGCTCTCATTAAAACACGTCTTTGAAAACTTACAACTATATTCATCTTTCTCATTCCATGTAACTACACAGATTTCAGGCTCTAATTGTATTTTGTTCTCTTCGCCTTGCCATGCAAATAGGGTTGGTATAGTTAGAAAATATACTTCTATGGGGAGCATAATAAGTTTTAAAGACGATATTGGTATTATTTGTCTTGCTCAGTGTTGAAATGGATTTTTCAAAATGTTGCTGGATTAATGAGTTTTTCTTATATCTATTTCATCTTCATTGTGTTTTTTCATGTTTTAATATTTTAATGTAGTTCATTCAGTTACCCAGGGAATAATTGTCTAGGTTGTCCTTTAGACATGGCAAAATAATATATTTGCATTTCAAATACTATACTTTCATTTTTTATGAAAACTCATAGCTCGCTTGCCAATTAGTACGTTCATATGCTAGGAAATATTTAGATATTTTAAAATTATATATATACATAGGGGCACCTGGGTGGCTCAGTTGGTGAAAGCCTCTGCCTTCAGCTCAGGTCATGATCCCAGGGTCCTGGGATCAAGTTCCGCATCGGGCTCTCTGCTTAGCAGGACCCTGCTTCCTCCTCTCTCTCTCTGCTTGCCTCTCTGCCTACTTGTGATCTTTGTCTTTCAAATAAATAAATTTTTAAAATCTTTAAAAATAATTATATATATACATAAATCATATGTATTATATATATTATACATATATAATATATATATAATATGTGTGTGTGTGTGTTTAAATATGTGTATTTGACCTTGAGGAGAAATCTGGAGATATTTCTAATTTACTTGATTTTTCTTTCTTTCTTTTTTTTTTTTTTAGATATTCAGATGCAGGGTAAATCTGGATTTTTTGTAATTTATGAATCATTAAAATTTCAAACAATAATTTTAAATTATAGGAAATTTAAAAGATGTTAAGTCTTTTTCTAACAACTATTCTTCTAAAATGCATTTTTTAAATAGTACATCACCTGATCTGAGACTTTCACTCTCTCTGCTAACTCTTTACCTGAGGTGCTAGAAAAGCAGTCGAGAAGCTTAGTGACGTAGGCTAAGAGCTATTGCATCAGGCTGGGAAAGTCCTTCCAGAATTTACCACAAATCTTAGAGTGAACACGGAGGTAATTCATAAAGTGAGGATGTTTTGAGCCTGGTAAGGCATCCTGTGGAATCAAGTTGCTCAGTACTACCTATATCTCTAGAAAGAGAAGGTGCCATGAGGGCTCCAGACAATTCCATTCTCTAGGAGTCCTGGTTCCACCAAGCAGCTGGTTACTCTTCCTCTGACGCTCCCCATGCAGGTAAATTGTTTTACGCAGTCCTACCTATTTATTTTTTGTTTTCCTTGAAAGACAATATGATTGAATTGACAAAACCAATCTCTCCCATTTCAACTTGGGAAGATACTTAACAACCCTAAACTTTGGATTTTTTTTTTTGAAATCTAAAAATGGAGAAATTAATACTACTTCATTTTTAAAGTTGTGATAAAGAATTAATGATTTAATCCCTATTAGTATGATACATGATTCACAGTCAATGCTTATAAAGTCTTATCTGTTATTAATTTCCAAAAACAACACTAACCTCTCTGAGCCTCTTGGCCCCTTTCTATCAGTAAAGTGGGGATAATAATGTCAATTTTATATATCTTTCTATAGATTGAATGAACAAGCTAAAGGTTGTTAAATACTTGGCATAGTGACTAAGATATGTAGTAAGCACTCAAGAAAGGTGATTTCCCTGCCTGCTTTCTGGAGCAATGGTGAGACTCAAGATAGAAAATATGTAATATTTTGCTCTATTCAGCTACCTATTTTGAAAAATCAATCCTGTAGTTTTGCTTTAGTTTTTATTTAGTTTTTTAAAAAAAAAACTTTTTGAGATTTTATTTATTTGAGAGAGAGGCAGAGAGAGTGAGAGAAAGCAAGCACGTGTGGGGGGAGGGGTAGAGGGAGAGGAGAAGCAGACTCCCCACTGAGCAGGAAACCCAACGTGAGGCTCGGTCCTGGGACCCCAGAATCATGACTTGAGCTGAAAGCAGACATTTAACCAACTGAGCCACCGAGACACCCCTAGTTTTAGTTTTTAATAACCCCACCTTTAGAAGCATAGTACAATGAAAGAATCGACAGCCTCTTTATTTCTTTTCTAGCTTTGAGTGCCTCTGCCATATTTGGGACTGTCATTCACTCTTGGGTCTGTTCTCAGTGTCAGCCATGGTCAGCCCTAAGCATCAGGAATTTCCTGATTTAAAAGCACATGTTTTTAAAATATAAGGAAAAGAACAGAGAAGATTCAAAAGCTGGTTAGATAAAAGATTAAAATCATGTTTAAACCAGTTGTCCATACAATGTAAGACCAGTATTGCTGAACAAGAGCATATTGTGGAAGAACAAGCATATGGCAAAATGGTCAGGACACTAGAAATGGAGCCCGCAGTGTTGAAAACCTGTCAGGGTCCACCACCACCAGCCCTGATGTGGGCGAATTGCTTCAGCTTCCCTTAGAAGGGAAGATCCTAGATCCTGAAATGGATCCATAAAACGTGCCTCATAGGGTTGTTCCGAGGATCAAACATTAACTAGGTAGTCATTTAAGTAGAATGCAATGGTATACAATTACTCTACATTGCTCTACATTTGCTAGAAAGAAGGGAGCAAAGGAAGGTGGATAGGAAAGCAATAAAGCCTGATGGCATAGAAAGCAAATGCTGAAGAAAATTAAAATACCCCAATTTGTTAATCAGGTATTGCATTCTAGGGTACACTTCTGGTTTGCATACTTTCCTCCCTTTTAAAAAAAAATAAATTTTATTTATTTATTTGACACACAGAGAGAGAGCACAAGCAGGCAGAGTAGCAGGGAGAGGGAGAGGAAGAAGCAGGCACCCTGCTGAGAAAGAGCCAAACATGGGGCTTGATCCTAGGACTCTGGGATCATGACCTGAGCCAAAGGCAGCTACCCAACCAACTGAGCCACTCAAGTGGCCCTCCTCTCTTTATTTTAAAGAGAGCATAGCCAAGCCCCCTCTGTCCCTGCAGATCTTATATCACAATCCCACATGAAATGTTTTCAGATTATCCCTAAACATTTAAATGTAAAAAATGAAGCAGACCTCATTTGAGAAAAGATGAAATAAAAGGGGCTGATATTTTTCTAACTTGAGAATTTTCAAAACTAGATTGATATAGGATATTTCTAATAAGCTCTAATTATAAATACATTTGTGTGGCACAATTTAATTTATTGGGAAACTAATTTTATTTGATCTTTTTTTCTTTTTAATGTGAAAGCAAAACCTCCACAATGTTGCCATACCATAAATATAATTTTCCAAACTGGAAACCATGGCAACTGTTTTTAATAATAGAATATGATTGGCTGCATATGAAAAAATAAAACCACTTTCTAAATAATTAAATTGTTTCTCAATATAAAATAATAATATCTCAAACATTTTCCTGTTTTTATGTGTACAATGTGATACACTGCTTCGGTCTGTAGGGAAGCCTATAATTACTAGACTATCTTTTCATATACTATAGTCTTTTTGTCACTAATCCATGAATTAAAATGATAATTCAAAGAAAATAACCTGTCTGGAAAAGAGAAACCTGAAAATTAAGTCCTGAGAATTAGGTCCTTTAGAATAAATTCTCTTTATGTTGGTTCATCCAATTGAATACATTTCCTATGATTTGGGAGGAAGAGTTTTACCATTTTTAAAAGGGGTCAGGACAGGAACACTGATTTAAATCAGATGCCTGTCAATTTGGCCTCACATATCTGCATTCAGATATTCCAGGAGATTAAACAAAAAGCCAAAGGCTTTTCATTGACACAATGTCTGTCCAAACAACAAAAATCTGCTGAAAAGAGAAAATTTGAATTCAAGCATCCAGCTGTTTTAGCTTCCTAGTAGGCATTTGACATCACTGCAATAAAACATCTGCACGGCTAAAACTGCTCGCCTTTCCACGACATCGTCTAAGGGATCTTTTTAAAAGCAGGCCATAGTGGAATCATTTTGCCAAGTTCCAAGACAGAATTCAAACCATATTGCCTATATGCTGTTCAAATGTCTTGCGAAATAAGGTTATGGGAAGACATAAATAGATAAATGACTGGATAACAATAAACAAATGAATAATTCATACACATGAAAGGTTCAGGCAGCGATATTCACACACATGGCTCTGCTAAGTGAAAAAGACATTCCTGTATCCAAATATAGTGTCAGTACCAGAACTAGTGAATAATATTTTATTTCTCCAAAGGTCAGTATGATACTACTCAGTCTGCCAAATTCTAATAGCTCTTGTCCCCCCTTCATTAGTGGCAAAGTCAGAGGTGGTGGTAATGATCTTGATCCGAGAAATTTCAATCCTGTTTTCAATGAGTTAATCAGAAGAAGGCATATACCCCTCTTCAATGTCTTGAATATGACATATATGAGTTGTTGTTCAGAATATATTTCTCAAAATCATGTGTGCTCTTAATAAATATTTATGGAGAGGATAAGAGGATATTCACGTATTTCTCAACGTGTTGTGTTCCATCTCGTAGTTTCAGCACAGATTCTGTTGTATAACAGAGCATTTAATTTTCATAAGGGTACTGACCTGACCGGTGAAACCAATCTTCTTGTCAAGATTACTAGAACCTTTTTTTTTGAAAAATAATAAATGTTTACTTTTTTAAGGATTTCTCTTTGAGAATCCCAACTGTCACAGAGCTCTCTTTCATACTATTTATTTCTACTAGAACCAGTCATGTAAGACCTATTTCCAAGTAACTGTATACTGCACTTCTTTCATATGGCTTATTTAGCATCTATAACCAACTCAACTTGGCCACATAGAAAGGAGGAAAATGTACATTATAAAAATAGAGAGGCGGTCTGAATATTACCATAGCTGTTCACAAAAGAAAAAGAAATGTATTTTGCTGACCAGTACCTGATTTGTGTGTGCATTTCTGGTAAGAGTAGATAAATGAAGGAATACTGATTTAACATTTCAACAGCTCTATTCATTCTGGCTTTGATTATAAATATATAGCAAAGAACTCAGCTAATTCATCCCTTCTGTCACATACCCACTTTGAGCTTAGCCCAGGAAATCCCAAAATTCATCCTGTGAAACTCAGAGACTTTAAAGATTTCAATACTACAGGGTAAGCATTCATTCAGAATGAATTTCAACTCATACCTTTCAAAATTATTTTATTGAAATGTTACATTATAGTACTCTTGATAATTTCATTTTTTAACCAATTCCTTAAGTTTCTTTAAAAGGTGATTATAGTCATATTTTTTCAGAGGTCATTCTATATACAACTTCAGAGCTGGAAAAAATCCTTTGAGATACATCTAAAGCAGTATCTTCAATTCATCTTAATATATAGGTGAATGATAGTTACCAGGGACAAGTGGTAAGTATTTTAAACATATTTTTTTAAAGATTTTATTTATTTATTTGACAGACAGAGATCACAACTAGGCAGAGAGGCAGGCAGAGAGGGAGAGGAAAGCAGGATCCCCACTGAGCAATCCCAGGACCCTGAGATCATGACCTCAGCCAAAGGCAGAGGCTTAACCCTTTGAGCCACTCAGGCACCCCAGTATTTTAAACATATTGATAAAACTCTCACAAAGAGAGAATAAAAATATCAAAGAAAGTATATTACTCTGTTTTTAAAGAACAATAAAAAAAATTTGTAATTATTTAAATAAATAAAGATCTTTAGTTGTATATTCAGAGAATCTTTAAAAGCATATGTTTATCATTCATTAGAAAAGTACATTTCTGTTATAAAATGTGCATTTTTTATAAAAAATGAAAGTATAAATAGTAATTTCCAATTTTCCTAGCACCATTTATTGAAGAGACTGTCTTTTTTCCACTATATATTTTTTCCTGCTTGTGGAGCATAAGGAATAACACAGAGAACATTGGATGAAGGAGAGAAGTGAGTTGGGGGAAAATGAAGGGGGAGACAAACCATCAGAGACTGTGGACTCTGAGAAATAAACTGAGGGTTTTGGACAGGAGAGAGTGGGGGATGGGTGAGGCTGGTGGTTGGTATTAAGGAGGGCACGTAGCATGGAGCACTGGGTGTGGTGCATAAACAATGAATTTTGGAACACTGAAAAAATTAAATTAAATTTTTAAAAAGAGATCTAATTTCCTTCTTTTCCAAATGCTTAAATGTCAAGTAACCAATATTTGTACTAATGTGCAAATTGAAAATAACTTGAATATTACTTAAGTGTTGTAGCCTTTCAAAAGCAAGTACTAACTTGGAAAGACTCCTAATTCATTTTTTTCTTCTCTATCTACAATCAGTTTTCAATGAGAAATCATTCCTAGAATTCATATGTTAAAGTAGCAAAAAAGGGAAAAGTTATAAAATACTTTAGGGGTTAAGATCTGTATCCTGATCAGTAAATTTTATGACCCAAAGTGAGTCCCCATGGTATCATTTATTATAGCTAAAATGATTGCAACTGGGGGCCCATGACACTATTACCTGTTTCTGTAGATTTATTGAAAATTAGCAATTCCATTTATATCTATGAGATTTCAGGGATTTCACTGTTATAGACTAGAAAATTGATAGATTTATGTGTCTAGTGAATCTAGTTGTACCGACTAATACAGCAACAGAGAAAATTTAGAGGTTTGTACTCCTGAAGGAGTTAACCTTTGGATAAAGAAACATTTCTCAAGTAGAATGTGAGAAATTATTGAATCCATAAATTGTCACTGCTGCAAAGTTAAAGAGAGAGAGAACCAACAGCACAAGTTTAACTTTTGTACTTTTGTGTGAGAAAGAACGAGAAGCGAAAGTTACCAAAGCAATTTGTACTATGACTTGGTTTGCTAATAAAATTGCTCCTGTGGTATTTATTGCCGAAGTAGAGGATCCCTCAGCTCAAGGCTTTCTTTTGGACTGCTTGCCTCAAACTGTATCATAGGACCTGTAAGAATTTCCACAACATCGTGAATCACAGAGTACACATCACATATCCCTCCTGCTCTGTCCCAAGCACAAAGTAGACGTAGAATAAATATTTCCCTTTTGTTGTTGTTGTTGATAATTCAGATACATATTGGCTGCTTGCAATTTATGTGAATACCAGAGATGCCCGTTCAGCTTTCAAACAGTTGTATGGAAATTGTCTACCTCTCAGGGAACTTGACCGTGCCTTCTATGTTAGAAAGTAACCATATGGTCCATATCTTAGAAACTTTATTAGGCTTAAAAATCTATTATATTATGGTCCAATAGCACATGTTCATGAAAAGTACTTTTACTTTATACCTTGTTTTATTCTTTTTAAAGATTTTATTTATTTATTTGACAGAGAGAGAGAGAGAGATCACAAGTAGGCAAAGAGGCAAGCAGAGAGAGGGGGGAAGCAGGCTTCCTGCTGAGCAGAGAGCCCAATGCGGGGCTCGATCCCCAGGACCCTGAGACCATGACCTGAGTTGAAGGCAGAGGCTTAACCCACTACACACATATAAGTATCTTAGAGCAAAGCTCATATTTAATTTGTTCACATAGCATGGATACTGGGTACTAGTAGCAAGACTCTGTCTGACAGGTCCAGGCCCACGCTGAATCAGTGGTTAGGTATTGTCCATACCATTTCCAGTTTTAAAGGGTACTGCAGAAATACCAAAGACGTATGGTATAATCCCTACCATCAAAAAGACTAAACATGTTTTTAAATCAAAAACACTTACACACATGCACAGTCTGTGTGTATGTATATGTATACATAAAGATATATACACATGTACGCATACATGTTTGTATGTGGACACACAGGGGAATAGGTTTGGTGATAGAAAATCAGAGCATCATCTGAGGATGGGAATGATATCCTATAAATAATGGGGCTTGACTTAGGTACTAAAATATAACAAGATTTTCTTAAGTGAAATAAAGTGAGGGAAGTGTTTCGTGTAGTGCTCCTACTTGAATTTAAACTCCTAGCTTAATGTATAGAGGTCACAATGAAACATTCTTTTTTTTTTTTTTTGGAATATATAATTGAAGAAGAACTGGCATAAATTAGGGTGGGGATAATCAAAGAGAAAAAAGATTAATAATTACAGTTCAGGTATTCATAATATTCCTCTAGTTATCGGTCTTACAGAAAAATTTACACAAAACTTTTTAACCATTTATGATCATTGTTACAGAACAAGGCATGCAGAATTTAAACGAGATGCATTTAATTCTATTCTTTTATCATATGACCTCCTTACTTCCTGCAAGTATCCTGTGTAAAAAGCTATATGGGGTTTTCACACCTGATTTGTTTGCCACTTATATCCCTTGCAAAATTCTTCTTAGATTGATATCGAGAGATGACAAATGACAACATGGAGGAAAAAGTGGGAATGAACTCCCTAGTTCCATAAATGCCTTTTCAAAACAAGGTCCACATAATTTCTTTTTTCTTCTTTTCATTAAAATTCACAACATGAAAGCCAATTTTTGTTTTCTTAACAACAGATGAAAATTGTTTCTTAAGGTCTTTACATGCCAGCATATCGCCTTTTCCCTGGTCTAATACTAAGTGACAGCCCCATATTGAGCAATTTTAAACCAGGTCTTCGATTTACGGCAGACATGTCGAAATTTGTGATAAATGGAATAGATATTTAATGACACCTAATGTGTAGTGATACAGTATAATATAGGTGGTTTGGCTTAGAAAAGACTTGCAAACATTATGCAACAAGAGCAGAGCAGCTGAAAGCTTAGCATAATTCCATAAGATATTCAGCTACAGAAAGATTTCATAACGAAAAGATCAAGAAAATAATACATTTACTTGAGAATGTGAAAATTACCTTGGAACTTACTTTGCTATTTGCATTCCATCTTGGAACATGCCAAGGTTTGGAACTTGAGTTTTTTATGTATTGTTTATTGGAAGTTCTTAGGTTTCAAGAGAATAAATACTTATTTCTGCGTAAGCATACTTCTGAATTTAAAGCAGAATACACAATCACTCTAACTGTCAGAATATGAATCCATCAATGGTCTAATACTATGTGTGTAATTCTATGACAAAATACCCTTCATTTTATGTAGTTAATAGTTTTATTCTCTTTAATTGAAAGTGTGGTATACACACACACACACACACACACACACACATATACCACACATGTATATGTTTGAAAAATATAAGAAATTTTAAAAAATAACTAATGATCATATTAATCAGCTGTAGCCACTGTTACTCCGTTGATGTGTTTCCTTACAGTCTTCAGATTATGTATATTTAACTTAGTTTTTCCTTCAAATGGAATTTTAAAATATTTGGGAGTCTCTAACATGGATTTACAATAATCTCTATGCCCTTAATCAAAGAACAGTCTTATTTTATATGGATATCATCTTTCTAGAGAGAGTGAATACAAATGAAACAACAGGAAAGGAAAGGAGTGTTTGCCCAACAGGTTAGATGAACTACAAAAGTGCTTACAAGTGAGAGCCCAGGGAGTCTCAGAAAAGGAGGAGTAAACAGCTAGAGAGTTAAATATCAATAACTTTGTCTATTGTTTAGAATTAATCAACCTATTAGTATCTATCTATGAGGGACCAATCTATTAGAAATTCAATGGAGAAAAATTAGACCAAAAAAGTTTGCAGGAACAGACTATCTACAGAGAAGAAAGCCCTTCTCATCCCAGCTGGGGTAAAAAGGCTTGGATAGAGCTGGTTTAACACTGCATGGGACTAAGGAAGGATTTTCTTCTCTTTTGCCCTCCCCCACCTGCCAGTGGTTGGGGGAGAAATGAAAGGAAGAGAAGGTAAAGGTGGATCCAGGAGACGACACCACTTCATGATACAATATGTAACCCTCCCTGTAATTTCTCCTCCCCAGGGCTCCTTGCCCACCTGTCTTCAACACAGATTCAGAAAACATAAATACTTGCTGTGAATGAGTGTCTTGTAGAAGTCAATGAAAGTAATGCAATTTAAGTCCAAGAGGTTCAGGACAAAAGGGCGATTTGGTGGAAGACAATACAAGGAAGTAAGGTGTAGGTACAATCTCACAGACAGCAAGCGGAAGGCTTCTGGACTCTCACAGAGACATGGACAGAAGGCTTACGTCAAGTTTAACTGGATTTTTGAGGGATACAGTGGCCTTAACTGCATGTAGGTCACCCATTTATGCTAATTCATACTTACGTTGTTTTTTTCTCAAAGATCTTTTTATTTGAGAGAGAGATAGAAATAGCGACAGGGATAGTGAAAGAAAGAGCAGGAGCAGGGAGGAGAGGGAGAGGCAGGCTCCCTGCTGAGTAGGGAGCCCAACACTCAAGCAGGGGCTCGATCCCAGGACCCTGAGATCATGCCCTGAGCCAAAGGCAGATATTTAACCAACTGAGCCACCCAGATGCCCCCTTATATTGTTTATAAGACAACGTTTTTGTAAGTACATTTAATTGGTTCTATAATATCATTATGATAAAGTTTTCTAGCTTTTATATCTTATTTGTTTCCAGCTTTTTGTTTCCAGGGTTTTTTTTTTTGTTTTTTTTTTTTAGCTTTTATTTATTTGTTTTATTTGTTTCCAGCTTTTTGAGATTTTAAACAAAACTGTCAATAGAATTTTCCATAAATCAGACAAGTAAGTCTAATGATCTCATTAGCATAGATGAATGCCTAACCTTGCAATGAAAAATTAAATGTTTACAAGTTATGATATACATCACAAATCTCTTTGAGATAATTTGTATTCATTTCCACTGTCACCAGCAGAGACTAAATTTATCCGTTTCATTGTAACATTACCAGCAGTATTATATTTTAATAGTATTTAACTTTTCTAACATTGAAATATTGTCTATTGGGATACATTTCAAGTACTAACAGTTCCAGCCCTTCTTTTTTAAACTGGGGCTTAGGAGTCATCAGAGCAAATCTAGAAGTGGACAGAACTGATCGTTTGAGCCAGGAAGTGGTCATTAATTAAAATTAAGATATATGTATTACTTTCGTTTTATACAAATGAGAGTTTCATGTCCTCTTGAGGGGAAACAGAGACTCTGAAGAGGTCCCAGAGGAGACCGAGATGAGGACAGTAAGGTGTACTAGTAAATGAGATGTAGTATAATGTCACGGAGGCCACATGGTTACTACATGGACTAAGGTGCGAGGCTAACGAACATAAGGAACAACTGAGCAGACTGTTGATTCTGACTCTGATCAGATGGGCTAAAAAGGGAATGCGTTTCTCTGGGTCCCACTTGCTTTCGAAATCAGCCACCCAGGGAATCAGAGGCAAAGGAAAGGAAGCGGTTCTGAAGTCAAACAGGCTGGAAAAATAAACCATGGGAAACAGGTAAGACATGTTTTCCCTTTCTAGGGGAGTGAGGGAGGACTGAGAAATGCCCCACAGGAGCTGCGGAGGAGCCATAAAGCAATACTGATCAGTGTGGTCCTGGTGGTTCCAACCAGCTCAGTTACCAGGGCTTCTTGGGGAAGAAGACAATGTGTGGGGAATCAGAAGAATGATTAAATGGGATTATTTCTGGCCCATGGAGCATCTTTCTACCTAGGTAATTCTCTCCTAAACTGTTTGTTCAGTAGGAGATGGAAGTCGGACAGGATGCGGACCTCCTTCCAGCATTTAATCAGGTTGGATATAGCCAAGCCCACATGGTATTAAAAGCCAGATGTCTACTGCAAGAAGCTACATATGAGACTGTAACATAGAAATTATAAAAAAAACTGATACACTCCTGAGAAC